>NC_138145.1:20959939-21364939 GCF_964199315.1 Orbicella franksi
TTTGTTCATATTATTTACAGAATTGAAAGGAAATATTACCAATTGCAAGAAAACAGTTCAATTTGCTAGTGTACCCTTTTCGTGTCACTCTACTTTATAATAACATAGAGCCAGCTCCTCAGCCGCATGTGAACCTTATCAATTATTGGCGATCAGTTCTTTTTTTTCATGCTGACTACCAGTAATTTCAAACTTACCTTGATTTCCCAGTTCTAAAACTCCCATAAAAAGTCTTCCGCCACGCTGAAAAAAAAAAAATCAGTTTTGAATATACAAGAACACGCAAAAGACCTACAAGGTTACAGCTCGGTATACTGAAATGAGAAAGAACAGAGTACTATTTTCTTACGTTCTCTTTCGGGTAATTCACATTGAGCCAAAAACACATGTAACGTGTCATGTATTTCAAGAGTTTTTCTTTAGCTACTGATCCATGGTACATAAGAGTGGTTTCCATTTGAGTGTCGAAAAGCAATTGGCATTGCATCAACTACGTTACACGATTGCATTGAAAAGGTCGCGCCACTTTTTCATCCAATTAGAAGTAAAACCAAAACCAATCGTGACTCACTCCCACTCGTTTTTCTGCACTGCATCTAATTACTTGGAGTTTTGATTGGTTCACTGGATTTTCTGTGTCCTTTGTGATTAGTCAGAGCAATTGCTTAGGTTTTGGCTTTGCGACACTCAATTGAAAACCCCTCTCTTCGCCGTGATCTTGAAACTAGATTCAGACTTCCCCTATCTAAAAGTGCGTACATGTAAACGTATTTGATAGTTGGGATGTTATGACATACAGAATGCCATAAAGTGTAATCACGGTTACATTTTCCTTGAGATTGAAAGTGTTACAAGTCGTACATCTTCGCACAGCTGCATGCAGTGTACATCTTTCCAGCGAAAGATTAAAGTCCCATTGCAAGTTTCGTGTTGATCATAAGCAAGAGAGGATAAGTTACCATACTTTAAAAAGGTACTTTGCTCAAAATTGAAGGCATTGAAAGTTTTAATCGTTCTTTTCTTACCCCAAGATCCATATATGTACTAGATGTTCGTACACGGTTCTTGAGTTCCTCTGTCCCAATGTAGAAAGCGTTTGCAAAAAGGACTCCTGTCCCGGTTGTAATCCAAGAGAAATACTGTGATATCAATAATACATAATAAATAAATACCTGAATTGCCCAATCCCCCAATGGGGCTTTCCATGGCCAGCGAGTAACAAACAGGAAAACAAAGAATGTAAATGAAAATAACTTGATTAAAATCCGAACTGACGGGAGGTAGACCAGTTGACTATTTTCAAGCATGGCCGTGAAGCTGAACTCAGGACTAACGTGAACAAATTAAGAAGGGAAAAGGCGGCAATGACATCTGTAAGGATTTGTTCAATTCTCTGCGCTTCAAACTTTCCACATAATTGCAAGAATGCGCGCATAACAATGAAATCATTTTGTTTTTTTATTTGTTTTTTTGGAAAAATCAAGCAACAGATTACACGGCATGTTATTCTACTAACCGCAAAATCTGTCAGGTTGTCAGGCCCCAGGTTATCTCCACTGTCTTGACCAAGAAGAGCCCAGGCGACCACGTAAACATAGACACCACTTAAGAAGCTAAACATTGTCCTAGAAAATGAAATCAAACGAAAGAGCATAATTAATATATATATATATATATATATATATATATATATATATATATATATATAGAAAATAGCCCAAATTACGCGCGCTGATTGATTTAGAATCATGTTTCTATTTGACTTCGATAGAAACACGGAACTACCACGAGCTGTTGACAAAATGATGGCGCGAGCAAAGAAAATTTACATTTTCATGATCAAAGTAAACAAGTTGTTTTCTTTTTTGGTGGCGGAATTTTCTAAAAGAAATAGAAAACATATTCCACGTGTTTCTATCGAGTTATAAAAACAATATTATATTTTTCATTTTGTTATTTTCGTCTTTTACCCGCGGGTACGTACTTTGAACGAGCTTTTAGCTCACTAGACAATACGTGGGTAAATAAATGATTGATTGATTGATTGATTGATTGATTGATTGATTGATTGATTGATTGATTGGTTGGTTGGTTGGTTGGTTGATTGATTGATTGATTGATTGAGAACTCGTAAAAGGCAGTCCACAGCATTTCTCGTCCTCCCAAATTTCCACTCGTGTTTCTATAACTCGATAGAAACACGGAACGTGTTTTCTATTTCTTAAATAAAGCTGGCACGATTTCATCTTTATCTCGTGAATGCAGAACTCTCAACGAGTTTAAGTATCCCTCGCAACACTTGTCATCCTCATAACTGGGAACTAATTAACAACTAAAAGTTTAAAAATCGTAGTTGTTTAGCTCTAACCTCAAGGCAGTAAATACTGTAAGTTCCGAGGCTTTGTCAGCCGTATTAGTGACAAATGCCAAGTGATTTATCTCCACCATGCTAAAGCAACCACCTGTCAACACCGAAAAGAAGCCAAAGTACACAAGTGGAATCCAGCTTTGATCTCTTCCATCACACAAAAAGCACTTGCTGAACAAAAGAGGGACTCCGATTGCCATTAAAAATGTTGCAACGAGATGCCAAGATTTTCGTCTGCCGATTTTGTTCGATAGGAAAGGAACATTGACATTGTCGCCAAGGTACCCAGTTATCAGAGACATCGAGGCGTCTGAAATTTGTGTAATCAGCACCATCATCCCCGCCTGTGAAGCTGAAAGTTCCACGACTTTCATGAGGAATATAATCAAGAATGAGAAGATGAGCTGCGAGTACAGGTCGTTGAAGACATTTCCAACGGCGCACGAAAACCGTTCCCTTGCCCTCATTATTTGCCTGCAGTAATTCCAAAACGACTGATACTTGCTTTTTCTGAAACAAAAGATTCAAAATTGCATATAAATGAGCTGGAATGACGATACCATACAGCTAAACTTTTCTAAGTACTGGATCAGTCTCGGGATTACTGTGGGTCCAAACTCCGCTGTACAACAGAGAGACTGATTAACTGTTTAGGGGAATCTTTGTCTGTTGCAATATTTGCCTCATTAGCATAGGCGATTAAGTGTCTTATCGACTGGAGCTAGCTGCAATAATATCAGTTCTGAACATTGAAAGAACATTAAACGATTAACTGTCCCGAGGAATTTGAACCCGGTGTACTGAATACTTTTTGAACGACGCAAGTTAAAAAAATTCATAATTTTACAAAGAATTATGAACTCATTATAATTAGCGCGGTTGCTATCGAGAAATTTTGCAGTGTTTTCAAGAAAGCATATCACTTATGGAATATTACACCCAATAAGCCAAACATGGCACCAGTTACTAAGTTTCACAAGCTTTAAGGCATTTGTCGGTACGGCAATAACCTCTCTTACCTATGAAACGTTTTGAATCTTCGGTGCAGGAGTGGGTGTCATGCAGTTCATCTACGGAACCGTCCAGTGGAGAATGAAGCAGGGGCTGTCAAGAACACACTCGTAATTCGATAAGTTCTACACTTCTGACTTTGATCCAATTTATAGCACTCATTGCACATTGCACACTTCACTAAGCAGCACTACCACGGCGACAAAAAAGACGTCAAAGAGTGGTGTAACTATAATTGTCGGGACGGTTCAGTGATAACTGTCATAATTGTTCTTGATCGTCCACTGCAAATCGATTGCAGGTATATTTTAGTCTTCAGCTACCGCGGAACATTCATTTTACTGGTTATAGTGCAGTTAAAACACTGTAAAGAAATCTCTTAATTTGACAGGAATTTCAGTCACAGGGATCAAATTTGCTATCAGAGAAACTTTGACACTGCGACCAGTTATGCATGTATAATCAAAGAAAAATAAAGTGGATTTTAATTATCCAAGAAAGTAAATTGCTTGCAGAACCCCTTGCGGTGAAGCTTTCAATTTTACTTGCAGGTAATTACAGAGATTGCTACTATAGTAGATCGTCCTCTCCTGTTCACCATTATATGAAACACAAGCCTGTTCCCCAAATATCTCCCATGTACGACTAAATAGCACATGTTCTCATTTGTTGGACAGTTATAGCACGGTAAAGATAAATGCGCGTAAAGAAAGATCTGGTTCTTTCGGCTGAAAGGAACAATAATTCTACCAGACAATGGAAAATAGACAATAGCTCCTCAGAAATAGATGTCGTTCGTAAGAAAACGATGTCTGACACAAAAGAGAGGAAATAGCACTCAAACATGCAATACATGCCAAGTTCATAATTATGAGCCAGGTCTGATACCGCCCAAAAACGTGATGAACAAATGAAGAGATGGTAGAAAAATCTAGGTTAGCACCGTTTGAGCCTCTCTATCTGGACTTCGATTGTCTTGAATTTCCCGCTATTTCAAATTCGACCCATTCCCACTTAGACAAACTTTCTCAGTCACTTTATAATAACTTTCTAGGATTTCTCGAGCCCCGGACATCTCGAACGTGGCTTTTGTTTCCCTTGACAGTTCGATATAGTAGGGTAAAATTGTAGTGCGTTAACGTTCGAGGTAACTGTGTGATTTCTAATTAACCCCCTTGTTATCTACGTCATCAACGCCGTTAAAAATAGACAATGATAATTTGACGAGCAGCTGACCTTTGTTCTAAATTCACGCTAAGTGATGTCAACGCACGTCAAGTCTGCCATTAATTTAGAGCAAGCAAGGTATACATTTTCGCGTTGGGAAGATTGAAGTCAGTTTTGGGATAGCCCATGCGTCTGTCCTGTTATTCATCCTCATATTGATCAAGACATTGTCAAAGACGCGTGGCGTGATTTGTGGCGATGGGGCTAGAAGTCTACGTGCGTTGCCGCGCGGCTATACTTAGCTACGCGACCATGCCGTTACTACGTAGCTACGCGGTTTCGTGACCACAGCTGGACATAATCCAAAGGCTTTAACAGCTTTTAGTGTTTTCTTGCCTTATTATCATTCAAGGAATACTTAATGCAAACAGTCAAATGGTAACCTCGGTTGTTTTATTTAGCCAATAATTGCTGATCAATACAAAAACTAACCGTTACAATGTGTTGTTTACGCCCCTTATTTACGTAGAGGCACTAGCTACATGATTTAAACGTTCCTAAAATAATTCTATTGCAGTAAGTGCGCTTGTGTTGTAGCTTGTAAGTAAGTGATTGAGCGTCCCTACCTTCCTATAAAAACAGAAATGAAACAGCAAGCGTCGAAGAAACATACTTAGACTCTATCTCTGCTTCTCCAACGTACTTCAGGTGACTCAAATTACAGCTGGTGTAACATGCATCCAAGTTGACCAAGAATATATTTAATAATCTGATTCGGCGAGCAAGCAGAATTTCGATAAAAACGTTTTGTACCTTTAAAACAAGAAAAATGAGCTTACCCAAGTATCGTCTTAAGACATCAATCCTCGATAACTCAGTCGATAAGGATGGTCGTGGTTCACGTGGCCTTTCAAACCAATCCGAATTCGAACTCGAAAGCGAAGTGATTTTGAATTCAAGATCAGAAATCACATCCTATTATTGCAGTATTCGTTGAAAATTGCAACATTTACCTTTGTAATTATAAGACCTATATATGAGAAAATTTTCAAATTAATGAATGTGAAAACAACACGGGTAAGTCGCGGGTAAATGTGCCAGTTACGAAAACTGTTCATACACAGTGAAGGCGAACCAGACATCTAAAGCACGTAGCTCGTTTCGAAACCCATAACAGGCAGCAGTTATTTACGAAAAGTTGGCGTGAAGATTTACTCTGAATTCAAATTCTCATCTTCAGTCTACAACTTCAGCAAGACAGCGGCCAAATGTCAGTATGTTAACCGGTTCTACGAGAAAGTTTTAACCTTGAAAATAAAACGTGTAATTTGGCTGATCTTATCAAATAAGGTGTCTTAACAGTCGCCATCAAACACCAGCACACAAGAGTTTAGTCAAGATGGGCGTGGTTGAATAAGTGGGAACTTTCTTTTCCACCCATCGTTTAAAATATGACAAAATCGAAAGGGGACAGTACACCAGGTTTACGGTCTGAAGGAGGAATCGGGTTACTTCTATTCAAACTATCTGCTCCCTTACTGTTTTAATAGTCGTAACACTGTGAGACCCACGAGACACATTGAAATCACATAAAAATGTGAAAATGACACGTCAAGTGACCGTAACACTGTAACACTTCGACCAGTTGTGCATATATATCACGGAAAATCGAGCGGATTTTAATCATAAAAATAACTCCAAGAACGTAAATTGCTGCATAGCCCCAGGCGGTGAAGCTTTTCATTTTACTTGTTGGTAAATAAATTAGAGAGGTCGGCTACTATAGTGAATAGTCCTGTTCTGTTCATCATTATATGAAACCCAAGTCTGTTTCCCGAATATCTGCCATGTACGATTCAGTAGCAAATGTACTGATTTGTTGGACAGTTATTACACGGTACGACCGCTTGCGCCAAGACAACTACGCATAAAGAAAGGTCTGCGTCTTTCGACTGAAAGGAACAAGCATTCAAAGAGACAATGGAAAATAGACAATAGCTGCTCAAAAAATAGATTCGTTCGTAAGAAAACGATATTTGACGTGACACAAAAGAATGGAAGTGGTACTCAAGCATTAAATATATGCCAAGTACATAATTATGAGCTAGGTCTGATACCCTCAAAAAACGTGATAATCTCTGGATTAAATGAAGCTATGTCTGATACCGCCCCAAAACGTGATGGTTCAATGAAGGTTTCTGATATCGCCCCAAAACGTGATGACTAAATATAGCCGTAAGGTTTCTGATATCGCCCCAAAACGTGATGACTAAATATAGCCGTACTCTGGCCCGCCCAAACACGTAATGATTTTAAAATGAAGCCAAAACACTGATGATCAAATGAAGAGATGACAGAAAAATATAGGTTAGTACAGTGGAGCCTCTCTATCTCGAGGTCGGCTATCTCAAACTCTACCCTACCCTGTGAGACAGAAATTCCCTTCTCTTTCTTCTGGGTGAGAGACGGGAGGGAACTTCTGCTCGCAACCGCTCGATTTCTTATCGTGCATGTGCGAAGTCACAATGTCGCATGTGTCGTGCTTTGTCGTGCGAAACGTTTAACGCAATCAAATTTTCAGTTATCTGCGGGTCAGTTGAGGCGAATTACTTGAATGCAGACTATTCCACCGTTTATTTAATATAGAAACTACAGAAATTTCGTACAGTTCTACGAAGTAGCGAGCGATAAAGAAACAGACGGATAAAACCAAAATTGGCTTCATTCAAGTCCACGCTGTCAAGTCAAGTCAAGTCAAGTCCAGCGTGTGCTTCGCGAACTGCAAGCTACCTGCAGATATTTAAACAAACTGTTTTCGAAAAATTAAAATCAATCTATCAACCCTCACATTATATTCCTTCGACAACAATTAGCTTGTTGAGGTGAATTAACATCAAAATTAAACTTAGAATTAAAATTAAAATCTATCAACCCTCACATGCATTATGTTCCTTTGACAATAACTAGCTTCTTGAGGTGAATTAATGTACTACAATAGATTCTGGAACTGTGCAAACAGCAACAGATCAAAGATTGAAACACTGAGATGGAACAAACTAGTACTAAAAAGAATGAAACAAAAAGCGACAATGAAGTTTAAATCCTTTAACGAGTTAGCTCCAGTGTACTTGCAGGACCTATTCAACGAACAGAGCACAGACTATGATTTCCGTGACTCTTTCGGTAAATTGACATTGCCAAGGCCGCGTAGCAATTATTTGAGACGTAGTTTCAGTTACAGTGGTGCTTTATTGTGGAATTCATTGCCTAGAAACATTAGAAAGATTAAATCGATTGCCAAGTTCAAGACGCAAATCAATCGTGTATTTGAGTCATCGGATTCTCATTCGACAATCTTGTAAAACAGTATATGATAGTTTTTAATTAATGTAATATTTGTATTTAGATCGTTATAATATTGTACTTACTGAAGATTTTAAGCGAGTTTTTAA
This sequence comes from Orbicella franksi, assembly GCF_964199315.1. NCBI lineage: Eukaryota > Metazoa > Cnidaria > Anthozoa > Scleractinia > Merulinidae > Orbicella > Orbicella franksi. The sequence continues at coordinate 20,967,938 of NC_138145.1, forward strand.
ATAAAATGATTGATTGATTGATGGACGGACGGATGGACGGATGGACGGATGGACGGATGGACGGATGGACGGATGGATGGATCGATGGATGAATGGATCGATGGATGGATGGATTAATGAATGGATTGGTTATTCATCGGACAAAAGTTCTGAATTGCGTGACGAACCCATGTCGGTGCATGCAGTGTTGTCAATTATAATTTTTAGCCAATCACAAGGAAGCAGATATTGTCGGCAGTATTTTATTTCACAACACTGCCATTCATACTATAAGATATGAATGTAAGATAAGATGAGATCTATGCATTCATAAAAAATTATAAAATTTACGTTAATAACAGCTATATATCAAATAATTTTTCAAATGAAACCTAAAAGTCGCGATAAATACGTCAGCCACCGAAATTGTTCATCCACAATGAATGTGTCACATTTTGGTGTCCTGAGGATAAGAATGCATCAAAACCATGGTAGTATTTTGGCTGACATCCTGGGAAACGTTTAGTGTTGCTGTGTGGTTGGATGAAGACTGCGGAGTAATCTCATCGGGTGGAGATTTACCTTCGTCTGCCTGAATTTCCGTGTTCTCCTTTACTGCTATAAAATCAAACAAGAAGCATAGAGGGCGTTATCAAATAAAAGTTCGGGGTTTTTTAATTAGGGTATATTTGTTAATTTGGTGACGGAATTTGACGCCTGTAGATATAAATTTAATATCAATTTCTACCCCTATCATTTCCAACACTAACTTCAAATAGAAGGAAGCTAAGCTGAGGATACAGAGAAAACTCTTTCCTATCTTCTATTTTTGTTGTTTTCCACTAAGCTTTCAGGCGCTATCTCATTTCCAAAAGCCCGTGAATAGGAAGTTCCGATCCTTTCTGATGGAACTTTTCACCCTTAACTATACAACCTTAAACTTGGGACAAAGAATCTACTTTGCTTGGGAGTCTATCTGATTATTTATTCCAGAATGGTGAGGTAAAAGGTAGGTTAAATGTGCATTCGGGTCTAGTGGCCCACCAGTCAGGCGCTCACCTCTAGTTTCCGTAGCATGTAGCAGCTACGAGTATTTCTAAACTCCTTTCTAGATGGGAAGCCAGTCCATCGCAGGGTTACTCCCAGCAACCAGTGCCCATATATGTACCTGGGCAAAGAGAGGTACTGTGAAAGTTAATTTTCTTGCCCAAAAGCTTAATACAACGACTCCGACCGGGCTTCGAACCCGGACCACTCGACTGAGAGCACAGCACAGTAAAATGAGGCTAACACGCCTCCCCCATACTAGAATATGGATTTATTTTTGTTCGCTACAAACGTAACTGACATTGCTATCACTATACCGATCAGTCGGAAACATTTCAATACAAATTGATTTCTTTTATGGACCACCATATATACATCGCCCACCTTTGGCTTTGCAGGTCAACACTGAAGGTTGTAAGGACAAAACCAGCAAGGATCCAACCAGAGTTAATATCCCAGGTGCCATTATAAAGACTTGTTGTACGTAATTACTAATCGCTTCATTTGAGTTCGAGCTACCAGAACAGAGGGAAAAATAGATAAGTGACCAAGCCTTGAGAAAGCCCGGTAAACAATCAATTACCAAGTTGCGTTGTTTGAGTTTTATCCTTTACATGGTCCTTGATTTATTTTTATTTTACTCATTTGATACACGAAAATAATAAACTAAATCCCAGGCGCAAAAATCTTTCCGATAATACACCCCTCCGAATGTAAGCCTATGGGTTTATATCAGATTAAATACAAATAAAAATAAAATTAAAATGTCTAGAGAAAGCTACATTAGCCTTAGCTGATTTTAATATGGGTCCCCTCTATACTGGTGGAGTTGAAAATTGGAGTGTTGGCTCTTGTGGGGAGGTGAGGGTGGAGAGGGGGGGGGGGGGGACCGGAGAAGCCGGAGAAAAACCCTCGGAGCAGGGTGAGAACCAGCAACCAACCCGTGCCACATAGGTGGAAGACAAGCGCTCTCACCAATGCACCATCCCCGCCCCCCTCAGTTCATCACTTCAGATTCATCACTCAAAGAAAGATAAAACTTATTCCGATTGTAGAGCTTGCTGTTGTATATATAAAGCTCGTTTTGTACTAAGAGCCGTTTGAGGAACGACATTAAACCTTGTGTTGTGCCCTATAATGCTATGGTTAGAGAGTTGTGTGGTATTCTTTTACTGTATACACCTAAAATGTTTGAAACACAACAACTCTTTAAGGTAGAGACTCAAAAAATTATGAAACACAAAATCCCTTCCTATAACAAACCTCTGTAATTCTTCCCCAACCTCTAGCAATACATTTTTGGTGTAAAATTTGGAAGTAAAGCAATACTTCCGAAACCTCTATCATTTTTGCGGTTAAAACGTAAGTAGATATCTTTATAACATTCTACATGAATATTTTCAGTTCATTTGAAAATTTTTCAGCTGACAGTTTCTGATCGTAATTACTATACATACCTTACACACTGTTTTATTATCCAATGTAACTTTTGTAATATAACGGTAGATTTTTAACATTCTTATTCAGTTATATGATTTTTCCTTCAAAGCAAAATATTTAGTAACTTTTATGGAAAGTTAAAAGTATTGAGCACCATAAATATTACGATTCGTCGTGGATGAACGGGTGAATGGATGGATGGACTCGGACAGACAGACTAACGGAATGACGGAGGGAGGGAGGGAGGGAGGGAGGGAGGGAGGGAAGGAAGGATTGATGGATGGGTCAGTGGGTAGATGTACCTACTCTTTTTCCGGATAAAAGCTTTGTATGCCGATCACAATACCACCGCTGGAGACTCTATTGATTACAACTATAATGGAAATCACCAAACCACTGGTATCCTGTAAAATAGACAGATCACAAAATCTCAAAATCTTCATTGATTCATTACGTAGTCACTGATGTCATTGACTAGCCATTGAGAAATGAAAACAACCTCTTCAAGGTGACATGCTCTATGCAAACTATATTTAACTAGGAATAATTAAAATCCCTGTGATACAAACTCTTGAACTAAACACAAGCAGCAGAGATAAACGTGACAAAGCAAAGCACTTTCTTACGAAAACGTGACATTCCGCATACTACGGAACATACATTTTAAATATTAACCTTATTTCCATAAAGCACAAACCTTATTATCTCCAATCAGTTCAGTGATAAAAGCCATTTCCATGACGAACATAACTGACATGCCAAATCCTATCAAGATGACTGGTGCATAGGTCGCTTGCCTGGTGGAAGGAGTTTGAAAATAACTCCAGACGATACCGCCTATTACAACGGAAGCTGCCAGTAGGTAACTCCACTGCAAGAGCAAATCAATGCAGAGTTGAAAGGAAAAACTCTTTACGTTGGAAACGAGGATTCTAATTCATAAATGTGTTATGATTTTATTTCTCATTTGTTATGGAATATGTGTTATTCTACAGTTAAGATTATGTGGATGGTGTTACTGGCAACTGACACAGCCCGGCACTTGAACAGACTAATAATGTCTTAACATCTTCGATGACAATTAACACAGTCTGTTATTACATCACCTGGTCTCAGCCCACGCAGTTCGAGCCTTGTGATGTTCAAATGAAAAAGAAAATTTCATATTGTCCTCTTCGACACCCCTTCCCCATCACTCTCATTAAATTGGTGGAGAATGGATTAGGTAAAACACCATGGACTAACGGAAACTGATGAACTACCATTCCACCGGGCGTAGCAATACACCTATAGCCACGTCCAAAACCTAAATAGCGGCCAGTGCCTGAAACATCCGGACGCTGGATGTTTCAGACACACCGTCCTGGCTTGTGAGAGGAAGGCATTAGTTGTAATATATATTTACGTCTTGCCCTTACCTTGGTTCCAATCCTCTCGTTGAGTTTTCCGCAGAAAATGGTTGGAAAAGATGCGCTTATCATAAGAACCAATGGAAAATAGGCGATGGCTTCCTAAACGACAAAGGGCCCAATAAAACAAGTCGATGTTTTTCATCAACATGAAAACTATCACTAGCTTGATTTTAACCTACAGGAATATAAACGAAGGGGATATGGCCTGTTGAATCGGAAAGTCAAGAAAAAAATCGTTATTCCATATTCAATATATAATTATTTGAGTGTACTGGCAATGAGTTGTACTGCTTCTCCCCACCCCACCCCCCCCCCCCCACACACACACACACACACACACATCCCATGATTGCTTAGATTAATTTTACTGTTTCGAAACTGAAAGACTCTGCGCCAAAGTCGGCAAACACAGTACTCACAAAAGTCATATCTTTTTAATGCCTGTCCGTGCCCAATATGTTTGGAATTGCCAGAATGCACTCATTTACCATTTCGGATGTGATGTGATTCAATTGTTAGCATTCATGGGAGAAGGAAAAAAAGAGTGAAAATGGAAGAAAGGGAGTAGACAGAACAATATAATACAACCTGAAAAAAAAATATTCGGAAATTCACGTCAGAAAATGGATTGTTGTTGCTGGTAATTTGCTTCACACGAATGTGCTTCTAAATTGAGAAATTATGTACTTTCCAAACGATATGTAGGAAAATAAAATGGTAGAAACTAATATAATATTTACCTTTGCAAATTGTAGTCTTTCTGTAAGAAACATATCGAGGCAAATATGTGTAAACTGTGTTTCTTACAAGGCTTGCACATGTGAAGATCATCGCTACCTGAAAATAATATCAACATAGATATATTCTTAGATATTTTAGTCTCAAGTATCTATATATATACTTGTTATGCAACGCTTTGGAGTGGTATACCCTGGAATATTAATATCCCATTAGTGACGTGTATTTTCTCGGTATACACAAGCCTTTAGGCGAGTGCGCATACCAAGAAAATACAAGTGAGTGAAAAGTAGGATATTCCATGGTATACTACGAGAGAGCGTTGCATAACTATTTTATAAGATGCCATAGGAGATACAGTGGCCAACACGCGTCATACGCTCGGTGCACGATGGGAAGGCTGGGTGTAATACCGTCGAATATACAATGGCTTTCCTGTATTCTGATTGGCTGTATCTTCCATGACATGGTATAAAAATTTTAATGAGTCTTAAGCGAGTCAAAATACAAACGACGAGTAAGTCCAGAGTGATGCTCAACACTAAAATGTTTAACAAGAGAGTTATCCAACAGTTTTTCATTCCGAGAACGGAACAAACCTTAACCTGTGCCTTGCATTTCGTGCGTGCTCAAAAGAACTTGGAGGACTACAACTTACTTGAAAAACTGGTTTCCTGCAGTGCAAATATCGTGAGAATCAATTTGTACTTGGCATAGCTAAGTTTTTAACGACATTGCTATTGTAATCAAGGCTCATAATTATCATACGGGACTTTCTCTCAAAGAGACCGCACTGAGGCCAACAAACGCTGGCGCGGCGCGCAAAAAAAAATGAATACCATTAGATAACCGGTGATTCAAACGACATTGTGAAACGATCGGATAGTTGCAGTCGGACGCTGATCTTTAATTATGTTATGCGCTATGTGAATGTCTAGATAGGCCTGCTAAATAATATTGTACTATTCAAGTAATTTGTATTTTTGCATCCTACTATTATTATGTTTCTCACAATAAAATTTACTTTGTTACCATTTTTACGAAGACAAGCACAAACCTGATACAAGTTTGGATCTCTCAACCAGTATTTGATTGTTTTAGGACGTCTTTTCTTAGCTGGATGAATTGTTAATGAACCAGCTTCCTGCTTATCTTCTGAAGCTGAAGGATTACAGCCATCCTCAACAGATTCAGTTACTTTATCTTCTTCCTGACTTCTGTCCTCAACAGTCGGTGGCTTCTCAACAGATGCTTCAAGTTCCAAATCTTTTCCCCCATCTCCGTTCGTTAATGGCTGGACAGGCAATTCCGACAAGCTGAAAGTGACAGATGTTTTTTGTCTTCGTTGGCCTGAAGTATCATCACTGGAGCATTCTTCCTCTATTTCTTCACTTCTTTCGTGTTCAAAACCAAAGTTGGATAGACCCAGCTGTACATCACCTGTAATCGACACGATTCCAGTTTTTCGTTGGCTATATTTGGCTGAAATCGATGTCGGCTTGTCTTCTCGGTCGACCTCTAACTCTCTTTTAACTGAATCTACGGTATTGTTCTTTTCCCGGTAGTTCTCTCTTTGTATGTCGTGGACTCCTTCTTGTCTCCTGTAATTTTCGACAGTTGCATATACTTTATTTTCAGTGTCGACTGCAACGTGGTCTTCGATGTTGCCAGTTGACAAATCTTGTTGGCTGTGGTCTGATCTAGATAGGAGTCCATCAGTAACACGCGCTAACAAGCTCTTCTTACAACCACGGTCTAACTTCTGTAGTCCTAGAACCATTTGTTTTGTAGCATCCCCGTACTGATCATCCTGAGATAATTTCTCAGTCTCAGTTTATGATGAACTTTGATCAATTTCGTCTCCTTCATCATAGAATAAGACTTCAACAAATTTCTGCACAGAGCTTCTTTTCCTTTGGCGATTTTCATGATCCACTGTGTTGTGATATCCTTCTTCCTCCTGGTCTGGGTTTTCATTCGACGAAGTCACAAACATGTCAGCAATCGAATGAACAAGACTGGATTTTCGTGAGTCTTATATCAAAAGAAAACTGTACAGTGTACATGTTTACCCAACCAAGCACTCGGTTTGCGAGTGAGAGACACAAGATATAAAAAGTTTGATTTTATGCAGAGATTGCTAAAAACTTGTTAACTGTGTGACTGAGACTGGATAAAGCATCTGTTTATGTGAAAGACAGGCTAAAAATTCTGTGACTGTTAGGGAGTTCAGAGATCATCAAGATCGACGTTGAGAGGAAACAATTTGAACGTTGCCGGTGTTGCTAACATATCGCACCCAAAAGGATGTCTTGTTTCTACATCTGCGAGTGGCAGATCCATAAACATGTGCACTTCAACAGCTTGCATAGCTGTAGTGTATTTTTGTCGTTTGTATCAGTTTCTGGGTTACACAAGTACAACAACAACTTTGACATGAGTAGGGAACAAGACGAGCTTACCTCGCTAAATCAGTGGTCATCACTGGTCTTTTGTAGCATCTGCTATTTGGTTCAGTTAACGAAGAAATCTTCCATATAGACAGCAACCTTTCAATAAAAGACCATGCCTTTTCCTGGACACGGAACTGTAGCCATCTTGAATACATTTTCGTCCCTATAGCCCTTTTCGCTTCTCTTAGCCGGCGGGGCCTTGGCACGACAATCGATTAAGGCTAAGAGAAGAAGCGGTTGAGACGACGAGAATGAGGCATGTCTGGAGCTCGATCTAATCTGTACCCATAAGAAAGCGAATTTTAAGCATATCTTTCTTTGAACTTTCAGTTCAGGCGAACGAACGAGCATTTGGCTATCGGGCGAAACGACTGGTTACCTTCCTTCCGGTCAGAATTTTACCTCAGTGTAAAATTCCCTCTCTTAAAACGCATTGAGATCTGTAGGTCCTCTAGTCGATCTGTTTTAGTTAGAGATCAACTGGTAGCTTTGGCGAATCTGGACGTTATTTTTCAGTTACAAAACATGACTCTCAGGAATAAATTGACACCTTTATTATCTGATTTGATATATGCAACTTGAGCAAAATCTTTCTTTCCACACTTCATTTCTCCCCTGTTGTAAAGTTTCTTGAGAGAAGAGAGAATTAGCCCAACGAAGAAAACAAATGACCGTTCAGACTGTCAATTTTTTGACTTTGTATGCCCCTGGATTATTAGCTCACCACAATGATAATAAACAATGAATGTAGTACCCGTCTAGCTGGTTAATAACTTCCTTCCATCGAATCGCTGTTTGGTGACTTCTTCTTGACATGCTTACAAATTTGAATTATCTTTAAAGTACAAATAATCTTCTAAAATTAAAAAAATTACTTTGATTCTGACACTGAGCTTATATACAACACGAGATGGCGAAATGATAAAATTACACTACCGTTAGCCTAAATATCACTCCGGCCAGCCAAAATCTGAGTGCTCAGGTTAGCCTGAATATCATTGACCCGATAGTGGCTAGCCGTATCCCACATTGATTCTTACCCGTTGTTTAATTTCGTTATTTCGCCATTTCGTTTTTTAAACACACTCTTCGACACTCCTCGCTTTCTGCTACCATGATAGGTTCAAATCTCTCTCTTTTTTAACACGTCTATCTGAATTGATCAAGTAAATAAAATGTTTTGCACCTGTGTTAAAGACCTAAAGAGCATGGTTTTGATAACATATGTGCTATCAAAGGCAAATTGAGAAGGAACATGATCTCGGTTACAAAATTGATTTGACAAGTGACACCACTGGACGCTAATTCAGCTAATTCCTGATTCGGAACTAATGTCACACCAATTTGATGAAAAAGAGGAGAAAATACGAAAAGAAGTATTTTACATAAATGTGTGCATCATTTCCGCAAACTTTTTTCGTGAAACGAGACGCTGATAACTGTATTATCCTTTTTAACCCAAAATTATCGTGACTCCTCCGTTTTGCCCTCAAAGTTCTAACTCTACTTTCACTTATACTAGAAACAATAAAAATTAATTAGATCGTATAAAAGTTGTAATAGACTTTCACAGTTTTGTGTCCTCATGATCAGGACAAGAAAACATGCTCGGACATTGTTTAACATCCGGGAATATACTTGGTGTTGCTGTGGGATTAGATGAAAACTGAGAAACAACGTCATCCAGGGGAGACTCTTGCTCGTCTGTCTGAGCTTCTGTGTCATTCTTGGGTGCTAAAAAAACATGAGATGGTGTCGAACGTAGGAACAGAAATACTTTTAAAATTACAGCAAAAAAACTTTGGATGTTGCATAGCACCAAAACTAACTGTTTCTTGTCTTATTCGGTCACACGATTGCTGCAGGCAGGTGAAAACTTTCAATGAAAGAACACCTAGAAAAATCAAAATTTGATTAACGTCTTTTTGCCGGAGAATATTGGGTTGTCGTGGCAGCATCAAGTTCCACACAACTACTAAAATGACTAACTTGTTTTCCAGTTAAGTTTCAATTAAATTCACGACGTTTGGTGGCATTTGCTTAGAACATGAACAACGTATTAGCAGTTTAATTTCGTGAACGTATTTAATCGTATTAGTCTTACGCTGATCTGGCCATAAGGATTGAATTACTGCAAATCTTAAGATAAACATTGCAGCGCCTACCTTTGAACTTGCAGGGTAATACTGAAGATTGGAAAAACAAAACCAACAAGGATCCAACCAGAGTTAATATCGCAGGTGCCATTACAAAGACGTGTTGTACATAACTGCTAATCGCTTCATTCGAGTTCGAGCTACGATAGGAGAGAGAGAGAGAAATCAAAACATATTGGAAAGCCTGTTGAATCATGTGATTGCAAGACTTTGTACGTCTTCGTTGTGCTTGATTTTATTTTAACACTTTTGAAGGAAGGTTAACTCAATCATAAGCCCTGCCCTACTCTAACTTCGTCTCTCATCCGTCCCCCTATTCCTCCTTAAAGAAAGAAAACTCACAAGCAAACATTCTCAACTAACAAGCTACCCCCGACCTTTCCCGAAAAAGTCTCTGTCTGTGCGTTCAGATTTAGCTAAGCTCGTATAGGAAATAGACGAGGAATGCATGCTTTTCTGTATTTTTTCTGTCACTGCAATACGCTAACTTCGACGTTCACTTTTTTTAATGCATGTAGAAATTGTTTTGTGTTTCATCGCGTTATATATTTGGACAACAGACTACGATCATAATCTCTTGATTTAGAGCATTTTTTGATGACTCCTAACCAAAAGGGATTCTTATAAAGGTAATTTAAATCAACCAGTTAAATAATAAAAGTCTTCTCCCGATCGTTCAAAATATACGTCAAACTACACACTTTAACTCATCACGAATAATGCTCAGAAAATTTGAGGGCTAGCTAACATACACTGGAAAGTACGACCACCAATAACCAAAAGAGACTTTAAAATAAATGTTTGCTATAAACACTAAGAGCAGATTAAGAAGGTTAAGTAGCCACGGACTAGCTCTGAAAGCAATTCACGTTTTCCAGATAATTTAGCCCAATTCTGCAAGAAGATTAATTTTCGTCAAAATATATATGCCGCATAACTTACTTTTTTTTAGGATAAAATGTTTGTATACCAATCACAAAGCCACCACTTGACAGTCTAGCAATTACAGTGATAATTGAAATCACTGATCCACTTGTTTCCTGTAAATTTACGATATCGTCAATGAGCTATTTAACAAGTTGACGGCGGTCAGTTTTTTTATGCGTCTGTCCTCTTGTTGATGATAACATTGTCAAAGTGGCCGTGGAACCACGAACCGCAGTAAACTTTGACAATGTTATGACGCAATTTATCATCAATAAGAGGACAGACATATAAAAAAAACTGACGTCAATTTGTTTCTTACAATAACAAGACTCCAAAATGGTCAAACGCCGGGAATAAATGAGGGGAAAAGATTCCATAAACTTGCCGTAAACAAAAATAAGTGAATTTTTATTCAAAATGACGTGAACTTTGTCAATAGCTTTTCTCACTTTTTGATTGGCTGCTTAAAAAAGTCCATAAAGTCTCATTGGTTAAAAAGTTGACAGTTTGACAGCTGAAAGCTGTTGAACTTGAAAGCTTGCATAAATTAAAATTTTATCCGCCTGTGCAATTATTGATGAAAAACTGAGCCAATCAGCGCGCGAGATATTAGACAGTTATTGTAAAAAATCTATTCAACAGATTGATTCCATGTTACCGTGCGTCTGCTTAGTAATAGGGAGCTTAAGCAACGACGACGCCTAGTCGAAAATGAATTTATATTTTACCAGTGAAATTTGCAATTGTCTAGATCTGTTCAATGCGCCAATGGCTCTAAAAACGTGTTCAGGTTAAATGTGCAATGACAGCGTTCAACTCCAAATGGAAACACCAAAAATTTGCCGTCGTCGGTCGCGTTCCTCAGACTACGCAGACTTTGGTCATTTCACGTTGTTGGTTTGCAGAGGACGGCTAAGAAATGTACAAAGATTTATAACGCACGTGCACAGCCATTGTACTACTTATTAAACATTTTGTTTTGTGGCATTCTCGTTGCCGTCGTCGTCGTGAACAGTTCGCACGAAAATTTTCCAGTTGATAGATATATTTTTTTAAATTTTTACTGCAGTCAGATAATTAGTTACTTGTGTCAGAAATGCAAAAATAAATTAGGGGCCACCGACTTTGTTTCAGAGATAAAGCGTGTGGAAAACTACTCTGATTTTGAAAACTTGACGCACGTAATTCAGCATGGTCTACAGGGGTTTATAGTTAAAAATATCCAAGCTGAGTCAACGGAGGCAAACGATCTGAGTCATATTTTGTAGAAGTGGATCTGTTGTGTAAATAATTCCAAATGTTACCAACGTTTTCACAAAACTTAACCCTTCAAGCCGTCGCACAGATAAACGAAGAGCTAAAAAGAACGGAATTCGATGGTGCATTTTGCGAAGAAATCAAACTTCTAGTCCGTAGATTTTCTTCATTTTTTTGCTAAACGTAGAAAATCGGTAGAGAAAATGATCCATCAAAAGAAAAATAGGGGTCACCGAACGTCCAAGATCGTTAAATCCATGAAAAACTATAGCAATGGCCATCTGCTCTATCATTGTTAATTTCATTACTTAGCGTGCGCGCTTTTGCATGACGTGGCGTGTGAATTTGCGAGCGCAGTAAGGATGTACAGAAACAATCAGCGCGAACGTTCTTAAGGTGGCTCAAAACAGTTTCCAGCACTTAAATTTAGATGGGTCGTTATAACCTCTCTTTATCACTTGATGCTACAATCATGGTATCAAGAAACTGCCCAGTCATTTGTTAACATGTGATCATTTTTGTGACACAATAAGTTACCTTAGGAACTGTATGACCTGCTAAAAACACCCTTAATTACAGCTTTAGAGGCTTATAATTCTAAAACGGCACGGTGAATTTTTTTTACATTACCAAATTTTAATAAAAATGATAGGAGGCACCTTTTGGCAAAGTTTAAAAAAATTCTGTACATAGTGTTCAGAGCCACCTTAAATTTTCAAACTTTAAGGTGGCTCTGAACCCTACGTACAGATTTTTTTAAAACTTTGCCAAAGTTTTGTCTTATCACGCTTATTAAAATTTGATAAAATAAGAGATTTTCACCGTGACGTTTTTGAATTATCTAAATTAATATCTTATCTAAAGCTGTAATTAAGGGTGGTTTTAGTAGGTCATACTGTTGCTATGGCAACCTATTGTGTCACAAAAATGATAACAACGTGTTAACCAATGACTGGGGAGTTTCTTGATACCATGATTGCAGAAACAAGTGATAAAGAGTGGTAATAATGACCTATCAAAATCTAACTGCTGGAAACTGCTCTAAGGCACCTTATGCTCCCTGTTTGTTCAGAGATGACGCCAAAACAATGTAAGAGCAAAAACGTGGCACACCATCTGTGACGCGAGTGTGTCACTGAGGGTTGTACGCCTCCACGATCATCTTTGATAAGTTACTGAGCAGACACACGGCAACATGGAATGTATCTGATTTATTTAATAAAAGAAACAACAAAAATTTTAATGTCATCTACACGTCTATCCTCCAATAGAGCATAAGTGAGAACGCGAATAATTCGACAAATCATATAAGTTGTTATGAATATGTGAGTGCTAATCTTCAGCGGTACATCCCCACTCCCTCAAAAGGTCAAGAAACAAAAGTAACCCACACCTCCAGGATTTAACAGAGCCTTCTACGAAGTATGCTAGACAAGATGCGCTACAGCAGGGATTAACACAAACCTTGTTTTCTCCAATCAGTTCAGTGATAAAAGCCAGTGCCATGACGTACATAATGGACATGCCAAAACCTATCAATATGACTGGTGTCTAGGTCGCTTGCCTGGTGGAGGGAGTTTGAAAATAACTCCAGACGACACCGCCTATTACAATGGCAGCAGCCAGTAGGTAACTCCACTGCGCAAGAGATGAAGACCAATCAAAGAACATCTATGCTTTTATACATTTCATTTATTCCCCTAGCAAATAGAGCGGTTTTCAGTTGAGTGTCGAAAGTAATTAGACAATTACTTTGGTTTTGGTTTTGGTTTTACTTCGGTTTGAGATTGACTGAGTAGTCTAATTGGTAAGTAATTGGTTTGGTTTTGGTTTTACGACACTCAACTGAAAACCGCTCTATAGCCAGGCCTGTTTAAAGTTCATGTAGTAAGGCTACAAAGAGAAAAAAAAAACAGAATTCAAGGCAACGATCGAAATGGCTCTCTTTCCTATCACATTATGGATTTATCCAAACTACGACATATAGCCACTGGTCATCTTTAAGTACCATTTACCTATGGTAACAGAATTATTGCATAATTGCCTTCCATTTAAGCGTACACTGGAGGTGATTATCACAATATTGCAGAAATACGCTAACGAAATACTGAGGAGCAAATAGCATCCAATTTAAAAAACAATTCGTAAAATCGACTACGCTAGTTAAGCTAAATCTACGACAGGTTTCAGCATGGGGTTATACGGAGGTTTATCTATGTGGTCCTCATCGTGATCAAGTCAACAAAAGTATGTCCCATTACTTTCAAATAACCTACATGAACGTGGTCAGTGTGGCGGGCACTTGTTTCGCTGCTACATGCCAGACATGCATCTCTGGAACACTACCAAATTAGGGTTCAGTTGGCTTGTGGAGCTAGTCATTAATACCTTACCTCGTTTCCAATCTTTTCGTTTAGTTTTTCACAAAGTGTACTTGCAAAAGTTGCACTGATCAGAAGAACCAATGGAAAATAAGCGATGGCTTCCTAGACGTTTAGGTAGAACTCATTCAGGTAAAATGGAAAAGGGATCGTCCAAAACCCAACTATGGTGGGCTCAGATATTTGGCGTAAACTGACAATATTATTGTAATAAAGTTATCTAGAGTAACACTATATATTACTCAATCTTTGTTTTATACTGGCTTTTATGAAGTACTTACAGCCGGACTTAGCTATACTTACAAGATTCATTCATTGCATTAAATCATCATTTCATTCAGTAAGCAGAGTAACTCTTAATGTACGTGTTTTCGCTGGTAATTAAGAGAAATGAAACAGGCAAAATGGCGTGAAAATTAGCTAGCGCTCTGATTCCATACTGATTGCATAGTTTATAACAAAGTCAAGAGCTTTAACTATCAGGGAGAGCTTTATGCCTGTGAAAAATATCTCATGCCTTTTTGCAATCATAAAATCTTCCAGACTGGAAGTAGACGGCACAGCCTTCAGAATAGAAAAGAAACCATAATAAAAACTATAAAACCTCAAACTCTTTAAAACCTTACACAGTATTTACCTTTGCAAATTGTAGTCTTTGTGTGAGATACAGTGGTAAATATGTGTAAACAGCGTCCTGCACAAGGCGTGAACATGTGAAGATCAGGGCAACCTGCCAATAATAATTAAAATTTGCTTGTTGTATATAAAATATGGAGCAGCTTGACAATAATGGTTATAACAAATTTGTCTTATAATACCCTAGCCTGACAATGATAATTGCAAGAAATTTGTTTTCATATCGAGCAATGCAACGTGAGGGTAAATACAGTTAATTTGTTTGAACGACGGTTACTTGGAGGAATCTTGAAGAGGCGATGATGAATTTGTTTTAGCAGGAGACCTGGTTTCAGTAATAGTGACCAATACGTAATGATCTCTGAAACTTCGAATAACACGTGTTCAGTTTGTGTGTCTAGAGACGACGGTTAATCTTCGGTGGGCATGTCGCTTACACCAAACAAGATTATTTCTTTCAATAGGCCACGTTTATATATCAATATTCTAACATGGCTCCGAGGCTCTCAGGACAAAATTGCAAATTATTTTCAAGTTTCTTTTGTCCCTAAATTCCTAAAAGAGACTTGGATACAAAGAAAACACCACCAAATGTAAAAGTTTGTCATGAAAGCCTCGAAGCCGTATTACAATAATGATAATATCGAATTGTGGGGTAAAACAAAGTGCATGCTTTATGATAATTAACAGCCTCGTTGTAACTTTGGTTCAACCACAGGCGTTTTTAACTTCAAATCGGGATTTCATTGAATGGGACATCAATTCAATGAGGCAAAATTAGTGGTCACATGTTGTTGAGAAATGTACAGCAAATAAAGATCATCTCTGATCATGACAATGCGACATACCTTATACACATTTGGGTCCATCAACCAGTCTTTGACTGTTTTAGGACGTCTCTTAGTAGGCCGATCGAGAGGCCGTGGCGAGGGAAGACCACTCTCTTCAGAGTCAGTGCGTTGCTGTTGAAGATCCATACTCTTTCTTTCAGCTCCAGTCACGACTAAGTGCTTCTTATCAGGCCCATCAAGTTGGCAATCTTTTTCGCTTTTCTTGTCAGTTTGCGTTACGGAAGGACTTACTGTCAGGCTAAAAGCCACAGACATTGTTTGTTTCCGAACGCATGAAGGGTCACAGGGGGAGCCGTTCCCCACTTCATCACCTCCGTCATATTCAGAACCCAAGTTTTGAATATGACAGACATTACTTCGGTGTCTATATTCGGTCAAAACCAGTTCTTCAGCGTTGTTATCAATCCGGTCTTCTTTATCAATTCCCAGCTTTGTTTTTTTGACTTTGTTTGCATGGACCTTTTTGCACATTTCCTTAGTGTCTTCGCGTTGTACATTTTCGAGCTCGGTTTCCTGTTTCCAATAAATTGCACCAGCTTCATTTTCATCACGTTCGTCGCCTGCTGCAACGTCGTCGTCGATGTCGCAAGTAGACATCTCACTCTGGCTGTGGTCTGATCTAGATAGCAGTCCGTCAATGACTCGCACTACAAAGCTTTTTTTACGATCACGATCTAAAGTTTGTAGTTCTGAAACCAAGTGGTGTCTTGTGTCCTCGTTCTGGGGTTTTTCAGCAGCTTCTTCTGCTTTTTGTGTTGTGTTGTGCTCAACTTTGGTCTCTTCTTCGTTAAATATAGCAGAAACAAATTTCTGCAGAAAGCTTTTCCTCCTCTCACGATTTTCAAGTTCCCCAGTGACTTTTCGTCCTTCACCCTCGCATTTTTGATCGCATGATGAAGCCATAAGCATGTCAACAAATACATGTGCAAGAATGGTTTTCCGAGCATCTTAAAAAAAATAATAACTACAATAAATGATAATTAAAGAGCATCATCATTAAGATCTCATCTAAATTAGGTATGCTGCGTCCAGCTTGTAAGTTCCTTCCGAAACCCACTTGCGTAGTGTTCTACAAGCTTCTACAATATTGTAGTTTTGCCATTTTCCAACTATCGGTCGTCTGTCTGGGACAGCTGCAGTTTTCCGAACAAGATTTTTCTGGAAAAGCTTAACAAAAGAGCTGCCGGCACTATTACCGAAGTTCGATCGGTTGGTGCTGAAGAGTTAAGGTCAACGCTCGACTGGTCCAGTCTACAAGTGCGCAGGGAATATCGAAAGTGCGTTTTAATTTATCAGGCCTTCATGGTATGGCCCCATCGTAACTACTTTCAGAGTCTAAGCATGCGCATCAAATTCATTGCTATCACACCAGAGGGCATGATTTGCTGTGAAATCCACTTCCAAAATCTACTAATACTAGGGGAGTTTTAGATTAAACTGTACTCGCGTATATAATACTCTGCCTCGAGACATTAGACATACAAATTGAGAGTCTTGATGAATTTAAGATTAAGCTTGAATACCTTGTTAAAAAAAATAGCCTATATATGTCACTTTCAATTTAATTTTATATCTGGCTCTTTTAAGACTTCTAGTTGTCTGTATTTGTATCAAATTTATCTTGTATCAGGGCTCCATTTAAACTAGCTCCGGCTATGCTTAATTGGATGCCTCTGAATGAATATTGATCTAAATAAAATAAATATATATATAAAAAATAAATCTGCGATACAAGGCTCAGCTCAACTTCCAGCTGACTACACGACCTCATCTAGGACTTAGCTAAATTACAAGATCATCAACTTTCGTCACGAGACTGCATGCGAAGTTCCTCTAGTGAGTACAAACTACCGCGAGGCTGCTTTAACAACGTGAAACTATGAAGCTAAACAAGAATATGACACTCTCTCCTTGCTTTTCACAAAACTGAATTGAGTCAAAGACCACAAGAGAGTCAGGGTTATCATTTCAAGTACATGAAGCCAGATGACAGACAGATTCGTGTTTTGGAGTATGCATGCATAACTGTTATAACTTTTAGGGTAAATGTTATTACCTTTTTGGGGGGACTTCGTTTTCCTGCCACCCATTTCAAGGACACCCGTCAGCAGTCCATCAGCGTTCTAAAAGAAGTAAGCGTACAAAATATTTCAAGAAAGACAGAAGGATCTGGGTTAAAAAAAAAATTAGATAGAATCTCTTTCGCCTCTACTGACTCACCATAAAATCCATATATGTCACAGTGGATCTTCTTACACGCTTTTTCGGTTCCTTCGGGCCAGTGTAGAAAATGGTTGCAAAAAAGACTCCTGTTCCAGTCATAATCCAACAGAGATACTGAGAAGTCAAAAATGAAAATAACATCTTTACAAGAAAGTATAGATAATGGACAGAGGATAAAAGAGTTCGAAAACGAAGGAAACGCCTACAAAACCTATTATTTATCTAGCAGCCGATTATAAGAGCTAGTGACCAACTCTAATACGAACTAACCCACTGGTACCAACCGTAAAATCTGATAGGTTTTTAGGTCCCAGGCTATCTCCACTGTCTTGCCCAAAAAGTGCCCAAGCGATGACGTAAACGTAAACTCCACTCAAGAAGGTAAACACGGTCCTACGTAGAATAGCAAAACAAGATGCTTGTTTAGCCTTATTCCATTTCATCAATTTTCGTTAGTCATTGAATTATTTCCGCAAGTCAATATTTTATCTAGAATTAAATGTAAATCACTACGTATCTCACAGGATAACATAATGGAGAGTAAAAGGCAAACCTCACAGCGCTTAGTGCTGTACATTCCTCAACCTTTTCAGTGACAGTCAAGATAAACGCTAAGTGATTGATCTCCACGATGTTGTAGCAGAGGTTTGTCATCGCCGACAAAAAGCCAAAATAGACAAGTGGAAGCCAACTTTGATCTTTGTTATCACAAAGAAAGCAGCGATTTATCAAAAGAGGAAAGCTGATCGTCATTATGGCTGTTGCCACTAAGTGCCAAGATTTCCGCCGGCCAATCTTGCTTGACAAGAGAGGCACATTCACTCTGTCACCAAGGTATCCAGTTAGCGGTGAGATTGTAGCGTCGGCGATTTGCCCAATGAGCACTACTAACCCCGCTTGCGAGGCGGAAAGTTGTACCACGTTCATGAAAAACACGATTTCGAATGAACATAGCAGCTGGCGGTAGAGATCGTTGAAAACATTGCCAACTCCACATGATAACCGTTCTCTTGCCCTCATCATGAAGACGGTGATTCCTAATAACGGTGATTTTTAACGCTGAAAATAAAAGGTACGGGTTTATAAGATATACACTCTATGACCGTGTACGGGGGCGTTGCCAGGATTTTTCAAAGGGGGGTCACACTGTGTCAAAGTGAGGGTACTCACCAGGCCCGGGTTGTTCAAAAGGCGGATAACGCTATCTACTGGACAAATCACTATCCAGTGGATAGAGTGGTTTGTTTACGTTTTGTTAGCGCTTATCCACTGGATAACAATTTATCCGCTGCATAGCACTATCCACCTTTCGAACAACTGCCGGCCGGATTGTCATGTCGTTTTCGCCACCTGTTGTGGGCTGTTTGCTTAAAAAAAGGCTTACAAAAGGGGGTCACGGGCACCCCAGTCCCCCCCCCCCCCTCCCCCCTAGCTACGCCCCTGGTGTAACAATTTTCGTTATACGTTTAAAAGAGGACCTCGTTGTAGCTGTTTTTTCACATCATATCGCGGGTGTTTCAGAATGGCAGTTACGGCGAATAAGTCGAATAACTGAAAACCAATAGAAGGCAATACTACGGTGACTGAGTTTACTTTCGAGCTCCTTTATAAACTAAACAAAAGATCCCAGAAGAAGAGTATTGTTTTTAAATTGTCACCCTTACAGACAAAGAGGGAAGCCATACTAAGGCGCTGAGGGCCCTTAGTCTGTTCACCCCCTCCCCTCCCTAGGGCGAGGGGTTCGCCTTCCACTTGCCGTAATCGTAATCAGTCATCACTTTTGCTGTTCTCGTTTGCGAGCTGTCCGATTTCTAAATGATATATGCTGCACAATTAACTGGAATGTTACATTAGAGAAAAAGTGTGTTGAATCTACTTTTCCGAGTCCCAACTTAATTTAGGTATGTTATACTGCTCGGCTTGGGTGAATCAATGATTAGATACTTTACCCTGTTGTCGACAACGGAAAGAAAAAACAGGCAAACAATCTCGCCCTTTTGCAAGCTTCTGTCGACAAGAATCGACCGTTCGAGAATGATGTGGATTGGAACTGTCGATCGATATTTTTGAAGTCCGTCGATCGTAATACGTCTTAACATTTGCCGAGATTACTCAAGGGGTAAATGAATAGTTATCCTTCAGTCTCCGTTTGTTTGTCTGTTTTCTTTGGTTCAGGTAATTATATATTACGTACACATGAGTTTCGCAAGTAACTATCCACGATAGCAGCGACCTTCCGAAAGTAGTGATAACGATTCATAGGTGTTATAATAATAGTAACTCCCAAAGGATCGAAAGGGAAGTGACCTTAGTTACAAATTACAGCGGAACCCCGTTAATACGACCACCTTCGGGCCATGAAAAATCGGTCGCATTAACGGGGTAGTCGTGTTAAAGGGGTTCTTTAAATAAGAAAATGACATGACTGAGCTTTTTTTTGGGCCAGAAAAAAGTGGCCGTAATAACGAGGTGGTCGTATTAACGGGGTGGTCCTAAGGCGGGGTTCCACTGTAAAAGCAACGACCCTCCCAGAATAGCGATCGCAAGCGTAGCTTGACAGCAACATCTGTGTTTCTTCAGAGGAGATTTCAGGCGAAAATCTCGATTTAACGTCTCGCATTGCCACTTCTTACAGCAGCTGAGAGACTATACAACTGACAACTGCTTAATATACCAAAAGCAATGCAAGGTAAGGTTGCAGAGGACAGGTAAAAGAAACCTATCAAATAACTTAGCAATATACATTGTAAGTTTCCGCCTAAGCTGCAGAAGTTGCGAACCCCCGAAAGAAGGGAACATCTACAAGTAGCAACAGAAAAAGTCGCCAAATTTATGGAAATGCGGTCATATGTAATTATTATTTTCGGAACTTTACCGATTGAGAATTCTTTCGATTTAAAAAATTTCGACATAGCAAAAGTTTTACATAGTCTCTCAAAATGTGATATGACAACTCAAATGTTTATGTAATTTTTCCAGTAAAGTGTTAAATGAAATCAAGCCGGTAGGTTTAAGGCTCAAAAGGCTGAGAGACTTTATCCACGAGTGAATAGCAATAAAATATATAATTCTCTTTGTTAAGCTTTGGTGAAAAGCGAAGAGTCACCCTCAAATGTTGCTTTAATGGTAGACTCTTTCTTCTTTTCTCCGCCTAATCAGTATACAGCTATTTCTATGTTGTCACTTGATGACAGGCTATGCCTACTCAAGTGGCATGGACGTATAATCAGATTTTGAACATTTCATTTCGTTCAGGCTGAATTTATCGAGAGTTTAGTATTCTATGGCTAGGTGGCTTAGTAAACACTGATGGGTCTTTATTTTTCACGATAATAAACAAGTATTTAATTGTTGATCAAATCTTGTTGGGCGAGGCCTCACGATTGCACTCTTTTCCGGATCGATCGTGCCTTAGCTGACCACGTTATCAAACATTTAATTTTCACCTTATTACATTTGTCTAAAGAAATCTACAAGGATTTTTTATGCCTCTTTCTGGTCTTACAAAATCTAAAGTTTATTCGTCTCATATAACTTTCGATCTTTTAAACGCCTATTTGGAGCAGCACTGACCAAAAATACAAAAAACAAAGTAGAAATGAAAAAAACTCATTTCCGGCGGAAAATGGTTGTTCATCGGTATGAATTAAAGTTGGTGCAATGGATTCAATTTTTTAAAGAAGAATCATGATTGAGATAAATTTAGCAAATGTTCCTTTTGTTCAAACTTGTCAGAAAATTTCACGATCCGACAACATGATCTATCCGCCGATATTAACTCGGTTCGTGTCTATCCTTCCGACCGTTTTCCGGGCGCTTTCACTCGAGTACCTCATCCTTATATATAAGTTGGCTGTTAACCTAAATCATTTCGTAAATACCCCAAATTTGATTTTCAGGGTAATAATAACACAATCTGCAGATACTTAATTTCACTTACAGATCTCACAGTTTCCGTCTGCCGTAATTCTCTGGGCTTTCTTTAGTCAGCAGGTCCATGGGTACAGGATATCAGCGCTACTGATGAGCTTTGCTCGGCTTTTCAAGCATATTAATTCTAATTTTGTAATTGATAAGTATCTCTCTCTGATTGGTTGGTTTTTGCATCAACCAATGATTTCTTGTTCCACAATCACCGACTGTGGAGGAATAGGCTAAGTGAAGGAGCTACGCCAAAGACGACCCATCCTGCTTACTACCAATATCCGGCTATCCATAAATCAGTTTGCAAACTAAACATGTACAGTTTTTCGTTTCTTTATTTATTGTTACCTTTGGTTTTGATTTCTTGTGCTTATTGAGTAATGAATGAGTTGCCAGTAATCGGATACCCGTGTTTGCGCGAAGAACTCTGGGATCGTCAGGGGGCAAACATTGCTAGTCGCTAGAAGGAAATGTATGACGAAAAGTTGTTTCGAGGTACAAGAAAACGATTTTTGAGAGAGATCAATGCTTTTTCGCCGTCGTTTTTATCGCAAATGGATTTGGGCAATGTTGATATGTGGAATATGTAAGTTTTTCTTTGAATAACCGTGAAATATGTGACAAAATCTACCGATAAACTCCGTTGCTTGCGTGAGGTTTATTGTGAAATTTACATCGCGTAATGGTCTGAAAATATTACTAAGTTAATTAGGTATAAATCGAGAGGAAATAACCCCTTTTAAGTTGTGTGCAGGCTACTTTTGACTTATTTGAACGCTTAGTCGTACAAATAATACTGGAAATAAGCCCGGTGGCGATCATTGTACTGTCTGGGGTTTTAATGACAAATGAGTCCGCGCGACTCATGCTGTGTGGCTACTGTGTTGCTCAAAGCCTTTGTTTTGCTTTTACAAGCACGTATTTCAGTGATTTTCCTTTTCTATAACAGATCAAGGGTAGCTCCTTGAATATATCTCTGAGTATTTGTATTTGAAAGTGCCATTTGTGCGTGATTATGCTTTCCAAAGTTTGGTATTGACGGTTGAGTGAAATTGCCCGACCCAAAGGGTAGTAGTTCCTTCTGCAATTTTCGATTTCTGTTTTAGAGCTTCTTTTCTGTCTTAATATTTAACTTCTCGGAGGGTCTTTTCTACCATTTGCTCCGGGTAGCCTCTCGAGATCAGGCGTGTATTGAAATTTTCAGTATTGTCTTCAATGTATTTCACAATAAACCTCAGGCAAGCAAAAGGGAGTTTATTGGTAAATTTTATAACTTATTTCACGGTTATTCAAACAAAAACTTATATTTTCCATGTATCAACATTGCCAAAATCCATTTGCGATAAAACAACGGCGAAAAAGCGTTGATCTTTCCCCAAAACCATGTTTTTGGTCGTCGAAACATCTTTTCGCCATACATTTCCTTCTAGCGACTTGCAATGTTTGCCCCCTGACGATCTCAGAGTTCTTTTCGCAAACACGGGTATCCGATTACTGGCAACTCATTCATTAAGCTTAAAATGTGTCACGGTGAATCCGACCTATTGTTTCGTTGAAGCAAACTCTCAAGGGGTATGTTAGATTAACACCCGGAAGTACAAGCTCTGATCATATCCCCACCGTGGTACAAGGAGAGAGGGTGGATAGGCCCCCATCTTAGGTTTTCGTTCTTTTAAGGCAGAGCGAAATAAATTTACGTTGATAAGACAACCCTGAGCTTGCTCTACAAGAAGATGCCATTTTTGGTGGTTATGACGTCATATGGCGTCAAATGAAGTCATTTGACCCGCCATCTTATGTTTCACTATTTTCTTAAAATAAACAAACCTCTTTGGATACATTAAGTACCCAAAACTCTGGGCGGTTCTGTCGGTAAGTCAGGGTGGTTATTTAAAACATCAACTTTCCAAATTTTTTATCATTTATGCAGATTTCGTTCAAATATACGGGGATTTCACGACTTTTTCTAATAGTAGACGCTTTCTTCTCTCTTTTTTCCTCGTTAGTGCAGACTGCTATTATCAAACATGACGTTAACATCACATAAAAGAGCCGGGTTAAGCTTACTTGACAAGTACGATCGTATGGTCGGTCTTCGAACAGTTTGCTGCGGTCATTTAACAATATATAGCTGACTGTAATTAAAGCATAGTTATTTGATGTGCACTTAAGTATACATGCCTCTTATTCAAAATAATACATTTAGGTATTAATAATTCGACGGATCGATCCGTCGTTACACTGAATTTCCGGGTCGTGACTCATGCAGTTCCGCCGCAAAAGTGATTTTATTGCAATGAATTTATCTGATAAGCAGTTTAACAGTTTAAGGGGTTTCCATTTCTTCATGCCAGGCATTTCCGTTCAAACGCCTCCTTGTCTTCATCTGGGTCGATGATAAAATGGACCCGATTTCCTGCGGATGTTGATTATTTTTCTCTACTTTTAAGGTGGCTCCGAAATTCTTTCCAGCATTTTTTCAGCACCTCTCCTTTGCTGAATCAATGCTACCACGTTTTTCCAGGTGATGCCATAATAATGGAAGCAAAGAAATAGCTAATGATTGGTGAACAAGATATGATCATTTCCTTAGCATTACAAGTTACCATGGAAACGGTTTGACTTGATAAACTCTCCTAATTTTAGCTTTAACTCAACCACGAGACGTAGTTTAAACCTGCAGCTGTTTAAAAGAACGTGTAATTTGGCTGAACTTGTGCATAAGGAGTCTAAAGTGACGCCATCAAATACGCAAGAGTTAAGTCAATAAGATGAGGGCAGTTAGATAAGTGGGAATTTTCCTTTCCACTTATTGTTTAAAAAACGAAAAAAATAATAAATAGTATTTTTATAGCGCCTATCCAAGCGTGATCTAGGCACTTAAGGTCTAAAACAGAAATCGGGTCGCTATATATCATAAAAAGGTTTATGTGCAATGGGTGTCATAAAAAAGCCATCTAAAACTTCGTGTCTTCAGGACGAAAATGCGTAACATCCATGAGAGAGTTTTGGTTTACATCTTGAGGGACGGTTGGGTTTGCAGTGTGCTTGAATGAAAACTGCGAAACAGCGCCATCAGATGGAGATTTATCTTCTTGTCCCTGAGCTTCAATGTCCTCTTTTTGTGCTATGAAAGCAATAATAATACAATAAAGGCGTTGTAAATCAACGAAGAATTGTATAACAACATTAATAAGTGTAATAAAAATCATACCATCAGAATATATTACTTCTAATACAACTTTTAATATAGGAATGGGGGAAGTGGGGCCGAGTGAAGGGGGAAAGCTCATTGCCAGCTTCTGCCCCTTTTGTCCTTCTCTCTTTTTCTCGGCTATTATCACTCATCTTCCTAAATGCCCTTAGGAAAGTCTGTTAAGCCAATAAATGACGCTTAAGCCATCAAATAATCAACTTGGCACAAAATATTAGTTTCCTTCAATTGATTGTCACTAAATAGGTGCAAGGGACGCATGGATACGTCTAGGAGTCTATATTTATTTTAGGTCAGAATACGGGCCGGATTCGGTATTTTTCGGCAGTTGCTCTTGATGGTTCTATAAGAAACACGACAATAAAATTTTCACTTCTTTATAATAAACATTGCAGCGCCTACCTTTGAACTTGCAGGGTAACACTGAAGATTGGAAAAACAAAACCAGCAAGAATCCAATCAGAGTTAATACCCCAGGCGTCATTACAAAGACGTGTTGTACGTAATCGCTAATGGCCTCATTTGAATCAGTGCTGTGTTGAAGAAGAAAAAATATCAGGTAAAACAAATTATACTAGAGGGCTTACCAAATGGTATATGACGAAGCTGTGTCATCTTTTCAAACTCGTGAGGGTACGTTACCGTTATAATACCTTAAATTACTCGTAATTAAGCGCCTTATTCCCAGACATCGTGAAACATCCATGCGATAATAAACGCTTATAATTAGATTCAGCTTTAAGATCTCGATTGATTGTTTTTTTGTTTGTTTGTTTGTTTGTTTGTTTTATACCAGGTGTGTTTAATGCTATACCTCAATACTGCATCGAAAGACCCAGCCGAGATATGTGATGCAGTTCATTTCATGTTTATTTGGAGAATTTGTTCGTATATCGTATCGCTATGGTTAGCCTAATACACCGTATAAGTCAAAGCACCATGGAAAAAGGAACAGGCAAAATCATTCCAACTTTTGAACCTCGAAAATGAGTCCATCCGAAAAGGAAGCCACGACAAAAACCTTAGTTCGTATAGTGTGATCGTCCGGGTGAGGGTATAGTTCTGAAAAGAACTGTTGTTGGTGACTGACGTTTCGACAACCTGAGCGGAAGTCATCTTCAGAGTCAAGTGAATAGTGTTTGTCAGTCGATGTTGTTATAAGTCTGGTCCGTTGAACGTTATTGGTCAGTTTAGCCATGGTCAACGGAACAGACTTATAACATCATCGACTGACAAACACTACTCACTTGACTCTGAAGATGACTTCCGCTCAGGTTGTCGAAACGTCAGTCACCAACAACAGTTCTTTTCAGAACTACCCTGACCCGGACGATCACACTATACGAACTACTGATACTCCTGGGTTCAAACCATTTACTAACAAAAACCTTCTAGACAAGGAGTCTCCGCTTATTAGCAGACTTTTTGATAATACTGATTTTCTGCATAGTACACACAAAGCAGTTTTACCCATCATTTCTTTTTCCATAGACTAGGTTCGCAAGCAATTTTTCTCAACAAAATAATTGCTACGGCATGAAAATACACAGTCATGAGATTTTGAAATCGTTAAAGCAATAAGTTTCTATCTGGTTTGTATCATTTTGCAGCAATACAGTGAAACCCATTTCAAACTTACTCTTTCTCTGGATAAAATCCTTGTATACCAATGACAAGGCCGCCACTTGCCAGTCTAGCAATTACAGTGATAATTGAAATCACTGCTCCACTGGTTTCCTGTAGATTTAGTTATGATATCGTTATTGACCGGGCAGTAAGTTATAATGTCTTATATTGATTCGCTCTCCAGATTGAGTTTTACATTGGCTGCAACAAGCGAGCAGTAAAGCCTGAAGACAACGAAGAACAACGAACCTCGACTCTACGTTTACAGTAAACTATGCAGTTGAGATTCTTGTTTGTTTGCTAGCTTGCTTGTCGGGTAGAATGGTGGGTAGCTGGTTGGGTGATGAGTTATTTAGCAAGTTTGCCTCAGACACACAAGACATTTTAATAATTCTGTCTGAACAAATTACCATTTTTATTTGTACCTTTGCTCTAGAGATATTTTGGGAACAAAAGACACACACAAAGATAGAAGTTTGACGTATGACGTATTAGCATGGACTGGGGCTCCTCCGAATAAAGATGGGTGAATATTTTTGATATCTTTTCAAATTTGTGAAATAGAATCTCGATATTTCCAACAAAGAACTGAAGATTATTAACGTTAAAGAACAAATTTTGGAGAGCTTAGCGGATAGAGTGGGCGCACCTAAGTTTAGACGTGTCTACGTCACTAATCTGTGTGCAGGAGTAAAAGAGGACAATCACCCTATATCACTAACCTTGTTTTCTCCTATCAGTTCAGTGATAAAAGCCAGCGCCATTACATACATAACGGACATGCCAAATCCTATTAATATGACTGGTGCGTAGGTCGCTTGCCTGGTGGAAGGAGTTTGAAAATAACTCCAAAGAGCACCGCCTATCACAAGGGAAGCTGCCAGAAGGTAACTCCACTGCAAGAGCAAGAACAATGCAAAGAAAGTTTGAAAATCGTTCCATCAGTACGACAATCGTTTCAACTCCATAAAAAATATATTTAGTTGATACCTTTGTTGAAAAAGAAATCTCCATTTACTGATTTTTTTTTTATCGTCGAGTATTTTTTCTTTTCTTTTTTAGTTTTTGAGTTATTCCAACTCCATGTTATTCTTCACCTTTAACCGCAGAAAAATGACCCAATATCTAGATCTGTTTTTGCTAGCAGGTCATGTAATGTCAAGCCTCGATCACGAGCTTTCAGAGCTTGAAAGAATCTCTTCTCTTACCCCTTCCAAAGCTCCCCAGTTGCATACGTGAATACAAAAATATATAATCTTATATAACTGAAGAAAAATTGACAAAATGAAACCAAGTAATAACCAGACACACGTTAAACACTATTTCACCCATAGCTAGTACCAAACAACTAGCTCGTTTGGCTTTTTACAATACGCCATATTATTACCTTGCTTCCAATCTTTTTGTTGAGTTTCTCACAAAACAGGCTTGACAAAGATGCACTTATCAGAAGAACCAATGGAAAATAGGCGATGGCTTCCTAGAGGAGACACGGGACACAATAAAACAAATCAGTGATGTTCACCAGACGAGACTTCAGTACATTTACTGCTTAAAATAACAACAATGTGCGTATGCCAATTTATTGTTTCTACAATACAATTATACGTTATGATATGATACAGCTGCACGGAATCTGTTCGTAGCATTTTGCTTAAAATTTGTTACCAATAATTAAGAAATAGAAAACATTTACCATGTTTCTATCGAGTTATAGAAACACGAGTGGAAGTTTGGAAGAACAAGAAATGCTGTGGGAACACGAGCCGCAGGCGAGTGTTTCCACAGCTTTTTCGAGTTCCCCGAAACTTTCACGAGTGTTTCTATAACTCGATAGCTATATACTATAACTCGAAAACACCGCGACGAAAAAAGGAAAACAACTTGTTAACTTTGATTATCGAGTTTTAGCATAAATGTACTAGCGTTCTATCACGAATGCCATTCTCTGATTGGCCACGCTACTCACTATCTATTCTGTGATAGATAGTGAGTAGCCTAGCAGTGTACCCATGTTAACAAAATGACGGCCGCTTCTTGGCGTTTTCGAAGTGTCTATGAAGAGGATTTAAATATAGTTTTGAACGACTAGTAGATTTATACTCAAACAATTAGTTTATTCGTTCTCGATTTCTATGCGTGATAGTTGGCTCGGGCTGCGCCCTCGTCAACTATCATGCGAGAGAAATCTCGAGCCCATAATCTTAATAGAAACACGATTTTTCACCAATCAGCGCGCGTATTTTGTTAGGACGGTTTTCTAAATGCTATTACAGGCAAAGTAGAAAACAAAGTCCAAGAAATCTGTCAAAGTATTTACCTTTGCAAATAGTAGTCTTTCCGTGAGAAACAGTGGTAAGTATGTATAAACTGTACCCTGTACAAGGCGTGAACATGTGTAGACAATCGCTACCTGAAGATTAAAAATAACAAGGCATTTTGAGTGCAGAAGCTTCAGTCTGGTACTAAGCTTCAATTGCTGTTATACAATTGTCTAAATCGTGATAGGATGTGTTGTTTTACTGATTATGTCCTAAACAATGTTGTCATACTTGCATAAACCAGTTTTTCCTTTCCACCATCCCCTCCCCCTCCCATTTTGAACCTTTTCTTCAGCTTTTAGCACGTTTAGCTAGCTTACTATTCCATAAGTTCTAGGCTTTGGTTTTGTCATAACTGTGAGCAATTTGCGATTCTTAAAAGCGCCACCGAATAAGAACTTTGCTATTATTACAATTATAGTTCTTTATGTTTCCGCCTTACATTTTTATTCTTTTTTTAACAAGGATTATTGTTATTGAGAACCTCTCACACTCTACTTAAACAAACCTTATACAAGCTTGGATCCCTCAGCCAGCGTTTGATTGTTTTAGGACGTCTTTTCTTAGCTGGATGAATTGGTGATGAAACAGGAAGACCAAGCACTTCCTGTTTATCTTCTGAAGCTGAAGGATTACAGCCATCCTCAACAGATTCAGTTTCTTTATCGTCTTCCTGACTTCTGTCCGCGACAGTCGGTAGCTTCTCAACAGACGCATCAAGTTCTAAATCTTTTCCCCCATTTTCGTTCGTTAATGGCTGGACAGGCAATTCCGACAAGCTGAAAGTGACAGATGTTTTTTGTCTTCGTTGGCCTGAAGTGTCGCTGGAGCATTCTTCCTCTATTTCATCACTTCTTTCATGTTCAAAACCAAAGTTGGGTAGGCCCAGTTGTACATCACTTGTAATCGACACGATTCCGCTTCTTCGTTGCCTACATTTGGCTGAAACCGATGTAGGCTTGTCTTCTTGGTCAATTTCCAGCTCTCCTTTAACTGAATCTACTTCATTGTTGTTGTCCAGGTTATCGTCTCTTTCTATGTCCTGAAGTTCTTCTTGCTTCCAGTAGCTGTCCCCAGTTGCATATTCATCATTTGCAAAGTCGACTGCAACGGGGTCTTCGATGCTCTCAGTTGCCGACAAATCTTGTTGGCTGTAGTCTGATCTGGATAGGAGTCCATCAATAACACGCACTAACAAGCTCTTCTTACGATCACGGTGTAACTTCTGCAGTTCTAGAACGATTTGCTTTCTTGTGTCGTCGCTTTGTGGACCTTCCATTATTCCGAGAACCTTCTGAATTTCCTTGTTTCCTTTTTTAGGATCTCCCTGAGTTGATTTTTCAATCTCAGTTTGTGATGGACTATGATCAATCTTCTCCTCCTCGTCAAAAAATATTACATCAACAAATTTCCGCAGTAGACTTCTTTTTCTCTGACGATTATTTTCATGATCCGGGGTGTCTTGTTCTTCTTCCTCTTGGTCTGCTTTTTCATCCCACGAAGTCACAAGCATGTGAACAATTGAATGAGCGAGACTGGTATTTCGAGAGTCTTCAACAAAAAAAAAAAAGAAAGAAAGAAACGATTATAAAAAAATCTATATATTTTTTTACTTTTGTTCATATTATATACTCAATTTAAAGTAAATATTACCAATTGCAAGAAAACATTTCAATTTGTTAGTGTACCCTTTTCCTGTCACTCTATTTTGTAACAACATGGAGCCAACTCCTCAGCCGCATTTGAACCTTATTAATTATTGGCGGTCAGTTCTTTTTTTCATGCTGATTACCAGTAATTTCAAACTAACTTTGATTTCCCAATTCTAACACTCCCATAAAAAGTCCTCCGCCATGCTGAAAAAAAATCAGTTTTGAATATATAAGAACGTGCAAAAGACCTACAAGGTTACAGCTCAGTATACTGAAATGAAAAAGAACAAAGCACTATTTTCCTACGTTCTCTTTGGGGTAATTCACATTGAGCCAAAAACACATGTAACGTGTCATGTATTTCAAGAGTTTTTCTTTAGCTACTGATCCATGATACATTAGAGTGGTTTTCATTTGAGTGTTGAAAAGCAATCCTCCGTAGGAAAAAAGATGGCGGCTGTACATTTTACCACAATACCATGCGAGCCTAATACAGCCCGTAAAGTACAAGGAAAGCCATAATTTTTCAGTACATGTCCATGTGCTATCGACATCAGAGTCTGCGCGGGGTTTGAAGGTTTTACAACGTTCCCGTCCGTTTTTATGAGCGTTGTTTAAGTTTCCGTGCGCTCGGAATTATGGGTAAATGTACCGATCGCCATCTTTTTTCCTTCGGCGGATTGGTATTGCATCAAATACGCTGAACGATTGCCTTGAATAGGTCGCGCCACTTTTTCATCCAATTAGAAGTAAAACCAAAACCAATCGTGACTCACTCCCACTCGTTTTTCTGCACTGCATGAAATTCCTTGGAGTTTTGATCGGTTCACTGGATTTTCTGTGTCCTTGTGATTGGTCAGAGCGATTACTTAGGTTTTGGCTTTGCGACACTCAATTGAAAACCTCTCTCTTCGCTGTCTTGAAACTAGATTTAGACTTCCCCTATCTAAAAGTGCGTACGTGTAAATGCATT
Source organism: Orbicella franksi (assembly GCF_964199315.1). Classification (NCBI taxonomy): domain Eukaryota; kingdom Metazoa; phylum Cnidaria; class Anthozoa; order Scleractinia; family Merulinidae; genus Orbicella; species Orbicella franksi. Next base: position 20,999,148 of record NC_138145.1, read on the forward strand.
TGATAGTTGGGAATGATTATGACATACAGAATGCCATAAAGTGTAATCACGGTTACATTTTCCTTGAGATTGAAAGTGTTAGAAGTCGTACATCTTTGTACAGCTGGATGCATTGTACTTCTTGCCAGCGAAAGATTGAAGTCCCATTGCAAGTTTCGTGTTGGTCATAAGCAAGAGAGGATAAGTTATCATACTTTAAAAAGGCACTTTGCTCAAAATTAAAGGCATTGAAAGTTTTAATCATTCTTTTCTTACCGCAAGATCCATATATGTACTAGATTTTCGTACACGGTTCCTGAGTTCCGTTGTCCCAATGTAGAAAGCGTTTGCAAAAAGGACTCCTGTCCCGGTTGTAATCCAAGAGAGATACTGTGATATCAATAACAGATAATAAATAAATACCTGAATTGCCCAATCCCCCAAGGCCAGCGGGTAACAAACAGGAAAACAAAGAATATAAATGAAAATAACTTGATTAAAATCCGAACTGACGGGAGGTACACCAGTTGACTATTTTCAAGCATGGCCGAGAAGCTGAACTCAGGACTAATGTGAACAAATTGAGAAGGGAAAAGGCGGCAATGACATCTGTAAGGATTTGTTCAATTCTCTGCGCTTCAAACTTTCCACGTAATTGCAAGAATGCGCGCGCGACAATGAAATCAGTTTTGCTTCTTTTTGTTTTTTGGAAAAATCAAGCAACAGATTACACGGCCTGTTATTCTACTAACCGCAAAATCTGTCAGGTTGTCAGGCCCCAGGTTATCTCCACTGTCTTGGCCAAGAAGAGCCCAGGCGACGATGTAAACATAGACACCACTTAAGAAGCTGAACATTGTCCTAGATAATGAAATCAAACGAGCATAATTAATATATATATATATATATATATATATATATATATATATATATATATATATATATATAGAAAATAGCCCAAATTACGCGCGCTGATTGGTTTAGAATCATGTTTCTATTTGACTTCGATAGAAACACGGAACTACCACGAGCTGTTGACAAAATGATGGCGCGAGCAAAGAAAATTTACATTTTCATGATCAAAGTAAACAAGTTGCTTTCTTTTTTGGTGGCGGAATTTTCCAAAAGAAATAGAAAACATGTTCTATGTGTTTCTATCGAGTTACAAAAACAATATAATAGAAATATTATATTTTTCATTTTGTTATTTTCGTCTTTTACCCGCGGGTACGTACTTTGAACGAGCTTTTAGCTCACTAGACGATACGTGGGTAAATGAATGATTGATTGATTGATTGATTGATCGATCGATCGATCGATCGATCGATAGAAACACGGAACGTGTTTTCTATTTCTTAAATAAAGCTGGCACGAGTTCATCTTTATCTCGTGAATGCAGAACGCTTAATGGGTTTAAGTATCCCTTGCAACACTTGTCACCCTCATAACTGGAAACTAATGAACAACTAAAAATTTAAAAATCGTAGTTGTTTAGCTCTAACCTCAAGGCAGTAAGTATTGTTAGTTCCGAAGCTTTGTCAGCCGCATTAGTGACAAATGCCAAGTGATTTATCTCCACCATGCTAAAGCAGCCACCTGTCAACGCCGAAAAGAAGCCAAAGTAGACAAGTGGAATCCAGCTTTGATCTCTTCCATCACACAAAAAGCACTTGCTGAACAAAAAAGGGACTCCGATTGCCATTAAAAATGTTGCAACGAGATGCCAAGATTTTCGTCTGCCGATTTTTTTCGATAGGAAAGGAACATTGACATTGTCTCCAAGGTACCCTGTTATCAGAGACATCGAGGCGTCTGAAATTTGTGCAATCAGCACCATCATCCCCGCCTGTGAAGCTGAAAGTTCCACGACTTTCATGAGGAATATAATCAAGAATGAGAAGATGTGCTGCGAGTACAGGTCGTTAAAGACATTTCCAACGGCGCACGAAAACCGTTCCCTTGCCCTCATTATGTTTGCAGTAATTCCAAAACGACTGATACTTGCTTTTTCTGAAACAAAGGATTCAGATTTACAAAAAAATAAGCTGGAATGACGATACCATACAAGTAGACTTTTCTTATCACTGAATCGGTCTCGGGATTACCGTGGGTCCAAACTCCGCTGTACAACAGAGAGACTGATTCACTGTTTAGGGGAGTCTTTATATGTTGCAATATTTGCCTCGTTAGCATAGGCGATGAAGTGTCTTATCGAGCTAGCTAAAATAATATCAGCTCTGAACACTGAAAGAGCATGACACGATTAACTGTCCCGAGGAATTTGAACCCGGTGAGTACTTTTTGAACGACGCGGGTTAAAAAAACTTATAATTTTACAAAGAATGTAGGAACTCATTATAATTAGCGCGGTTGCTATCGAGAAATTTTGCAGGGTTTTTAAGAAAGCAGATCACTTCTGGATCATTACACCCAGTAAGCCAAACATGGCACCAGCTACTAAGATTCACAAGCTTCAAGGCACTTGTCGGTACGGCAATAACATCTCTTACCTATGAAACGTTTTGAATCTTCGATGCAGGAGTGGGTGTCATGCAGTTCATCTACGGAACCGTCCAGTGGAGAATGAAGCAGGGGCTGTCAAGAACACACTCGTGTCTCGATAAATTCTGCACTTCTGACTTTGATCCAATTTATAGCACTCGTTGCACACTTCACTAAGCAGCGCTACCACGGCGACAAAAAAAAGACGTCAAAGAGTGGTGTAACTATAATTGTCAGAACGGTTCAGCGATAACTGTCATAATTGTTCTTGATCGTCCACTGCAAATCGATCGCAGATATATTTTAGTCTTCAGCTATCGCGGAACATTCATTTTAATGGTTATAGTGCAGTTAAAACACTATAAAAAATATCATAATTTGACAGGAATTTCAGTTCCAGTAATCAAATTCGCTATCAGAGAAACTTTCACACTGAGACCAGTTGTGCATATATAATCAAACAAAACTCGAGTGGATTTTAGTTATAAAAATAACTCCAAGAACGTAAATTGCTGCATAGCCCCTGGGGTGAAGCTTTCAACTTTACTTGTAGGTAATTAGAGAGGTTGCTACTATAGCAAATCGTCCTGTTCTGCTCACCAGTAGATGAAATCCAAGCCTTTTCCCCGAATATCTGCCATGTACGATTCAATAGCATATGTACTGATTCGTTGGACAGTTAATTATAGCAAGGTAGAGATAAATGCGCGTAAAGAAAGATCTGGTTCGTTCGGCTGAAAGGAGCAATCACCCTAACAGACAATGGAAAATAGACAATAGCTCCTTAAAAATAGATTTCGTTCGTAAGAAAACGATGTCTGATACCGCCCAAAAACGTGATGATCTCTGAATGAAATGAAGCTATCTCTAATACCGCCCAAAAACGTGATGAACAAATGAAGAAATGATAGAAAAATCTAGGTTACCACATTTGAGCTTCTCTATCTGGACTTCGATTGTCTTGAATTCCCCGCTATTTCAAATTCGACTCATTCCCCCTTTACTAGACAAACTTTCTCAGTCACTTTAAAATAACTTTCTAGGATTTCTCGAGCTCCGGACATCTCGAACGTTGCTTTCGTTTCCCTTGACACTTCGATACAGTAGGATTAAACTGCACTGCGTTAACGTTCGAGGTAACTGTATGATTTCTAATTAACCCCCTTGTTACTTATTATAACGTCATCAACGCCGTTATAAATGGACAATGATAATTTGATGTCGTCGACGAGCAGTTGACCTTTGATCTAAATTCACACTAAGTGACGTCAACGCACGTTAAGTCTGCCATTAATTTAGAGCAAGCAAGGTATACATTTTCGCGTTGGGAAGACTGAATTCAGTTTTGGGATAGCCCATGCGTCTGTCCTGTTATGATCCTCATATTAATCAAGACATTGTCAAAGACGCGTGGCGTGATACGTGACGATGGGGCTAGAAGTCTACGTAAGTTGCCGCGCGGCTATACTTGGCCACGCGACCATGCGGTTACGAGAAGTTACGTAGCTACGCGGTTTCGTGACCACAGCTGGACATAATCCAGAGGCTTTAACAACTTTTAGTGTTTTCTTACCTTATTATCATTCAAGGAATACTTAATGCAAACAGTCAAATGGTAACCTCGATTATTTTATTCAGCCAATAGTTGTCAATCAATACAAAAACTAACCGTTACAATGTGTTCTTTATTCCACTTATTTACCTAGAGGCACTAGCTACATGATATAAGCGAAGTGATCTTGAATTCAAGATCAGAAATCACATCCTATTATTGCAGTATTCGTTGAAGATTCTCTTCCTTTGCTGCCTTGAAAATTGCAACATTTACCTTTGTAATTATAAGACCTATATATGAGAAAATTTTCAATTTAATGAATGTGAAAACAACACGTGTAACTCGCGGGTAAACATGCCAGCTACGAAAACTGTTCATACACAGTGAAGGCGAACCAGACATCTAAAGCACGTAGCTCGTTTCGAAACCCATAACAGGCAGCAGTTATTTACGAGAAGTTGGCGTGAAGATTTATTTTGAATTGAAATTCTCATCTTCAGTCTACAACTTCAGCAAGACAGCGGCCAAATGTCAGTATGTTAACCGGTTCTACGAGAAAGTTTTTAACTTTGAAAATAAAACGTGTAATTTGGCTGATCTTATCAAATAAGGTGTCTTAACAGTCGCCATCGAACACCAGCACACAAGAGTTTAGTCAAGACGGGCGTTGCTAAATAAGTGGGAACTTTCCTTTCCACCCATTGTTTAAAATATGACAAAATCGTAAGGGAACGGTACGCCAGGTTTACGGTCTGAAGGAGGAATCGGGTTACTTCTATTCAAACTCTCTGCTCCCTTTCTGTTTTGATAGTCGTAACACTGTGAGACCCAAATGTGCTAAATGTGCTAATTTACTAGACAGTTATTACACGGTACGACCGCTTGCGCCAAGATAACTGCGCGTAAAGAAAGGTCTGAGTCTTTCGGCTGAAAGAGACAAGCATTCAAAGAGACAATGGAAAATAGACAATAGCTGCTCAAAAAATAGATTCGTTCGTAAGAAAACGATATTTGACGTGACACAAAAGAATGGAAGTGGTACTCAAGCATTAAATATATGCCAAGTACATAATTATGAGCTAGGTCTGATAACCTCAAAAAACGTGATAATCTCTGGATTAAATGAAACCATGTCTGATACCGCCCAAAAACGTGATGATTCAATGAAGCTTTCTGATATCGCCCCAAAACGTGACGACTAAATATAGCCGTAAGGTTTCTGATATCGCCCCAAAACGTGGTGACTAAATATAGCCGTACTCTGGCCCGCCCAAACACGTAATGATTTTAAAATGAAGCCAAATCACTGATGATCAAATGAAGAGATGACAGAAAAATATAGGTTAGTACAGTGGAGCCTCTCCATCTCGAGGTCGGCTATCTCAAACTCGACCCTACCCTGTGAGACAGAGATTCCCTTCTCTTTCTGCTCGGTGAGAGACGAGCGGGAACTTCTGCTCGCAACCGCTCGATTTCTTATCGTGAAGTCACAATGTCGCATGTGTCGTGCTTTGTCGTGCGAAACGTTTAACGCAATCAAATTTTTAGTTATCTGCGGGTCAGTTGAGGCGAATTACTTGAATGCAGACTATTCCACCGTTTATTTATTATAGAAACTACAGAAATTTCGTACAGTTCTACGAAGTAACGAGCGATAAAAAACAGACGGATAGAATCAAAATTGGCTTCATTCAAGTCCACGCTGTCAAGTCAAGTCAAGTCAAGTCCAGCGTGTGCTTCGCGAACTGCAAGCTACCTGCATATATTTAAACAAACTGTTTTCGAAAAATTAAAATCAATCTATCAACCCTCACATTATATTCCTTTGACAAAAATTAGCTTGTTGAGGTGATTTAAAATCAAAATTAAAATTAGAATTAAAATTAAAATCTATCAACCCTCACATGCATTATGTTCCTTTGACAATAACTAGCTTCCTGAGATGAATTAATGTACTACAATAGATTCTGGAACTGTGCAAACAGCAACAGAACAAAGATTGAAACCCTTAAATGGAAAAAGCTAGTACTGAGAAGAATGAAACAAAAAGCGACAATGATGTTTAAATCCTTTAACGAGTTAGCTCTAGTGTACTTGCAGGACCTATTCAACGAACAAAGCACAGACTATGATTTCCGTGACTCTTTCGGTAAATTGACATTGCCAAGGCCGCGTAGTAATTATTTCAGACGTAGTTTCAGCTACAGCGGTGCTTTATTGTGGAATTCATTGCCTAGAAACATTAGAAAGATTAAATCGATTGTTAAGTTCAAGACGCAAATCAATCGCGTATTTGAGTCATCGGATTCTCATTCGACAATCTTGTAAAACAGCATATGATAGTTTTTAATTAATGTAATATTTGTATTTAGATTCTTATAATATTGTACTTACTGAAGATTTTAAGCGAGTTTTTAAATAAAATGATTGATTGATGGACGGACGGACGGACGGATGGACGGACGGACGGATGGACGGATGGACGGATGGACGGATGGATGGATCGATGGATGAATGGATCGATGGATGGATGGATTAATGAATGGATTGGTTATTCATCGGACAAAAGTTCTGAATTGCGTGACGAACCCATGTCGGTGCATGCAGTGTTGTCAATTATAATTTTTAGCCAATCACAAGGAAGCAGATATTGTCGGCAGTATTTTATTTCACAACACTGCCATTCATACTATAAGATATGGATATAAGATAAGATGAGATTTATGCATTCATAAAAAGATATGGCAATAATGATTAACCAGAGGACTAAACCAAAATTGAACAGGTTCCTTACATTACAGTGTAACATACATCCAAGCTGACCAAGATCTAAATATATTTAATAATCTGATTCTGTGAGCAAGCAGAAAGTTGTTAAAAAAAATTGGAAAAACGTTTTGTACCTGGGTAATAGGAAAGTAAAATGAGTTTACCCAAGTATCGTTATAAGAAATCAATCCTCAATAACTTTAAAACAATTTTGAATTCAAAGTCGAAAGCGAAGTTATCTTAAATTCAAGTTCAGAGATCACGGCCTATTGTTGTAATTTTGTTGAAGGTTCTCCCCCTTTGCTGCTTTAAAAATTATAAAATTTACGTTAACAACAGTTATATATCAAATTATTTTTCAAATGAGACCTAAAAGTCGCGGATAAATATGTCAGCCACCGAAATTGTTCATCCACAATGAATGTGTCACATTTTGGTGTCCTGAGGATAAGAATGCATCAAAACCATGGTAGTATTTTGGCTGACATCCTGGGAAATGTTTAGTGTTGCTGTGTGATTGGATGAAGACTGCGGAGTAATCTCATCGGATGGAGATTTATCTTCGTCTGCCTGAATTTCCGTGTTCTCCTTTACTGCTGTAAAATCAAACAAGAAGCATAGAGGGCGTTATCAAATAAAAGATCGGGGGGTTTTAAATGAGTGTATATTTGTTAATTTGGTGACGGAACTTGACGCCTGTAGATATAAATTTAATATCAATTTCTACCCCTATCATCTCCAACACTAACTTCAAATAGAAGGAAGCTAAGCTGAGGATACAGAGAAAACTCTTTCCTATCTTCTATTTTTGTTGTTTTCCACTAAGCTTTCAGGCGCTATCTCATTTCCAAAAGCCCATGAATAGGAAGTTCCGATCCTTTCTGATGGAACTTTTCACCGTTAACTATACAACCTTAAACTTGGGACAAAGAATCTACTTTGCTTGGGAGTCTATCTGATTATTTATACCAGAATAGTGAGGTAAAGGTAGGTTAAATGTGTATTCGGGTCTAGTGGCCCACCAGTCAGGCGCTCATCTCTAGTTTCCGTAGCATGTAGCAGCTACGAGTATTTCTAAACTCCTTTCTAGATGGGATGGTAGTCCATCGCAGGGTTACTCCCAGCAACCGGTGCCCATTTATATACCTGGGTAAAGAGAGGTACTGTGAAACTTAATTTTCTTGCCCAATAGCTTAATACAACGATTCCGACCTGGCTTCGAACCCGGACCACTCGACTGAGAGCACAGCACAGTAAAATGAGGCTAACACGCCTCCCCCATACTAGAATATGGATTTATTTTTGTTCGCTACAAACGTAGCTGACGTTGCTATCACTATACCGATCAGTCGGAAACATTTCAATACAAATTTATTTCTTTTGTGGACCAACATATAGATATCGCCCACCTTTGGCTTTGCAGGTCAACACTGAAGGTTGTAAGGACAAAACCAGCAAGGATCCAACCAGACTTAATATCCCAGGTGCCATTATAAAGACTTGTTGTACGTAATTACTAATCGCTTCATTTGAGTTCGAGCTACCAGAACAGAGGGAAAAAAATAGATAAGTGGCCAAGCAAGAAAGCCTGGTAAACAATCAATTATCAAGTTGCGTTGTTTGAGTTTTATCCTTTACATGATCCTTGATTTATTTTTATTTTACTCATTTGATACACAAAAATAACAAACTAAATCCCAGGCGCAAAAATCTTTCCGATAATACACCCCTCCGAATGTAAGCCTATGGGCTTATATCAGATTAAATACAAATAAAATTAAAATTAAAATGTACAGAGAAAGCTACATTAGCCTTAGCTGATTTTCATATGGGTCCCCTCCATACTGGTGGAGTTGGAATTTGGAGTGTTGGCTTTCGTGGGGAGGTGAGCGGGAGGGGGGGGGGGGACCGGAGAAGCCGGAGAAAAACCCTCGGAGCAGGGTGAGAACCAGCAACCAACCCGTGCCACATAGGTGGGAGACAAGCGCTCTCACCAATGCACCATCCCTGCTCCCCTCAATTCATCACTTCAGATTCATCACTCAAGGAAAGATAGAACTTATTCCGATTGTAGAGCTTGCTATTGAATACATAAAGCTCGTTTTGTACTAAGAGCCGTTCGAGGAACGACATTAAACCTTGGTTTGTGCCTTATAATGCTATGGTTAGAGAGTTGTGTGGTATTATTTTACTGTATACACCTAAAACGTTTGAAACACAACATCTCTTTAAGGTAGAAACTCAAAAAATTATGAAACACAAATCCCTTCCTATAACAAACCCCTGTAATTCTTCCCCAACCTCTAGCAATACATTTTTGGTGTAAAGGAGGGGGGAGGGAGGGAAGGAAGGATTGATGGATGGGTCAGTGACTAGATGTACCTACTCTTTTTCCGGATAAAAGCTTTGTATGCCGATCACAATACCACCGCTGGAGACTCTATTGATTACAACTATAATAGAAATCACCAAACCACTGGTATCCTATAAAATAGACAGATCACAAAATCTCAAAATCTTCATTGATTCATTACGTAGTCACTGATGTCATTGACTAGCCATTGAGAAATGGAAACAACCTCCTCAAGGTGACATGCTCTATGCAAACTATATTTAACTAGGAATAATTAAAATCCCTATGATACAAACTCTTGAACTAAACACAAGCAGCAGAGATGAACGTGACAAAGCAAAGCACTTTCTTACGAAAACGTGACATTCCGCATACTACGGAACATACATTTTTAATATTAACCTTATTTCCACAAAGCGCAAACCTTATTATCTCCAATCAGTTCAGTGATCAAAGCCATTGCCATGACGAACATAACTGACATGCCAAATCCTATCAAGATGACAGGTGCATAGGTCGCTTGCCTGGTGGAAGGAGTTTGAAAATAACTCCAGACGACACCGCCTATTACAACGCAAGCTGCCGGTAGGTAACTCCACTGCAAGAGCAAATCAATGTAGAGTTGAAAGGAAAAACTCTTTACGTTGGAAACGAGGATTCTAATTCATAAATGTGTCATGATTTTATTATTTGTTATGGAACATGTGTTATTCTACAGTTAAGATTATGTGGATGGTGTTACTGGCAACTGACACAGCCCGGCATTTGAACAGACTAACAATGTCTTAACATCTTCGATGACAATTAACACAGTCTGTTATTACATCACCTGGTCTCAGCCTACGCAGTTTGAGCCTTGTGATGTTCAAATGAAAAAGAAAATTTCATATTGTCCTCTTCCCTTCTCCATCACTCTCATTAAATTGGTGGAGAATGGATTGGGTAAAACACCATGGACTAGCGGAAACTGATGAACTACCATTCCACCGGGCGTAGCAATACACTTATAGCCACGTCCAAAACCTACAGCTGTTGTCTAGATAGCGGCCGGTGTCTGAAACATCCGGACGCTGGATGTTTCAGACACACCGTCCTTGCTTGTGAGAGGAAGGCATTAGTTGTAATATATATTTACGTCTTGCCCTTACCTTGGTTCCAATCCTCTCGTTGAGTTTTCCGCAAAAAATGGTTGAAAAAGATGCGCTTATCATAAGAACCAATGGAAAATAGGCGATGGCTTCCTAAACGACAAAGGGCCCAATAAGACAAGTCGATGTTTTCCATCAACATGAAAACTATCACATGCTTGATTTTAACGTACAGGAATATAAACGAGGGGGATATGGCCTGTTGAATCGGAAAGTCAAGAAAAAAATCGTTATTCCATATTCAATATATAATTATTTGAGTGTACTAGCAATGAGTTGTACTTCTTCTCCCCACCCCACCCCTCCCTCCCACGCCCACCCCCCCCCCCCACACACATACACACACACACATCCCATGATTGCTTAGATTAATTTTACTGTTTCGAAATTAAAAGACTCTATGCCAAAGTCGGCAAACACAGTACTCACAAAAGTCATATCTTTTTAATGCCTGTCCGTGCCCAATATGTTTGGAATTGCCAGAATGCACTCATATACCATTTCGGATGTGATGTGATTCAATTGTTAGCATTCATGGGAGAAGGGAAAAAAGAGTGAAAATGGGAGAAAGGGAGTAAACAGAACAATATAAAACAAACTGAAAAAAAACATATTCAGAAATTCACGTCAGAAAATGGATTGTTGTTGCTGGTAATTTGCTTCACACGAATGTGCTTCTAAATTGAGAAATTATGTACTTTCCAAACGATATGTAGGAAAATAAAATGGTAGAAACTAATACAATATTTACCTTTGCAAATTGTAGTCTTTCTGTAAGAAACAGAGGTAAATATGTGTAAACTGTGTTTCTTACAAGACTTGCACATGTGAAGATCATCGCTACCTGAAAATAATATCAATAGATATATATATTCTTAGATATTTTAGTCTCTAGTATCTCTCTATATATACTTGTTATGCAAAGCTTTCGAGTGGTATACCCTGGAATATTAATATCCCACGAGTGACTTGTATTTTCTCGGTATATCGAAGCCTTTAGGCGAGTGTGTATGCCAAGAAAATACAAGTGAGTGACAAGTAGGATATTCCATGGTATACTACGAGAGAACGTTGCATAACTATTTTATAAGATGCCATAGGAGATACAGTGGCCAACACGCGTCTACGCTCGGTGCACGATGGCAAGGCTGGGTGTAATACCGTCGAATATACAACGGCTGTCCTGTATTCTGATTGGCTGTACCTTCCACGACATGGTATAAAAATCTTTATGAGTCTGAAGCGAGTCAAAATACAAACGATGAGTAAGTCTACAGTGATGCTCAACACTAAAATGTTCAACATGAGAGTTATCCAACAGTTTTTTATTCTGAGAACGGAACAAACCATAACCTGTGCCTTGCATTTCGTGCGTGCTCAAAGGAACTTGGAGGACTACAATTAACCTGAAAAACTGGTTTCCTGCAGTGCAAATATCGTGAGAATCAATTTGTACTTGGCATAGCTAAGCTTTTAACGACATTGCTATTGTAATCAAGGCTCGTAATTATCACACGGGACTTTCTCTCAAAGAGACCGCACTGAGGCCAACAAACACGATACCAAAGCTTATGTTCCAGAAATATATGTCACTTACCTAATTTGTAGTCTCGCACTGTGGAATTACATTATTTTCCGCTGGCGCGGCGCGCACAAAAAAAATGAATACCATTAGATAACCGGTCATTCAAACGACATTGTGAAATCGAAATTGAATCTTCAATTGTGTATGCGCTATGTGAATGTCTAGATAGGCCTGCGGTTTTACCAGCTACCTAAATAATACTGTACTATTCAAGTAATTTGTATTTTTGCATCATACTATTATTATGTTTCTCACAATAAAATTTACTTTGTTACCATTTTTACGAAGACAAGCACAAACCTTATACAAGTTTGGATCTTTCAACCAGTATTTGATTGTTTTAGGACGTCTTTTCTTAGCTGGATGAATTGTTGATGAACCAGCTTCCTGCTTATCTTCTGAAGCTGAAGGATTACAGCCACCCTCAACAAACTCATTTACTTTATCTTCCTCCTGACTTCTTTCCGTGACGGTCGCCAGCTTCTTATCGGACGTATCCAATTTGAAATCGTTTCCCCCATCCTCGTTCGGCAGTGGCATGACAGGCAATTCCAACAAACTAAAAGTCACTGACTTTTTGTGTCTTCGTTGACCTGAAGTATCGCTGGAGCATTCTTCCTCTATTTCTTCACTCCTTTCATCTTCAAAACCAAAGTTGGGTAGACCAAGTTGTCCATCCATTGTACTCGACACAATTCCGTTTCGTCGTTGCCTACATTTGGCTGAAACCGTTGTAGGCTTGTCTTCTTGGTCGATTTCGATTGCACTTTTAACTGAATCTGCTGTAGTGTTGCTGTCCCAGTTGTCTTCTCCCCGTATCTCCTGGATCCCTTCTTGCCTCCAGTTTTCGCCAAGTGCATATTCTTCATCTGCAATGTTGACTCTAACGTGGTCTTCGATGCTCTCAGTTGACAAATCTTGTTGGCTGTGGTCTGATCTAGATAGGAGTCCATCAATAACACGCACTAACAAGCTTTTTTTACGATCACGGTCTAACTTCTGTAGTCCTAGAACCATTTTTTTTGGAGCATTCCCGTGCTGATCATCCTGAGATGATTTCTCAGTCTCAGTTTGTGATGAACTTTGATCAATTTCGTCTCCTTCATCATAGAATAAGGCTTCAACAAATTTCTGTACAGAGCTTCTTTTCCTCTGACGATTTTCATGATCCACTGTGTTTTGATGTCCTTCTTCCTTCTGGTCTGGGTTTTCATTCGACGAAGTCACAAACATGTCAACATTTGAATGAACAAGACTGGATTTTCGTGAGTCTTATATCAAAAGAAAAAAAATAAGATAAATTATTATAAAAGTTCACAGTTACTTGTGATAGTGCATTGCTCTTGGCTAGTCACAAACAATGTATTATCACGAGTATCTGTCAACTTTTATTGTCATTTTTCACTCGTGAATCTGGGCCGTCGGGAATCCTTATGCAATATAAGGCGAGATTGCTTTCATCATTTTGTTAGTGAACGGGATTTTGAGCGAACACGAACAATGTACTATCACATTTCCGTTCAACTCTAAAAGAACAATCAGCAATAAAGAAAACGCGTTAGGAGGAGGAGCCAGGATGCAAAAGCACCATCCTTTCATCTCAGTAGCGTAGCAGTCCTTTATCAAAATTCTCATACACAATTTCAAACAAGTGAAAATAAGATAAAAACTTGAGAAAAAATTCTCGAAAACTAAGATTTCAACCAAAAAGTCTCCCATTTTGGATAGGACAGCTTTGTTTGTACCACGTCCCGTCAAAACTCTGAACGGCCCACAGTTTTCCCGGAAAACGTTTGGAGGCAAAGCAAAGATCCATTATCGTTGATGGTAACCGTTTTACAAAAAGATAAAGACAATAACAGATAAAAAGAAAAACTTAAAAACAAACATAAACTGAACGCTCGAAATATTGTCTTTAGACTTACTTTGATTTTCCATTTCAAACGCTACCATGAATAATCCGCCAACATTCTAAACGAAATAAAATCTAAAGCTTAGTTTTAATCATGTCAAAATGCGGTCATAGTCTTAACACAGAACCACAAATTGCATACATTCCTTTGTAAAATTGTGTCCCATAGTAGTTTCTCTCTGATAGCTAACTAGAGTACTTACGACACCTTGAGAACCTTAGAAGGCATTGATAACAAAAAAAAAAATTGACTTACAAAGTAATTGCCTGTCGAAGGGCAGGTGGAATTACTTTATTGATTGTGAAATGGAAGATTAATAGCGCTGCCGAGTTTTTGCGAGCCGCTCTGACGAATGGCTAACACTTAAAAACTTTGGCACGTGCAGCTTTTGTACACCGGTTAATTTACCAACTTTAAGGAGATAAACAACTGAGCCTGTCTTCACATACCATATCAAAACATGCACTAGGTTTTCGTTTACGTGTCTTCCGGGGTTCCTTTGTCCCAATGTAGAAAATGTTTGCAAAAAGGACTCCTGTTCCAGTTGCAATCCAAGAGAGATACTGTAAAATAGAGAGGAAATGCATATAGCGACATATTCAGAGGCCAAAAGGTAACCACGAACAGCAGAAAGAGTTACATGTTAAGTGTAACAACATACATACATAAAGCTCCCTTTACATTAAATAGCTCGTGGAGATGATCTACTGTGCAGTAAAAGTTGTCTGAACTGTGCAAATGCCAATAATTTAAAGATAAGCGGCGATTCATCGTTGTAAAGTTCTGAACAGGTCCTGTAATATTGAAGCGTAATTGAGGAACCCATTTCAGTATTGCGTTGTCGTTTTCAACCAATCCCGCGCGGTAAAAGTAACACGATAATATCGTAAAATATTGACGTCTCTCTCGTAAGTCCCATCGTGATACTTTTGATTAAAATATAAATTCCCAGTACGCGCGAAGAATTGCCATGGATACTGGCACCCAATGATGTTTTCCATTAGCCGGCGAGTTACTTACTTCAATACTTCGACTTTTAAGCCGTACATTCCGCTCAGAAACAAAAGAAATTCATTCAGTGTTTCCAAAGTATCGAGCAAAGAAAGAGCCGAAGAATTTAGACAAATTTCATCTTTAATCAAACTCATAAACTTTTCAAAAAGCGGTGTCGCCATCTCACGCATAAAGCTAGCTTGCTCGGTGACTCACAAACTTCCTTGAATGATTAAACACATTTACCTGCCTTCATCGCCAGCATAAAACTCTATGTAACCGTAAATAGCTCGTAAAGATGATCTAGTGTGCAGTAAAAGTTGTCTAAAACGCGCGAATGGCAATAAGTTAGAGATTAGCAGCGATTCATTACTGTAGTCCTGATCATGAAATTTGAAGCGTAATTGAGAAACCCATTTCAGTGCTGCGTTGTCATGGCAAGTTTTCAGCCAATCACGCGCGGCAAAAGTGAGACGACTTTTAATACCGTAAAATATTGTCACCTCTCTCGTAAGCAAAATTTCTTGAGGTGAGGCCTGCACCTTGTCTCTTACAACTCTGTGTGCTCGTGACTCATCGCGCCAGTGTTAACTCTGACAAAACCACGCTAAACATGGACTAATCTTTAAAAGAAAATCAACTAATGGCTTACGCGGCCTATTATTTTACTAACCGCAAAATCTGATTGGTGTGTAGGCCCCAGGCTATCTCCACTGTCTTGTCCAAGAAGAGCCCATGCGATGACGTAAACATAAACTCCACTTAAATAGCTAAACATTGTCCTAGATGATGGATAAAAAGAAAAAAAGACTGATTACACTTCAAGAGTGGTACATTGTACGTACAACATCTTTACGGTAATATGATGTATCTTTGAGCGCACGAAAACGTTTACCTGAGTCGCCAGCGTGCAGAAATTGAGTTTGCTCTAATCTTTTTGCTTCGTTGCGCAACGTTTTTGTCATACAAACTGTGTCGGCGAGATAGACACGTTTTTGAATACAATTCAACCTCGCGACTTAATACGAACACCAACTAAATCAAACGCAGCGTTCGTATTATTATGTAGAAGTGAAGACTTTATGAAGTCTGCATTCTTTGCAGGCACGAAGGGAACTGTCCGTAAAAAAGAGGAGTCCGCGTTATAAAGGTGTCCGTAAGGCAAAGTTCTACTGTATGCAAATACTGATTGATATCAGCCATCCTCGAATTTAGGCTGACTTTAGGCTACAATTTCTCGGCTACAAAAACGGTCTCGGCTTCAAAAACGTTCTCGGCTACGAAAAAATTCTCACGCTACAAAACTGAGTTGTACTAATATTTGAAAATTCCTTATAGATTACCATAATTGATAATAGTTGTTTGGCACAAACCTCGTGGCGACAAGGGCTGTAAATTTCGATACTTTTTCAGCTACAATGGTGACAAATGCCAAGTGATTTATCGAAACCATGCTATAGGAGATTTTAACTAACGCCGAGAAGAAGCCAAAGTAGACAAGTGGAAGCCAGCTTTGATCTCTTCCATCACACAGAAAGCACTTGTTGAACAAAAGAGGGACGCATATTGCCATTAAAAATGTTCCAAGGAGATGCCAAGATTTTCGTCTGCCGATTTTGTTCGACAGAACAGGAACATTGACATTGTCGCCAAAGTACCCAGATATCAGAGACATAGCAGCGTCTGAAAATTCTCCAATGAGAACTATCAGCCCTGCTTGTGAAGCTGAAAGTTCCAACACTTTCATGAAGAATATTATTTGAAATGAAAATAGAAGTTGTGTATACAGGTCAATGAACACATGTCCAACTGCACACGATAGCCGTTCCCTTGTCCTCATTATTCCAAAATGCTTGTTGCTTGTTCTTCTCTGAAAACATGAAGGGTGCAATTAGCCTGGACTACCCGTAGAAACATTTTGTGTTCATTCAAACACCGACCACCTTACAAGAGTAAGTAGTGCACGTGGGAAGAAAAGATTTCTTCATACTTACAGGATTACGAGAACTAAACCAGAGACGGTCGCACCATAAATTCAAGCGAAGCTAATCTTTGATCTAGCTTTAAATCTGATTACAAATGTGAAGTATACCTGTTAAGACTAATACTTTGACGATATTTACGACTCTTGGAGTCTGCCTTTGAGCGGCTCCTCCACACGTCACTGGACAAGACTAGGTGACACTGACCGTGACGACGTCAGTAATGAGTCTGTATGAATGATAATTGTTGTTTGTCAATTTTACAATACTCGCCTGAATGAATATTCAAGAAACTACCACAGACCATTTATGTTACGTCGTAATACCGAGCTTTAAGTTAGTCTAAAGAAATGCTAGCCACAGGAATCAGAAATTTGCGAAAGATACTTTCAAACTGACTAGAAGCCTTGTATGTGAAGTCAGAAATAGTACGATAAACCCACTTGCGCAAGATCAATACGCGTAAATAATTTAGTGTCTGCCTCAATCGGCTGAGAGGAACGAGCACTCAAACGGACTCTGAAAAATAGACAATAGGTACTCAAAAATAGATTTCCTTCCTAAGTACACCATATCTAACACAAAAGAGAGGAAGTAGCAAACAAAAACACAATATTTAATTATGAGCTAGGTCTGATACCGCCCATAAACGTGATGATCTCTGGATAAAATGAAGCGATGTCTGGTACCGCCCAAAAACGTGATAATTGAATGATACTGAATTAAGGGAGGAAGAAGCAGCCACTGAAGTGAATCGACCTGTTTTGTTCGCCACATGCTTCTCAAACTTCAAAGCAAAGATTACTATTCTTCTAAGATTCGCGTTTATCACATTTGCTAATATTTCATTGTATAGTCATTACTGAAATAAGGCCTGGAGTGAGTAGAGACCACTGAATTCAGTTGCTCTGTTGGATCCTTTCACGCTTGACAAACTTGATCCATCATATTTTAAATGGTCATAACACTCTACTTCATTAAATCGCATTGAGATAATTCACCGGAAATGTATATGGCAAACTGGAAGGGTAGTATCGATTCCCGAACAAACGTTCCTAGTAATAAATTTTTTTTGACAAACAATCGTGCTCAAATGGGAGTTAGAACGAATTGCAAAATTATTAACATGTTTGGTGTAAGGTAGAGAGAAATTATTGTAGAACTCAAAGAGATCAGACAACGGAAAGTAGACGCTCATGCAGTGCCCAAAAATAGTTTTAGTTTGTAACTACTTCAATGTATGATTCAAACTGAGAGAGGAACTAACACACATGCAACTTGACCAAAGGTCTATTTAAAAATCTGATTCTGGCGGCAAGCAGAATGTCGTTTAAAACTAAACAGGTACAGGCACGTTTTGTATTTTGACAATACCAAAGAAAAATGAGTTTCCCAAGTATTTTCAGAAGAAATCAACCCTCAATAATTCAGTCGATAAGGATGGGTTAACGTCCACTTTCAAACCATTTCGAATTCGAAATCGAAAGCGAAGTTAACAAAATTGAAACCGTTTTACCAACTAAGCAGCGTCTTTTGTACTGCAATACCACAATCAGGTAAGTTTTTAACTACGTAAATGCTGCGTGGCTAGCACGTTGTAGTAAAGGAAAGAGACAGAGATCTACAGAGGCTGCAGAAAAGGGCGGCCACGATTATATTGGACGCGGGACCATTTTGTCCACCGGTTCCACTATTTGATAAGCTTTGCTGAATTCCAGTCTATGAGGAAGCGAAAGTTTTTAAGAGTGCATTGGCATACGAAAGAATCAACAATGACGCTCCAGAGTTTTTACCTAGCAGTTTGGTTCTTAATAGTGATAGACATTTAAGGTCAACTTGGTATAGCAGTCTTAACTTTATTTACCCTCGCTATAAAAGAAAATTGGAAAGGTGGAAAGTCTTTTGCAGTTAACTATTGACCTAAGAAGAAAACCATCTGTTCAATCTTTTAAATAAGCATGTTTTTTTGGAGAACCAATAGTTATTGCCGCAGTTTAATTTCTCTTAATCAGTTTTATTTACTGTTTAGTCTGTCTTATCAGTTTGTGTTTTGTTTTATTTGTGTTTATTGTTTCTGATGTTTTTTTAGTTATGTTTGTTAGAGTTATTAAGTTTTTAGAATTCTTATCTATTTAGTATTATAAAATATTGCATTTTTGGATTTATCTAACTGAGGGCCACAAGTTTGTTAGGTGATGTCTACTGTTCTGTGTTAACCCTCGATAAATAAAGTAAAGGCTAGTTATCATGAATTGAAGTTTCTGATTCTGTTTTTGATCTGAAAAAAAGAACTCATTCCCTACTATTCCAATTTATTTGAAGGTTCTTCGCCTTCCCACTTTGCCAAAGAAAATTACAGCATTTACCTTATAAGACCTATATAATATCTATATATCAGATAATGTCTCATATGAATATGAAAATAACACGTTAATGTCGGGTAACTGTGTTGACACGAAAATTGTTCATGCACAATGAATCTGGCACAAAGACGTCTAATGTTTGGTGTCCTGAGGATATGAAGGCATCAAAACCACGGTAGTATTTAGGTTGACATCCTGGGAAACGTTTGGTGTTGCTGTGTCAATGGATGAAAACTTCGAAGTAACCTCATCGGGTGAAGATTTGTCTTCGTTTGCCTGAATTTCTGTGTTCTCGTTTAGCGCTGTAAAAGAAAGCATTAAGCAGAGACGGCGTCATCAACTAAAATTTCAGTGTTTCTGTACGTGAACATTTGTTAGTATCAGGAATGAGGGAAACTTAATTTGGAGAACCTAATGCGAGACCTGTAGATGTAACTTTGAAATCAATTGATTCAACACTAACTAGATTTGACTTCAATTTCTACCCCAAATTTTTTCCAACACTAACTTCAAATAAAAAAATCAAAGGCTTGAGATGCAGACCAAGCAAAAGCAAAAACCCGTGAAGGCGCTGCGATGCTTTAAAGAGGCTTTCAACTACAAACTAAAAACTTAAACTTGGGACAAAGAATCTACTTTGATTGACAAAGCATGATTTCACTTGGGAGTCTCTGTACATTCTATACTGTACGGGTGACGAAAAAGGAAAGTAATAATGACACCCAATGACACTAAAAGTTTCTTTCGTTAATGGATCAGCTTATACACATATACATCGCCCACCTTTCGCCTTACAGGCCAACACAGAAGGTTGCAAGCATAAAACAAGCAGAGATCCAACCAAACTTAATACCCCAGGCGCCATTACAAAGACGTGCTGTACGTAGTTACTAATCGCCTCGTCTGAGTTTGAGCTACGATAAGAGAGAACACAAGTAAGTAAGTAAGTAAGTAAGTAAGTAAGTAAGTAAGTAAGTAAGTAAGTAAGCAAGATCTTTTATTTAAACACGATAAGAGTAAAAGCATTGCATGCTTGAGGGGTCGTGTGTAACTACTTATACCTAATTAACCTACAAGTTAAAGTGGATAAAATATACATAATCAGACTTGAAAGTAAAATCAATACAATACATAATATACTTATAAAATTTACAATTCAAAATCGGAGATCTTCTTCCCTACCGACCATGCGAATAATCTGGTAAATCTGATTTCCCTAAATGTGGGATCAGATTTTAGGTAGCCATGAAAGAAAGCTTGGTCAGAAACGATCAAGTATGAAGCTGTATATTTTGATTGTTATCAACATTCTAACTTATTGAGCTATATTTCTTATAATATTATATATTTCTTCGTTGTAGACTCTTTTAGTACATGGTTGGATGGATGGATGCATGCATGCATGCATGCATGCATGGATGCATGGATGCATGGATGCATGGATGCATGGATGGACGGATGGATTAGTTGGTGGGTGAGTGTACTTACTCGTTTTCCGGATAAAAGCTTTGTATGCCGATCACTAAACCACCACTTGAGAACCTACTCATTACAACTATAATGGAAATCACTAAACCACTGCTGTCCTGTAAAATAAATAGGCCACACAGTCTTCATTGATTGATTGCATTGTCACTTATGTCATCGATTAGCCATCGAGGAATGAAAACTACCTCTTCAAGGTACCAGCTAGATGCCAATTATATTTTACTCTTGCAAACTCTTGTTCAAAGGCCAACAAAGGTTATTGATTAAGAACTAAACACAAGCAGCAGAGTTGGATGTGACAAAACAAAGCACGTTCTTACGAAAACTTGGCATTACGTATGCTACGGAACAAACCTGTACAAAATTAACCTTACAGTATTTCCCCAAGTCACAAACCTTATTGTCTCCAATCAGTTCAGTGACAAAAGCCATTGACATGACGTACATAACTGACATGCCAAATCCTATTATTGTGACGGGTGCATAGGTCGCTTGCCTGGTGGAGGGAGTCTGAAAATAACTCAAGACGACACCGCCTATCACAAGGGAAGCTCCCAGTAGGTAACTCCACTGCAACAGCAAATCAATGAAGAGTTGAGAAAAAAAAAATAAAAACAATACGTTTGATACCTATGTTGGAAACGACGACTCCAATTCATGAATTTTCCTTTCTTTGGGCGTTCTTGTTTCATTCCTCATTTATTATTGAGTCATTGTTTTTTTCTTTAGGTATGGACTATTCTCCAGATGCCAGTGGTGGAACTGGCAACTGACACAGTTCGACAATTGAACTGAGTAATAATGTCCTAAAATCCTCGATGAAACAATGAGTGACCTAACTTGTTGTTCATTACGTAAGGCTGCTCTTAGCCTCTCCATGGTTTGAGCCTTGTGAGCTTCAAATGAAAACGAAAGTTTCGTATGGTCTCCCTCCACACCCCTTCCAAAACAGACACCTCACTAAATAAAATGAAATCGGAAAACACCATGGAGTAACTGACATGTGATGGACATCCATTCCACCCAGGTTTAGCAATATATCTATATCCATGCCAGACGCTAGATGTTTCAGACACCCTCCTGGCTTATGAGAGAAAGGCATCGGTTTTAACAGCTGTTTACGTCACGCCAATACCTTGCTCCCAATCTTCTTGTTGAGTTTTTCGCAAGGAATGCTCGAGAAAGATGCACTTATCAAAAGAACCAATGGAAAATAGGCAATGGCTTCCTAGGCGACAAAGGGCACAACAAAACAAATCAGTGATGTTCATCCGAATAAAAAAATATTTCCAGCTTGTTCTTAACGTATTTAACAAATAAAGAAGCCTAAGCGGTGTATTACACTGTGATAAAACACAAAGAGCATTTGAGAACACGAGGGAAATGTAGAAAACACGATCAAGCTGCGGGCTTGAGTGTTTCAAACGTCCGCAGTGTTTTATCATAGTGTAATACACGGCTTAGGCTTCTTCATTTGCTTTATGATATAGAGGTAATGTGGCGAAAAACAATAAAACACGCTTTTTCTATGTTTTATACTCTGATAAAACATGGGTTTTTGACAAATAAGAGCGCGCACAGGGTCCTATCTATATTATAAAGGAATATAAACGAAGGGGCTGTGTTTATTGAATCGGAAACTTAAGGAAAACATTTGTATACTATATTTAATCGATATCTGCATGAAAAGCAGAAAAGCACTGAGTTGGATTGCTCTTCCCTCATTGCTCAGATTTATTTTATTGTTCGAAAAAGACAATATATTTGTATATGGTAAAATGCACTCATTCACTAACTGTGGTGTGTATTTCAGTTGTTAGCATTGAAAGAAAGAAGAGGAAAAAACGGATTGAAAATACAAGGAAGTGAAAAAACTTAACACTGTGATATAAACTGAGAAAAATGTATTCCTAAAATTCATCTAAGAAAATGGATTGTTGTTGCTGGTATTAGAACCCCTTCTAGCATTTTGCTTTAGACGAATTATGTACTTTCCAAACGATACGTAGGAAAATAAACCGATACAATATTTACCTTTGCAAATCGTAATCTTTCTGTAAGAAACAGTGGTAAATATGTGAAAACTGTGTTTCTTACAAGGCCTGCACATGTGAAGATAATCGCTACCTGGAAATAATATCAATAAATATATATTCTTAGACGTTACATTTCTAAAACAAAATCTCTTTGGTTAAAACATCTTTTTTCCGATTTGTCAAGGTTGTCTTCGATGTTCAAAAAGTTACAATTTTAAGCAAGTGTAATACTGGCTCATTATGAAAGGATCCGACAGATAAAATCGTACGCTGACTCTCAATTTATAATATGAACTACTTAAATGATAGGGCGTGCGGTTTTATTTGCTATCTAAATAATATTGTAACATTCTTTGTATTTCTGCATTATAGTATTATTCGGGAAAATTTAATTGGTTACCATTTTTGTTTAAAAGATGCAATATATACAAACCTTATACAAGTTTGGATCTCTTAGCCAGTGTTTGATTGTGTTAGGACGTCTTTTCTTAACTGGATTAGTTTTTGATGAAACAGGAAGACCAAGCACTTTCTTTTTATCGTCTGAAGCTGAAGGATTAAAGCCATCATCAACGGACTCAGTTTCTTTATCTTCTTCCTGACT
The DNA here is from genome assembly GCF_964199315.1 of Orbicella franksi. Lineage (NCBI taxonomy): Eukaryota > Metazoa > Cnidaria > Anthozoa > Scleractinia > Merulinidae > Orbicella > Orbicella franksi. Next base: position 21,022,418 of record NC_138145.1, read on the forward strand.
TCTTTCCGTGACGGTCGCCAGCTTCTTATCGGTCGCATCCAATTTGAAATCGTTTCCCCCATCCTCGTTCGGTAGTGGCATGACAGGCAATTCCGACAAACTCAAAGTCACTGACTTTTTGTGTCTTCGTTGAACTGAAGTATTATCGCTGCAGCAATCTTCCTCTATATCTTCGCTTCTTTCATCTTCAAAACCAAAGTTGAGTAGACCAAGTTGTCCATCAATTGTACTCGACACAATTCCGTTTCGTCGTTGCCTACATTTGGCTGAAACCGTTGTAGGCTTGTCTTCTTGGTCGATTTCGATTGCCCTTTTAACTGAATCTGCAGTAGTGTTGTTGCCCCAGTTGTCTTCTCCTCGTATGTCCTGGATCCCTTCTTGCCTCCAGTTTTCGCCAAGTGCATATTCTTCATCTGCAATGTCGACTCTAACGTGGTCTTCGATGCTCTCAGTTGACAAATCTTGTTGGCTGTGGTCTGATCTAGATAGGAGTCCATCAAGAACACGTACTAACAAGCTTTTTTTACGATCACGGTCTAACTTCTGTAGTCCTAGAACCATTTGTTTTCTTGCATCACCTTGAGGATCTTCCTGAGATGTTTTCTGAATCTCAGTTTGTGATGGACTTTGATCAATCTTGTCTTCACCGTCATAGAATAGAACTTCAACGAAATTCTCCAGTAAACTTCTTTTCCTCAGGCGAGTTTCATGTTCCACCGTGTCTTGATGTCCTTCTTCTTCCTTGTCTGGTTTTCCATTCGACGAAGTCACAAACATGTCAACAATTGAATAAACCAGACTGGCCTTCCGTGAGTCTTATATCAAAAGAACAAAAAATAAGAAAAATTATTGTATTTATTAAACGTTTTTCATAGTTCTCACAAATTTTAAGGGGCAAATCAACAATATAAACAGCTGCGTCGCTGTTTATATTAACATGGAGTTCGCTACTCCAAAAGAGCGTTTTCGTGAGTCTCATATCGAAACAAAAAGATAATTATTTACTGACCTCTGTTCATAATTTAACCAAACTCTAAGATGAAAATCAAGAGTAAAGAAAACGCGTAAGGAGGAGGATGATCTTTTTTTAGCCACCAATCAGATAGTGAACGAGGATGAAGTAGTACATGTGTGTCACTTCTTCATTCAGTTTTTCATAAAAACTCTCATACGTATAATTGCAAAAAAGTGAAAACAGAAAATCTTCCAGTTTGGATAGAGCACTAGTCTTTTTTACCGATATGGCGGCCATTTTGAATTGCATTGTTTCAAATAACTATTATGGTCTATTATGTGATTCTTAGGGGGTAAATATATACTACTTTGCATCCTAAGCATCCAATAATAGCTATATGAAACAATGCAACTCAAAATAGCCGCCGTATCGGTAAAAAGGTCCATTTGATTCGTCATGTTAAAAATCTCAAGAGCCAACAATTTCCCCAAATAAAGTTTGGGCGAAAGCAAAGCTTCATTATTGTTGACTGTTGGAAACCGTTTTACAGTGAATGCAAAATAAGCACAATAACAGATTTTAAAAAAGGCCGATTCCAAACGTCTATTAAACGCTTGAAATCCATGCTGACATTTTACTACCATTAGTTTTAGACTTACTTTGATTTTCCGTTTCAAAGGCTACCAGAAATAATCCGCCAACATTCTAAATGACATGAAATTAATGTTGTTAAAATGCGTTGAACTCAGTCTTAACACAGGACAACAAATTATTGTAAAACTGATGCGCATCTTAACTATAGTGCAGATAGCCGAGAAAGAACAGCAATAATGTTTTGAACGTCATGGCATAGCGGTGTGTAAAGTGCATGTAAAGGTAACAAAGAGTCTGTATCGCCTCGGGCTAAGCCTCTCATAACACCTGGATGGGATGCTAGTCCATCGCAGTGCTACCTCCAGCATTAAATTCGTCCCACCCATTTTTACACCCGGGTGGAAAGAGGCACCAAGACAGTTAAGAGTCTTCCCCAAGAACACAACACAATGTCACCGGCTAGGGCTAGAACCCGCACAGTTCGATTTGGATTCGAACGCAATCAGCATTAGGTCACTGCACCCCATACAATGTTCCTGTGCGTTATTTTATTTCCATGTATATGAATAAAGGGTGGCAAAGGACAAGCTTCAAGGTACTCAAGCTACAACTAAGTAGACCTTTTAAGGTACTCGTTTCAAACCTTAATTAACGTTGTACTTTACAGCTATAAGTTTTGAGGGCTGTAACATGAACTTATTTGTGTAAATCTCTTTTTTGCTACAGTGAAATACATATAAAATGCTCTCAAGTTCCAGATTCGCTCAGCTTGCAAGTGCTCTAACGTAGTCTGAAAAAAGAAGGAAATCCCTAGTCTAGCTACAAGATTCACTAGGGAATACTGAACTATGATGACAGCGAGATCAACATTCTAACTAAAACCGTGATCAGTTTCTCGTTGATAACTGCTCACAGTTGACTTACAAAATCTTGCAAAAATTTTAAAAGAAATCAAAAACAAGTAAAATACTTGACTTATAAAAGTAATTGGCTTCTATCGAAACAGTTATCCTCTGTCGAAGGGCAAGTGGAATACTTTATTGATTATCAACTAGAAGTCAATGTAACGTAAACTAAACGCTGTACCGAGTTTCTACAAGCTACCCGAAAAAGGCCTATAGCTAGCGCTTAAAACGCCGGCGCAGCTGTTTCAAATTTGCAACGACGGTTAATTCACCTTGATTAACTTTAAGGCGAAGATCACTAACTTAGCCTGTCTTTACACACCATATCAATATATGCACTCCGTTTTCTTTCGCGTGTCTTGCAAGGTTCTTTTGTCCCAATGTAGAAAATGTTTGCTTAAAGGATTCCTGTTCCAGTTGCAATCCAAGAGAGATACTGTAAGATAGAGAGAAGATGCAAATAGCGACATATTCAGACGGTCAAATAGGTAACCATGACTACCACAAGGTTAAGCTTAGAACTACAAGAAGAATATTCATAGTTGACAAGGACGAATCTTTTCCTAACGCTTTCAGTTGTGATGCTGTAGTGCTGACGGGACCTTAACTGGCAAACATATATTGAGAACACTTCAGTTAAAACACTGAGAAAGAAAGAGCTCCATTACTGTATTCAGCTGCACCTTCATAGTTTTAGGAGTTGGTAGAGTTATACCCTTGAGGTGAAGCCTACATCTTGACTCTTACAATTCTGTGTGCTCTAGACTCTGCGTCCTTATTAGCGCTAAACATGGACCTTTTCTGAAATTAAAAAATCAACTAATGACTTTAGCGGCTTATCAGTTTACTAACCGCAAAATCTGATAGGTGTATAGGCCCCAGACTATCTCCACTGTCTTGTCCAAGAAGAGCCCATGCGATGACGTAAACATAAACACCACTCGCGAAGGTAAACATTGTCCTAGGTATTAGATCAAACGAAAAAGGACTGATTACACATCAAGAGCGATACATTGTCTGTACAATAGTAAGTGCATGTGCGACAGTAAGTCGTCGACGTGCAGAAAATTAGTTTGCTACAATCGTTAACAATATTAGATTCTGTACCGGAAATTGCAATCAAGCGTGGAAATCGAGAGCGAGTAATCTAATTGTTTTAATGTAAATCTACTAATCGTTCAAAACTCAACTAGTAAAAATAGATCCTCTTCACACACGATTCGAAAACGCAAAGGAGAGGCCACCATTTTGTTAACAACCGCACACTTCTAGCCTGATCACTCACTATCTACAACAGAATAGATAGTGAGTGGCGTGACCAGTAAGAGAACGGTATTCGCGATAGAACGCTTACTTAAGAGGTGCCCTCTGTAATTTTCAACTATGGCCGTTTGGACCAGAAAAAATCAAATTCTTCAAACTTTCTCAGATGAATGGTCTGGATAAGTGATTTGCAAAAATATAACTTTCAGATCAATTCGATTCGTATTTTAGCGCTGGGGCCACCATCTTGGTTTTGCCCCTCTGAGAGGACTTTCAGCGGCCATTTTAGGGCACATTTTAAACAATTTGCCATACAAAGAAAACGATCTAAATCCGGGTAAAAACCCTTTATTCGAGACAAGCAAATGTTTCTTGTTACATTGAGAGGCTGTTTTGGCAATTTGATCATCACCTGATTTTTCTACAGAATTTTAAATTTCTTCCCTTTCGGACTACTCATGAAGCGCCATAAAAAAAAGGCGAAGTTTAAAGGAAAATATCGCCAAAAGTACATCACTTGAGATCCCAAAACTACCCTCCACTTAAAGAGCAATGTCTCACCTGTAAAAACATCCAATAAAATTTTGGGGCAGTTAAAACTGTAAAATGTTAGAAGAAGAAGTTTAAGCTGTGCTTTTGTCAACAAAGATCGCCGTCCTAATTAGCATAAAAACGTGAAAATAACGATGCACAGAGAAAATAATGATATATTCCACTTACCTCGCGACATGTCGACAACTGGATGTTCCACGATGCCTCATCTTATATTTCCAGTATGTTTCAGCCACATTTTCGGTGATTAGTGTACGAAATCACTCTCTGACATCGCCACGGTTAAGCAGATTTCAACTCTACGAAGCCCGCTTCATAACATCTATCAATATTATTTGTCTTAAGCCGCCGTTTACAAGAAGTTTAACAGTTTGCTGAGATCCTAACTGACCCAGAAGTCTGTTAGCAGCCTTTAAAATCTTCCTTTTAATCGAGGATTCTCATCAAGAACTCGTTTAAGCTCAGTTCTGTTTTGATCTGTTATGCACCCGCCATTATTCCACAGATTGCGTTACATTTGACAAATGCGCATTCCAACGGGTAGGGGTAGGGTGGGTAGGAAGTGAAAATGTAACCGACATTAAAGCCATTTTACGCATTTCTGTGGCTAAACTAGTTACTGGCTTTCCCAGAATGATTTGAACATGAGCTTCTGCTTGCAGGTATTTTCTAGGTTATTTTTGCAGGGTAGGTAAGGGGGGGGGGGGGGGTCGTGTATTAAAAAAAAGAAAAAAGAAAACGATAGACAGTATCAGGTCAAAAGATTATGATCTGTGTATCTTGATCAGCTTTATTAGTTCATCAGTGAGGCCCTATTAGGGGTTTTCAGGATACTGGATATTTGGGTAAAAAGTTAATAGGATGCAAGAAATTTAGGAGAAATATTAATGGGGTAGAGCATGTTTAGATCAGATAAAACAGGACATTAATTGAGTAGGAAATCGTTGAGCTGGATTAAACAGGATACAAGATATTTAGGACAAAAATTAACAGGATAAGGGACCTCCCCGACACGCCCCCCCCCCCCCCTTTCCACTATGGGGCCTCAACAATGGTCAGCTATTTATGATAAAATAAATGTATGTCAACTGCTATAAACATTTATTCTGGACTCTTAGTACTTATATCACGGTGGAATATGAAAGTTTTGTATCAGATTTTAGGAGTTTTAAGGTTAGGTAACGCAGCTCCTTGTTAGTAATTTCGAAGCCCACACTTGTTACACTGAATAGATAGATAAAGACGGGGCTGGAGAAATAAACAGAGAATGAAATGTGTCCCGAATTCTGTACCGTTTAACAGGGATTTCTTACATGGCAACCTTTGTGTCTGCAAAGAGATCAAGGCACAACATTCCACACTATATTTGTAAACAACTATCCTAATCTCATTGACAGCCATTAGTTTTTGACGAGAATTTTCATTTATTACAAATAGAATACGGATAGAACTCCAATAAAAAGCCTCTTCCTTGTGGTTTTTTTGTTCAGCATTATACTTGTGTCTTTCGCTGCCCGAAATGCCATCAAATGCTGCGAAAGGCAACAGACTGACAAGCAGTGCGCAAGAAAAGTTTTTCTCGGGTCAGGAAACGGCCATAAAAGTCGAAGCAATTACTGTAGCACAAAAGATGAGGCGCTCAAAAGGTGAGGCCAGAATTAGGCGGTTCACCTGTGGTGAGTTCCTGACTCCTTGCCACGTTTAATCCTTCCTCTCGAGAATGGCTTTAAAGCTTAGAAACAGACAGGAGAAGGTCCTCCAAGAAGACACAACAACCGCTGAGAATCAAGCTGCAGATATTTTTGACAAGTGTCAGTTAATTCATCCAATTGCTTATGACTCATTCAACTTGTGTGCCTTAAACGCATCTATAATGTCTTTAAAAAGCTAAGCGTCAACATTAGTGCTTCGCTTGATAGATGCGGGTATTTTAAAGCGCCCTGCATAGGGTTGAAAACTAGTCTTGTGCAGACATGCAGCTGTGCTCCATCACAGAACTAAACGACATTAGCGGCTGTGGGGTGCCTCAGGCTCATAACGAATGGTGCCTACAAAATACAAACGTATTTCCGCCAGATTAAGAAAACGTGGAAAAAAGTAGATCTTAGCTAGGGTTATTAGAATCCACAAAGAAAACTGGGGGTAGTCATTAATTTTTCCGAGACGGTAGCATTTTTCTGAATAAAGGTAAAGATATTTCTTCACAGATTCTCCTAAGGTTCGCCTTTACATGCAGAAAACTAAACATATTAAAAAACATCTTTAAACTACGTGGTAAGTGGTAACATAAAAACCACTTTTGATATGTATTTTATAACAGAATCGTCGCAACAGCACTCCTCTGGCTTAGCCAAAATACAGTCTACATAACTTTTCCTCACAGCCAAAAACTAATGCATTGTCGAATAGGCTTGCCACTTCCAATCAATACCATAAAATGTAGCTGTAATCACCCCTTTGTTAAAAGTTAAATGAGTTGTTTCATCCTTTCGAAAACTTTGTCGGTGTCCGTTACTTTTTTTCCTGTTACTTTCCAAGTAAGTTAAACATTGACGTCTCTCGCAGTTGTTTTGCGCGCGCATTTAATATGCCATCTACAGTTGAATTTCAGTATGATTTTTTCTACGGATACGATAAAAGGTAGTTTTTCAGCTGGAAGCCGTTCACAGTTAGTGCTTAGCGATATGCTGCTTTTCTGGTAATCCCGGTTTTAGTACAGGCTCGTAATTTTAGTGCGAAATTTGTTTCGGCCACAATAGAATATTTTTCAAGTCGCACGCTTGGTAGGGTAGTTAATTACGTCACTAGTTCCAACCCAAGCGCGCGCCTGGCGTTTAAACCATGCCTAAAAAAGAAGGTACCGTCCTTAACTGCCCTTCAGTTATTTTCTGAGCATTTTCTTTTCTGATGGAAAAGTGACACGGCTAAGAAAATGTAAGAAGTTTCAATAAAACGTCGCTTATCATTACTTCCTTCGCACTATTCGTCAGTCTGTTGTCTTTTGCAAAATTCGATGGCACTTCCGGCAGCAAAAGACACAACTGTCCCGCTTTATCTGATCTAAACATGCTCTACCGCATTAATTTTTCCCCTAAATTTCTTGCATCCTATTAATTTTTTACCCAAATATCCAGTATCCTGAAAACCCCTAATAGGGCCTCACTGATGAACTAATAAAGCTGATCAAGATACACAGATCATAATCTTTTGACTTGGTACTGTCTATCGTTTTCTTTTTTTCTTTTTTTTTTTTTTTTTTAATACACGACAAAAATAACCTAGAAAATACCTGCAAGCAGAAGCTCATGTTCAAATCATTCTGGGAAAGCCAGTAACTAGTTTAGCCACAGAAATGCGTAAAATGGCTTTAATGTCGGTTACATTTTCACTTCCTACCCACCCTACCCCTACCCGTTGGAATGCGCATTTGTCAAATGTAACGCAATCTGTGGAATAATGGCGGGTGCATAACAGATCAAAACAGAACTGAGCTTAAACGAGTTCTTGATGAGAATCCTCGATTAAAAGGAAGATTTTAAAGGCTGCTAACAGACTTCTGGGTCAGTTAGGATCTCAGCAAACTGTTAAACTTCTTGTAAACGGCGGCTTAAGACAAATAATATTGATAGATGTTATGAAGCGGGCTTCGTAGAGTTGAAATCTGCTTAACCGTGGCGGTGTCAGAGAGTGATTTCGTACACTAATCACCGAAAATGTGGCTGAAACATACTGGAAATATAAGATGAGGCATCGTGGAACATCCAGTTGTCGACATGTCGCGAGGTAAGTGGAATATATCATTATTTTCTCTGTGCATCGTTATTTTCACGTTTTTATGCTAATTAGGACGGCGATCTTTGTTGACAAAAGCACAGCTTAAACTTCTTCTTCTAACATTTTACAGTTTTAACTGCCCCAAAATTTTATTGGATGTTTTTACAGGTGAGACATTGCTCTTTAAGTGGAGGGTAGTTTTGGGATCTCAAGTGATGTACTTTTGGCGATATTTTCCTTTAAACTTCGCCCTTTTTTATGGCGCTTCATGAGTAGTCCGAAAGGGAAGAAATTTAAAATTCTGTAGAAAAATCAGGTGATGATCAAATTGCCAAAACAGCCTCTCAATGTAACAAGAAACATTTGCTTGTCTCGAATAAAGGGTTTTTATCCAGATTTAGATCGTTTTCTTTGTATGGCAAATTGTTTAAAATGTGCCCTAAAATGGCCGCTGAAAGTCCTCTCAGAGGGGCAAAACCAAGATGGTGGCCCCAGCGCTAAAATACGAATCGAATTGAACTGAAAGTTATATTTTTGCGAATCACTTATCTAGACCATTCATCTGAGAAAGTTTGAGGAATTTGATTTTTTCTGGTCCAAACGGCCATAGTTGAAAATTACAGAGGGCGCCTCTTAAATTGACCGTGTCTGAGGGAAAGGCACGTTTAGTTAACTTGAATACAGTCCAACCGGGGATCTGGATTCTTCGAGACAGAGAGATTCAAATGCCACGCTCATTAATGCAGCATAGCTAGTACGTCAGTATAAAACCAAAGTTGTTTGACACAAACCGCATGGCGACAAGGGCAGTAAATTCCGAGACTTTTTCAGCTACATTGGTGACAAATGCCAAGTGATTTATCTCCACCACGTTAAAGCAGATGTTAACTAACGCCGAGAAGAAGCCAAAATAGACAAGTGGAAGCCAGCTTTGATCTCTTCCATCACGCAAGAAGCACTTGCTAAACAAAAGGGGGATGCATATTGCCATTAAAAATGTTGCAAGGAGATGCCAAGATTTTCGTCTGCCGATTTTGTTCGATAGCACAGGAACATTGACATTGTCGCCAAGGTACCCAGATATCAGAGACATAGCAGCGTCTGAAAGTTCTCCAATGAGAACTATCAGCCCTGCTTGTGAAGCTGAAAGTTCCAGTACTTTCATGAAGAATAGGATTTCGAATGAGAATAAAAGTTGTGTATAGGTGTCATTGAACACATTTCCAACTGCACACGATAGACGTTCCCTTGCCCTCATTACTCCAGATTGTTTGTTGCTTGTTCTTCTCTGAAAATATGAAGGGTGCAATTAGCCGGGACTACACCTAGAAACATTTTATATACATTTTGAACTCCGGCAACCGCACAATAGAGGAACAGATTAAAATGGTGCACTAAGTAATGCTCGATAAAAGAAATGATCTTTACATGTACTTACAAGATTAGGACAACTAAACCAGAGTGGGTCCCTACCATAGATAAATCCAAGCAAGGCTATTCTATTATCTGGTTTCAAATCTAATTACGACTGTACTGAATGTACTTTGAATTTCAGCTGTTAAGACCGGTACTTTGATGATATTAACAATTCTCGGCGTCTTTCTTTAAGTCCTTCTGTAACCAGTTCCTTCACACGTCACTGGACCAGACAGCGTCACCTACCCCGACGTGTTCGGACGTCATGAGTGTGATTGTGAAAAACGTAAGTTTGAATGACAATTGTTCTTTATCTATTTTAAAATACTCGCCTGCAGGTGTACCTGAGAAACAACAACAGCACATTTATTTTATGTCGTTCTGTGTGGTTGAAAACAAACCTCGTGCAAAAACACAATAGAGGAACAGATTAAAATGAGGTAAGTAACGCACGCTGAAAGCCTCTATATGCACTTGCAAGATTAGGACAATTAAACTAGAAGCGGTGGCACCATAAATCCAACCAAGGCTAATCTCCGATCTGGCTTTAAATCTGATTACGACTGTACCGAACTTTCTTTGAATTAAGGATGTAACCACTGGTACTTTAGTGATATTTACGACTCTTGGAGTCTGCCTTTGAGTCCTTGTATAACCGGCTCCTCCACACGTCACTGGACAAGACTAAGTGACCACTGACGGTGACGAGTTCGGTCATGAGTGCGATTGTGAAAAAGGAAGATTTCAATGACTGACAACTGTTATTTATCTGATTTACAATACTGAGCTTTAAGTTCATCTAAGAAACACTAGCCACAGGAATCAGAAATTTGCAAAAGACACGTTCTCACTGATTGGAAAACTCGCAACAGTTGTGAATATACAGTCAGCTATAGCACGATAAACCCGCTTGCGCCAAGATAATTGCACGTAAATAAATGTCTTCCTTAGTCGGCTGAGAGCAACACGGCACTCAAACAGACAAAGGAAAATAGACAAAAGGTACTCAAAAATAGATTTCATTCCTAACTACACCATATCTGACACAAAAGAGAGGAAGAAGCACTCAGACACACAATATTTAATGACGAGCTAGGTATGATACCGCCCATAAACGTGATGATCTCTGGATTAAATGAAGCGATGTCTGGTACCGCCCAAAAACGTGATAAGTGAATGATACCGAATTAAGGGAAGAAGCAGCAGCCACTGAAGTGAATCGTCCTGTTTTGTTCGCCACATGCTGCTCAAACTTCAAAGCAAAGATTACTATTCCTCTAAGATTCGCGTTTATCACATTTGCAAATTTTTTGTTGTATAGTCATTACTGAAATAAGGCCTGCAGTGACTAGAAACGGCTGAATTCAGTTGTTCTTTTGGATCCTTTCACGCTTGAAAAAAAATTTTGTCCATTAATTTTAAATGGTCATAACACTCTATTTCATTAAACAGCATTAAATTAATTCACTGGAAATTTACATGGCTAACTGGAAGGGTAGTATCGACTCCCGAACAAACGTTCCTAGTAATAAATGTTTGTTGATAAACAATCGTACTCAAATCGGAGTTAGAACGAATGGCAAAATTATTAACATGTTTGGTGTAAGTTAGAGAGGAATTATTGTAGAACTCAAAGAGATCAGACAACGGAAAGTAGACACTCGTTCAGTGCCCAAAAATAGCTTTAGTTTGTAACTACTTCAATGTCTGATTCAAACTGAGAGAGGAACTAGCAATCCTCCCACTCATATGTTGTAGTTGGTAAGTAAGTATCTAGGCGTACTTCCCTTCCTTATGAAAACAGAAACGAGAGAACAAGCTTCAAAGAAACATACGTTGATTCTATCTCTGCTTCTGCAGGGTACTTCAGATTCCCGACACTACAGTCTAACACACATGCAACTTGACCAAGGGTCTATTTAAAAATCTGATTCTGGCGGTAAGCAGAATGTCGTTTAAAACTAAACAGGTACAGGCACGTTTTGTATTTTAATAATACCAAAGAAAAATGAGCTTTCCCAAGTATTTTCAGAAGAAATCAATCCTCAATAATTCAGTCAATAAGGATGGGTTAACGTCGACTTTCAAATCATTTCGAATTCGAGATCGAAAGCGAAGTTAACAAAATTGAAACCGTTTTACCAACTAAGAAGCGTCTTTTCTACTGCAATACCACAATCAGGTAAGTTTTTAACTACGTAAATGCTGCGTGGCTAGCAGGTTGTAGTAAAGGCAAGAGACAGAGATCTACAGAGGCTTCTTCATCTCCAGAAAAGGGCGGCTACGATTATATTGGACGCGGGACCATTTCGTCCATCTGTTCCACTATTTGATAAGCTTTGTTGGATTCCATTCTATGAGGAAGCGAAAGTTTTTAAGAGTGTATTGGCATACGAAAGAATCAACAATGACGCTTCAGAGTTTTTAACTAGTAGTTTGGTTCTTAATAGTGATAGACATTTTAAGGTCAACTTGGTATACAGTCTTAACTTTATTTACCCTCGTTATAAAAGAAAATTGGAAAGGTGGAAAGTCTTTTGCAGTTAACTATTGACCTAAGAAAAAAACCATCTGTTCAATCTTTTAAACAAGCATGTTATTTTGGACAACCAATGGTTATTGCCTAAGAAAAAAACCATCTGTTCAATCTTTTAAACAAGCATGTTATTTTGGACAACCAATGGTTATTGCCGCAGTTTAATTTCTCTTAATCAGTTTTATTTACTATTCAGCCTGTCTTATCATTTTGTCATTTGTTTTATTGTATTTGTTTCTGATGCTTTTTTTTATTTATCTTTGTTAGAGTTATTAAGTTTTTAGAGTTCTTATCTATTTAGTATTATAAAATATTGCATTTTTAGATTTATCTAACTGAGGGCCAAAAGTTTGTTAGTTGATGTCTACTATTCTGTGTTAACCCTCGATAAATAAAGTAAAGGCTAGTTATCATGAATTGAAGTTTCTGATTCTGTTTCTGATCTGAAAAAAAGAACTCATTCCCTACCTGATTCCAATTTATTTGAAGGTTCTTCGCCTTCGCTACTTTGCCAAGGAAAATTACAACATTTACCTTATAAGACCTATATAATACCTACATATCAGATAATGTTTCACATGAATATGAAAATAGCATGTTGATGTCGGGTAACTTTGTCGACACGAAAATTGTTCATGCACAATGAATCTGACACAAAGACGTCTAAAGTTTGGTGTCCTGAGGCTATGAAGGCATCAAAGCCACGGTAGTATTTAGGTTGACATCCTGGGAAACGTTTGGTGTTGCTGTGTCAATGGATGAAAACTTCGAAGTAACCTCATCGGGTGAAGATTTGTCTTCGTTTGCCTGAATTTCTGTGTTCTCATTTAGCGCTATAAAAGAAAGCATTAAGCAGAGACGGCGTCATCAACTAAAATTTCAATGTTTCTGGACGTGAACATTTGTTAGTATCAGGAATGAGGGAAACTTAATTTGGAGAACCTAATGCCAGACCTGTAGATGTAACTTTGAAATCAATTTATTCAACACTAACTAGATTTGACATCAATTTCTACCCCAAAATTTTTTCCATTACTGACTTCAAATAAAAAAAATCAGAGGCTTGAGATGCAGAGCAAGCAAAAGCAAAAACTCGTGAAGACGCTCCGATCCTTTAAAGAGGCTTTCCACTATAAACTAAAAACTTAAACTTGGGACAAAGAATCTACTTTGATTGACAAAGCATGATTTCACTTGGGAGTCTCTGTTCATTCTATACTGTACGGGTGACGAAAAAGGAAAGTAATAATGACACCCAATGACACTAAAAGTTTCTTTCGTTAATGGATCAGCTTATACACATATACATCGCCCACCTTTCGCCTTACAGGCCAACACAGAAGGTTGCCAGCATAAAACAAGCAGAGATCCAACCAGACTTAATACCCCAGGCGCCATTACAAAGACGTGCTGTACGTAGTTGCTAATCGCCTCGTCTGAGTTCGAGCTACGATAAGAAAGAAAACAAGTAAGTAAGTAAGAAAGTAAGTAAGTAAGTAAGTAAGATCCTTTATTTAAACACGATAAGAGTAAAAACATTGCATTCTTAAGGGGGTCGTGTGTAACTACCTATACCTAATTAACCTACAAGTTTAAGTGGATAAAATATACATAATCACACTTGAAAGTAAAATCAATACAATACATAATATACTTATAAAATTTAAAATTCAAAATCGGAGATCTTCTTCGCTACCGACCATGCGGATAATCTGGTAAATCTGATTTCCCCAAATGTGGGATCAGATTTTAGGTAGCCAGAAAAGAAAGCTTGGTCAGAAACGATTAAGTATGAAGCTGTATAGTTTGATTGTTATCAACATTCTAACTTATTGAGTTATATTTCTTATGATATTATATATTTCTTCGTTGTAGACTCTTTTAGTACGTGGGTGCATGGATGATGGATGGACGGACGGATGGATGCATGGATGCATGGATGCATGGATGCATGAATGCATGGATGCATGAATGCATGGATGCGTGGATGCATGGATGCATGGATGCATGGATGAACGGATGGATTAGCTGGTGGGTGATTGTATAGATGTACTTACTCGTTTTCTGGATAAAAGCTTTGTATGCCGATCACTATACCACCACTTGAGACCCTACTCATGACAACTATAATGGAAATCACTAAACCACTGCTGTCCTGTAAAATAGATAGGCCACACAGTCTTCATTGATTGATTGCATTCTCACTTATGTCATCGATTAGCCATTGAGGAATGAAACCTACCTCTTCAAGGTACCAGCTAGATGCCAATTATAGTTTACTCATGCAAACTCTTGTTCAAAGGCCAACAAAGATTACTGATTAAGAACTAAACACAAGCAGCGGAATTGGACGTGACAAAACAAAGCACGTTCTTACGAAAACTTGACATTACGTATGCTACGGAACAAACCTGTTCAAAATTAGCCTTACAGTATTTCTCCAAATCACAAACCTTATTGTCTCCAATCAGTTCAGTGACAAAAGCCATTGACATGACGTACATAACTGACATGCCAAATCCTATTATTATGAAGGGTGCATAGGTCGCTTGCCTGGTGGAGGGAGTCTGAAAATAACTCCAGAAGACACCGCCTATCACAAGGGAAGCTCCCAGTAGGTAACTCCACTGCAAGAGTAAATCAATAAAGAGTTGAGAAAAAAAAAAATAAAAACAAAACAATTGATATCTATGTTGGCAACGACGATTCCAATTCATGAACTTTCCTTTCTTTGGGTGTTCTTGTTTCATTCCTCATTTATTATTGAGTTGTTGTTTTTTTCTTTAGGTATGGGCTATTCTCCATATGCCAGTGGTGTAACTGGCAACTGACACAGTCCGACAATTGAACTAAGTAATAATGTCCTAAAATCCTCGATGAAACAATGAGTGACCTAACTTGTTGTTCATTACGTAAGGCTGCTCTTAGCCTCTTCATGGTTTGAGCCTTGTGAGCTTCAAATGAAAACGAAAGTTTCGTATGGTCTACCTCCACACCCCTTCCAAAACAGACACCTCACTAAATAAAATGAAATCGGAAAACACCATGGAGTAACTGACATGTGATGGATATCCATTCCACCCAGGTTTAGCAATATATCTATATCCATGCCAGACGCTAGATGTTTCAGACACCCTCCTGGCTTATGAGAGAGAGGCATCGGTTTTAACAGATGTTAACGTCATGCCATTACCTTGCTCCCAATCTTCTTGTTGAGTTTTTCGCAAAGAAAGCTCGAGAAAGATGCACTTATCAAAAGAACCAATGGAAAATAGGCAATGGCTTCCTAGGCGACAAAGGGCACAACAAAACAAATCAGTGGTGTTCATCAGAGTGAGAAAATATTTCGAGCTTCTTCTTAACGTATTTAACAAATAAAGAAGCCTAAGCCGAGTATTACACTGTGATAAAACACGACGAGCATTTGAGAACACGAGGGAAACGTAGAAAACACGAGCCGCAGGCTTCAGTGTTTCAAACGTCCGCAGTGTTTTATCATAGTGTAATACACGGCTTAGGCTTATTCGTTTGCTTTATGATATAGAGGTAATGTGGTAAAAAACAATAAAACACGCTTTTTCTATGTTTTATACTCTGATAAAACATGGGTTTTTGACAAATCAGAGCGCGCACAGGGTCCTATCTATATTATAAAGGAATATAAACGAAGGGGCTGTGTTTATTGAATCGGAAACTTAAGGAAAACATTTGTATACTATATTTAATCGATATCTGCATGAACAGCAGAAAAGCATTGAGTTGGATTGCTCTTCCCTGATTGCTCAGATTTATTTTACTGTTAGAAAAAGACAACATATTTGTATATGGTAAAATGCACTCATTTACTAACTGTGCTGTGTATTTCAATTGTTAACATTGAAAGAAAGAAGAGGAAAAAACGGATTGAAAATACAAGAAAGCGAAAACACTTAACCCCGTCTAGCATTTTGCTTTAGACGAATTATGTACTTTCCAAACGATACGTAGGAAAATAAACCGATACAATATTTACCTTTGCAAATTGTAATCTTTCTGTAAGAAACAGTGGTAAATATGTGAAAACTGTGTTTCTTACAAGGCCTGCACATGTGAAGATAACCGCTACCTGGAAATAATATCAATAAATATATATTCTTAGACGTGACATTCCTAAAACAAAAGCTCTTTGGTTAAAACATCTTTTTTCCGATTTGTCAAGGTAGTCTTTAATGTTCAAAAAGTTACAATTTTAAGCAAGTGTAATACTGGCTCATTATAAAAGGATTGGCCAGATAAAATCGGACGCTGACTTTCAATTTATAATGTGAACTACTTAAATGATAGGGCGTGCGGTTTTATTTGCTATCTAAATAATATTGTAACATTCTTTGTATTTCTGCATTATAGTATTATTCGGGAAAATTTAATTGGTTACCATTTTTGTTTAAAGATGCAATATATACAAACCTTATACAAGTTTGGATCTCTCAGCCAGTGTTTGATTGTGTTAGGACGTCTTTTCTTAACTGGATTAGTTTTTGATGAAACAGGAAGACCAAGCACTTTCTTTTTATCGTCTGAAGCTGAAGGATTACAGCCATCCTCAACAGACTCAGTTTCTTTATCTTCTTCCTGACTTCTTTCCGTGACGGTCGCCATCTTCTTATCGGTCGCATCCAATTTGAAATCGTTTCCCCCATCCTCGTTCGGTAGTGGCATGACAGGCAATTCCGACAAACTCAAAGTCACTGACTTTTTGTGTCTTCGTTGACCTGAAGTATCGCTGGAGCATTCTTCCTCTATTTCTTCGCTGCTTTCATCTTCAAAACCAAAATTGGGTAGACCAAGTTGTCCATCGATTGTGCTCGACACAATTCCGTTTCTTCGTTGCCTACATTTGGCTGAAACCGTTGTAGGCTTGTCTTCTTGGTCGATTTCGATTGCTCTTTTGACTGAATCTGCAGTAGTGTTGTTGCCGCGGTTGTCTTTACCTCGTATGTCCTGGATCCCTTCTTGCCTCCAGTTTTCGCCAAGTGCATATTCTTCATCTGCAATGTCGACTCTAACGTGGTCTTCGATGCTCTCAGTTGACAAATCTTTTTGGCTGTGGTCTGGTCTAGATAGGAGTCCATCAATAACACGTACTAACAAACTTTTTTTACGATCACGGTCTAACTTCTTTAGTCCTAGAACCATTTGCTTTCTTGCATCACCCTGAGGATCTTCCTGAGGTGTTTTTTGAATCTCAGTTTGTGATGGACTTTGATCAATCTCGTCTTCATCGTCATAGAATAAAACTTCAACAAAATTCTGCAGTAAACTTCTTTTCCTCAGGCGAGTTTCATGTTCCACCGTGCCTTGATGTCCTTCTTTTTCCTTGTCTGGTTTGTCATTCGACGAAGTCACAAACATGTCAACAATTGAATGAACCAGACTGGCCTTCCGTGAGTCTTATATCAAAAGAACAAAAAATAAGAAAAATTATTTTATTTATTGACCGTTTTTCATAGTTCTCACAAATTTTAAGGGGCAAATCAACAATATAAACAGTTGTGTCGCTGTTTATATTAACATGGAGTTCGCTACTCCAAAGGAGCGTTTTCGTGAGTTTCATATCGAAACCAAAAGATAATTATTTACTGACCTCTGTTCATAATTTAACCAAACTCTAAGATGAAAATCAAGAGTAAAGAAAACGCGTAAGGAGGAGGATGATCTTTTTTTGCCGTCAATCAGATAGTGAACGAGGATGAAGTAGTACATGTGTGTCACTCCTTCATTCAGTTCTTCGTAAAAACTCTCATACGTATAATTGCAAAAAAGTGAAAAGAAGCAGAAAATCTTCCAGTTTGGATAGAGCACTAGTCTTTTTTACCGACTTGACGGCAATTTTGAAATTCATTGTTTCAGATAGTTATTATGTGATGCTTAGGGGGTAACTATATACTACTTTGCACCCTAAGCATCCCATAATAGCTATATAAAACAATGCAACTCAAAATGGCCGCCGTATCGGTAAAAAGGTCCATTTGGTTCGTCACGTTTAAAACCTCAAGAGCCAACAATTTCCCCAAATAAAGTTTGGGCGAAAGTAAAGCTTCATTATTGTTGCCTTTGGAAACCGTTTTACAATGAATGAAGAATAAGCGCAATAACAGATTTTAAAAAGGCCGATTCCAAACGACTATTGAACGCTTGAAATCCATGCTGACATTTTACTACCATTAGTTTTAGACTTACTTTGATTTTCCGTTTCAAAGGCTAACATGAATGATCCGCCAACATTCTAAATGAGATGAAATTAGTATTTTTAAAATGCGTTGAACTCATAGTCTTAACACAGGACACCAAATTATTGTAAAACTGATGCGCATCTTAACTATAGTGCAGATAGCCGAGAAAGGACAGCAATAATAAATGTTTCGAACGTCATGGCATAGCAGTGTGTAATGTGCATGTTAAGGTAACAAAGAGTCTGTATCGCCTCGGGCCAAGCCTCTCATAACGCCTGGATGGGATGCTAGTCCATCGCAGTGCTACCCCCAGCATTAAATTCATCGCACCCATTTTTACACCCGGGTGGAAAGAGGCACCAAGACAGTTAAGAGTCTTCCCCAAGAACACAACACAATGTCACCGGCTAGGGCTAGAACCCGCACAGTTCGATTTGGATTCGAACGCAATCAGCATTAGGCCACTGCACCCCATACAATGTACCTGTGCGTTATTTTATTTCCATGTATATGAATAAAGGGTGGCAAAGGACAAGCTTCAAGGTACTCAAGCTACAACTAAGTGGACCTTTTAAGGTACTCGTTTCAAACCTTAATTAACGTTGTACTTTACAGCTATAAGTTTTAAGGGCTGTAACATGAACTTATTTGTGTAAATCTCTTTTTTCCTACAGTGAAATACATATAAAATGCTCTCAAGTTCCAGTTTCGCTCAGCTTGCAAGTGCTCTAACGTACTGTCTGAAAAAAGAACGAAATCCCTAGTCTAGCTACAAGATTGACCAGGGAATACTGAACTATGATGACAGCGAGATCAACATTCTAACTAAAACCGTGATCAGTTTCTCGTTGATAACTGCTTACAGTTGACTTACAACATCTTAAAAAAATTTTAAAAGAAATCAAAAACAAGTAAAATTCTTGACTTATAAAAGTAATTGGCTTCTATCGAAACAGTTATCCTCTGTCGAAGGGCAAGTGGAATACTTCATTGATTATCAACTAGAAGTCGATGTAACGTAAACTAAACACTGTACCGAGTTTCTACAAGCTGCTCCGACAAAGGGCTATAGCCAGCGCCTAAAACGCCGGCGCACCTTTTTAAAATTTGGGACGACGGTTAATTCACCTTGATTAACTTTAAGGCGAAGATCACTAACTTAGCCTGTCTTTACACACCATATCGATATATGCACTCCGTTTTCTTTCGCGTGTCTTGCAAGGTTCTTTAGTCCCAATGTAGAAAATGTTTGCGAAAAGGATTCCTGTTCCAGTTGCAATCCAAGAGAGATACTGTAAGATAGAGAGAAGATACAAATAGCGACATATTCAGACGGCCAAATAGGTAACCATGACTACCACAAAGAGCTATACGTTAAGCTTAGAACTACAAGAAGAATATTCATAGTTGACAAGGACGAATCTTTTCCTAACGCTTTCAGTTGTGATGCTGTAGTGCTGACGGGACCTTAACTGGCAAACATAGATTGAGAACACTTCAGTTAAAACACTGAAAAAGAAAGAGCTCCATAACTGTATTCAGCTGCACCTTCATAGTTTTAGGAGTTGGTAGAGTTATACCCTTGAGGTGAAGCCTACATCTTGACTCTTACAATTCTGTGTGCTCTAGACTCTCTGCGTCCCTGTTAGCGCTAAACATGGACCTTTTCTTAAATTAAAAAATCAACTAATGACTTTAACGGCTTATTAGTTTACTAACCGCAAAATCTGATAGGTGTATAGGCCCCAGGCTATCTCCACTGTCTTGTCCAAGAAGAGCCCATGCGATGACGTAAACATAAACACCACTCGCGAAGGTAAACATTGTCCTAGTTATTAGATCAAACGAAAAAGGACTAATTGCACATAAAAAGCGATACATTGTCTGTACAATAGTAAGTGCATGTGCGACAGTAAGTCGTCGACGTGCAGAAAATTAGTCTGCTACAATCGTCAACAATTAGATTCTGTACTGGAAATTTCAATCACGCGTGGAAATCGAGAGCGAATAATCGAATTGTTTTAATATAAATCTACTCATCGTTCAAAATTTAACTAGTAAATTACCTAGATCCTCTTCACACACAATTCGAAAACGCAAAGGAGAGGCCACCTTTTGTTAACAGCCGCATACTTCTAGCCTGATCACTCACTATCTACAACAGAATAGATAGTGAGTGGCATGACCAGTAAGAGAACGGTATTTGCGATAGAACGCTTACTTGAATTGACCGTGTCTGAGGGAAAGGCACGTTTAGTTAACTTGAATACAGTCCCACCGCTTTAATACGGAGGGGATCTGGATTCCAGACAGAGAGACAGAGAGATTCAAATGCCACGCTCATTAGTGCAGCATAGCTAGTATGTAAATATAAAACCAAAGTTATTTGGCACAAACCTTACGGCAACAACGGCCGTAAATTCCGAGACTTTTTCAGCGACATCGGTGACAAATGCCAAATGATTTATTGCCACCATGTTAAAGCATATCTTAACCAACGCCGAGAGTAAGCCAAAGTAGACAAGTGGAAGCCAGCTTTGATCTCTTCCATCGCACAAAAAGCACTTGTTGAACAAAAGAGGGACGCATATTGCCATTAAAAATGTTGCAAGGAGATGCCAAGATTTTCGTCTCCCGATTTTGTTCGACAGGACAGGAACATTGACATTGTCGCCAAGGTACCCAGATATCAGAGACATAGCAGCGTCTGAAAGTTCTCCAATGAGAACTATCAGCCCTGCTTGTGAAGCTGAAAGTTCCAGTACTTTCATGTAGAATAGGATTGCGAATGAGAATAGAAGTTGTGTATAGGTGTCATTGAACACATTTCCAACTGCACACGATAGACGTTCCGTTGCCCTCATTACTCCAGATTGTTTGTTGCTTGTTCTTCTCTGAAAATATGAAGGGTGCAATTAGCCGGGACTACACCTAGAAACATTTTATATACATTTTGAACTCCGGCAACCGCACAATAGAGGAACAGATTAAAATGGTGCACCAAGTAACGCACGATAAAAGAAATGATCTCTACATGTACTTACAAGATTAGGACAACTAAACCAGAGTGGGTCCCTACCGTGGATAAATTCAAGCAAGGCTATTCTATTGTCTGGCTTCAAATCTAATTACGACTGTACTGAATGTACCTTTAATTTCAGCTGTTAAGACCGGTCTAGGCGTCTTTCTTTAAATCCTTCTGTAACCAGTTCCTTCACACGTCACTGGACCAGACAGCGTCACCTGCCCCGACGTGTTCGGACGTCATGAGTGTGATTGTGAAAAACGGAAGTTTGAATGACAATTGTTCTTTATCTATTTTAAAATACTCGCCTGCAGGTGTACCTGAGAAACAACAACAGCACATTTATTTTACGTCGTTCTGTGTGGTTGAAAACAAACCTCCGGCAAAAACACAATAGAGGAACAGATTAAAATGAGATAAGTAGCGCACGCTGAAAGCCTCTACATGTACTGGCAAGATTAGGACAATTAAACTAGAAGCGGTCGCACCATAAATCCAACCAAGGCTAATCTCCGATCTGGCTTTAAATCTGATTACGAATGTATCGAACTTTCTTTGAATTAAAGATGTAACCACTGGTACTTTGGTGATATTTACGACTCTTGCAGTCTGCCTTTGAGTCCTTGTATAACCGGCTCCTCCACACGTCACTGGACAAGACCACGTGACCACTGACGGTGACGAGTGCGGTCATGAGTGCGATTGTGAAAAAGAGAGATTTCAATGAATGACAACTGTTATTTATCTGATTTACAATACTGAGCTTTAAGTTCATCTAAGAAACACTAGCCACAGGAATCAGAAATTTGCAAAAGACACGTTCACACCGACTGGAAAACCCGTAACAGTTGTGAATACGCAGTCAGTTATAGCACGATAAACCCGCATGCGCCAAGATAATTGCACGTAAATAAATGTCTTCCTTAGTCGGCTGAGAGCAAAACAAAGGAAAATAGACAAAAGGTGCTCAAAAATAGATTTCATTCCTAACTACACCATATCTGACACAAAAGAGAGGAAGAAGCACTCAGGCACACAATATTTAATGACGAGCTAGGTATGATACCACCCATAAACGTGATGATCTCTGGATTAAATGAAGCGATGTCTGGTACCGCCCAAAAACGTGATAATTGAATGATACTGAATTAAGGGAAGAAGCAGCAGCCACTGAAGTGAATCGTCCTGTTTTGTTCGCCACATGCCTCTCAAACTTCAAAGCAAAGATTACTATTCCTCTAAGATTCGCGTTTATCACATTTGCAAATTTTTCGTCCTATAGTCATTACTGAAATAAGGCCTGAAGTGAAAAGGAAGTGCTGAATTCAGATGCTCTGTTGGATCCTTTCACGCTTGAAAAGAAAATTTTTCCATCAATTTTAAATGATCATAGCATCCTATTTCATTAAACAGCATTGAGATAATTCACTGGAAATTTACATGGCTAACTGGAAGGGTAGTATCGATTCCCGAACAAACGATCCTAGTAATAAATGTTTTTTAATAAACAATCGTGCTCAAATCGGAGTTAGAACGAATGGCAAAATTATTAATATGTTTGGTGTAAGGTAGAGAGGAATTATTTTAGAACTCAAAGAGATCAGGCAACGGAAAGTAGACACTCGTGCGGTGCCCAAAAATAGCTTCAGTTTGTAACTACTTCAATGTCTGATTCAAACTGAGAGAGGAACTAGCAATCCTCCCACTCATATGTTGTAGCTGGTGAGTAAGTATCTAGGCGTACTTCCCTTCCTTATGAAAACAGAAGTGAGAGAACAAGCTTCAAAGAAACATACGTAGATTCTATCTCTGCTTCTGCAAGGTAATTCAGATTCCCGACACTACAGTCTAACACACATGCAACTTGACCAAGGGTCTATTTAAATATCTGATTCTGGCGGCAAGCAGAATGTCGTTTAAAACTAAACAGGTACAGGCACGTTTTGTATTTTGACAATACCAAAGAAATATGAGCTTTCCCAAGTATTTTCAGAAGAAATCAACCCTCAATAATTCAGTCGATAAGGATGGGTTAACGTGGACTTTGAATTTCGAAATCGAAAGCGAAGTTAGCAAAATTGAAACCGTTTTTACCAACTAAGCAGCGTCTTTTGTATTGCAATGCGACAATCAAGTCAGTTTTTAACTATCTAAATACTGCGTGGCTAGCACGTTGTAGTAAAGGCAAGAGACAGAGATCTACAGAGGCTTCTTCATCTGCAGAAAAGGGCGGCTAAGATTATATTGGACGCGGGACTATTTTGTCCATCTGTTCCATTATTTGATAAGCTTACCTGGATTCCAGTCTATGAGGAAGCGAAAGTTTTTAAGTGTGTATTGGCATACGAAAGAATCAACAATGACGCTTCAGAGTTTTTAACTAGTAGCTTGGTTCTTAATAGTCATAGACATTTAAGGTCAACTAGGTATAGAAGTCTTAACTTTATTTGCCCTCGTTTTAAAAGAAAATTGGAAAGGTGGAAAGTCTTTTGCAGTTAACACATCTCAGTTGTGGAGCGCCTTACCTATTGACCTGAGAGAAAAACCATCGGTTCAATCTTTTAAACAAGCAATGCGGAAACGTTTTTTTCGGACAACCAATGGTTATTGTCGCAGTTTAATTTCTCTTAATCAGTTTTATTTACTGTTTAGTCTGTCTTATCATTTTGTCCTTTGTTTTATTGTATTTATTGTTTCTGATGCTTTGTATTTATGTTTGTTAGAGTTATTTAGTTTTTAGAGTTTTTTTCAATTAAGTATTATAAAATATTGCATTTTTAGATTTATCTAAGTGAGGGCCACAAGTTTGTTAATGGATGTCCACTATCATGTGTTAACCCTCGATAAATAAAGTAATGGCTATTTATCATGAATTGAAGTTTCTGATTTTGTTTCTGATCTGAAAAAAAGAAGTCATTCCCTACTAGTGCAATTTATTAAAAGGTTCTTCGCCTTCGCTACTTTGAAAATTACAACATTTACCATGTAAGGCCTATGCCTTACACCTTAGAACCTTATACCTTACCTTATAAGCAGTATGTAGGACACCTGTCATATATGAACTTAGTTAAATGACCTTGCTCTCCATGAGTTCTCGTAGCTCAGTGGATAGAGCGCCCGCCCGGTGTTCGGGAGGTCATGGGTTCGATTCCTGTCGGGGACTCAGAATTTTTCTTTGTCCCACGCTCGTATCATGTTGATTAATTCACCTTCACAAGACCTATATAATACCTATATATCAGATAATTTTTCACATGAATATACACATGAAAATAACACGTCTTCTAGCTGTGTCGACACGAAAATTGTTCATGCACAATGAATCTGACACAAAGACGTCTAAAGTTTGGTGTCCTGAGGATATGAAGGCATTAAAACCACGGTAGTATTTAGGTTGACATCCTGGGAAACGTTTGGTGTTGCTGTGTCAATGGATGAAAACTTCGAAGTAACCTCATCGGGTGGAGATTTGTCTTCGTCTGCCTGAATTTCTGTGTTCTCATCTAGCGCTATAAAAGAAAGCATTAAGCAGAGACGGCGTTATCAACTAAAATTTCAGTGTTTCTGTACGTGAACATTTTTCAGTATCAGGAATGAGGGAAACTTAATTTGGAGAACCTAATGCCAGACCTGTAGATGTAACTTTGAAATCAATTTATTCAACACTAACTAGATTTGACATCAATTTCTACTCCAAATTTTTTCCATCTCTAACTTGAAATAAAGAGATCAAAGGCTTGAGATGCAGAGCAAGCAAAAGCAGAGACCCGTGAAGACGCTCCGATCCTTTAAAGAGGCTTTCCACTATAAACTAAAAACTTAAACTTGGGACAAAGAATCTACTTTGACTGACAAAGCATGATTTCAATTGGGAGTCTCTGTTCATTCTATACTATAAGGGTGACGAAAACGGAAAGTAATAATGACACCCAATGACACTAAAAGTTTCTTTCGTTAATGGACCAACTTATCCATACATACATCGCCCACCTTTCGCCTTACAGGCCAACACAGAAGGTTGCAAGCATAAAACAAGCAGAGATCCAACCAAACTTAATACCCCAGGCGCCATTACAAAGACGTGCTGTACGTAATTACTAATCGCCTCATCTGAGTTCGAGCTACGATAAGAGAGAAAACAAGTAAGTAAGTAAGCAAGATCCTTTATTTAAACACGATAAGATTAAATGCATTGCATGCTAGAGGGGTCGTTTGTAACCACCTAATACCTAATTAACCTACAAGTTAAAGTGGATAAAATTCGCATAATCAGACTTGAAAGAAAGTAAAATCAATACAATACATAATATACTTAAATAATTTAAAATTCAAAATCGGACATCTTCTTCGCTACCGACCATGCGGATAATCTGGTAAATCTGATTTCCCTAAATGTGGGATCAGATGTTAGGTTGCCATGAAAGAGAGCTTGGTAAACGATCAAGAATGAAGTTGCATAGTTTGATTTTTATCAACATTCTAACTTATTGCGCTATATTTCTAGTAATATTAAATATTTCTTCATTGTAGCCTCTTTTAGTAGATGGATGGACGGACGGACGGGTGGACGGATGGACGGATGGATGGATGGATGGATGGATTAGCTGGTGGGTGAGTGTATAGATGTACTTACTCGTTTTCCGGATAAAAGCTTTGTATGCCGATCACTATACCACCACTTGAGACCCTGGTCATTACAACTATAATGGAAAACACTAAACCACTGCTGTCCTGCAAAATAGATGGGCCACACAGTCTTCATTGATTGATTGCATTGTCACTTATGTCATCGATTAGCCATCGAGGAATGAAAACTACCTCTTCAAGGTACCAGCTAGATGCCAATTATATCTTACTCATGCAAACTCTTGTTCAAAGGCCAACAAAGGTTACTGATTAAGAACTAAACACAAGAAGCGCAGTTGGACGTAATAAAACAAAACAGTTTCTTACTAAAACTTGACATTACGTATGCTACGGAACAAACCTGTTTAAAATTAAACTTACAGTATTTCCCCAAATCACAAACCTTATTGTCTCCTATCAGTTCAGTGACAAAAGCCGTTGACATGACGTACATAACGGACATTCCAAATCCTATTATTATGACGGGTGCATAGGTCGCTTGCCTGGTGGAGGGAGTTTGAAAATAACTCCAAACGACACCACCCACCACAAAGGAAGCTGCCAGTAAGTAACTCCACTGCAAGAGCAAATCAATGAAGAGTTGAGAAAAAACAATACGTTTGATACCTATGTGGGAAAGGATGATTTCAATTCATAATTTTTCCTCATAGCCAGAAATCCCGTACAGTCAGCGGCTCGAACGGCGGGCGCGTAAATTTCTGCATTCAAGATGGCGGATAAACGAAGAGGAAAGCATTCCCAAGGCTATTATCGGAGCTTAAATGCTCTCAATACGGCAGATTTCATTGAGAGTCGGTGGAAAAGGAAAAAAGGCCCTTACTTTCAAGTGGAAAGAGTTTTAAGCTGCAGGAGAAATAAAGGAAAGGTAAATAAGACGCTTGTTTGAAGCACGTAACGTCACTAATGAATTGATAACCTTGTGTACACTTTTTACCGCACACATAAACAAGTGTTCTATGTATTTTGTCTTTAAGAATGAGTACCTAATTCGTTGGAAAGGGTACAGTTCGCTGGAGAACACGTGGGAAGTGGAGGAAGACCTTAATAAAACCGCAATAAGGTGCTTCTTTTAGCATTATTTTGTCCAGTCAAAATTAAACGTACGAACTTAATTTTTTACTACTCCTCGATCTAGTACGAAATAGTTTGGGACACGAGAAGAGAAGATAACAATTTTATGTCATCTTTCGCATTATAAGCAATTTTGTTAGTGTTTTTATTTGGTTATTGTTTCACTTTCTGCAAAAATATTGCATGTATTTTAGACAATAATGGATCCCAACTATTTTCTTTAGGGCATTTAGAATGTCCAAACCCTCAGAGGAAAGAATTAAAGAGGGATCTGATCTACTGGCAGTTGCTATTCTCCAGCATCTCAAGAGCAAACATCAGACAGCCTCAGCCACAACTGTAGTAGAAATTAGACATGATGTCTTTAATTATATTTTTAGAGGACGAGGAAGACCCAGCACAAAATCTGGTTGTACTTTGTTAGAGAAGACTGACTTTAACCGCTGTTCTTTTTTAAAAGAATGTCCCGACTGGGACTCTTACATAGACAACCTTGGAGATGGCACACAAGTCATATTTCCAATTAGAGCAAAACCTTTTGTGAGCTTGGGACCACAGACACATAAACTTGTGGAGGGGAAGCTTGTACCTAAGCCCAGATACCATCTCGAAAAAGTAAGTTTAAGTTTTAACAAGCGCTCAATTGCAGTATTGTGATTGAAACTGAGAATGTGAATGCATGCTTTTAGATGGGTTTAGGTACAAGCTAATACCCTGCTTATTAAGCGCATTAATAACCCTGCTTCTAAGAAATTATGTTGTTATGTCAAGTCAGAAAGTTACATAAAGGCTTTGAAATTGTTGTTTATATTTGTTTATATTTTGAAGATTCCTCTGTTTATGTGCATGCTTTGTAGCTGCTCAGGCTAGACTCTTTTTTTTTTCTGTTTTGTTTGTTTACCCTTTCCTTTCCCTTTTCTGTTTCCTTTTCCCCCATCGTCTATATGCCT
Source organism: Orbicella franksi (assembly GCF_964199315.1). Lineage (NCBI taxonomy): Eukaryota > Metazoa > Cnidaria > Anthozoa > Scleractinia > Merulinidae > Orbicella > Orbicella franksi. Next base: position 21,050,318 of record NC_138145.1, read on the forward strand.
TTTTCTTTTATTTCCCGGCCTTTCATGATCTGTGCCATTTCTTGCTTGGGGTTGTTCATTCTGAACTTGTGATGTAGATGTGTCTGGCGAGTTGTTGCTTTCCATGGTGGGTATGTTTGCTTCAGGTTGTCTCTTTTTACCCGCACGCTTGACACTGATTTCTTGCTCCCAGTATTGAGAATTGTGTTTTGTGTACTTTCTGCTTGCTCTTTCTCTTTCTCTTAGAAGCCATTGTCTGTTTTCAAGTCTAAGAATATCTCCAACTGAGTCAAAGTGGTTTGATTTTCGAAGCACTACATTCCTTGCTGAGTCATTGTTTTTCTCAACTCCTTGACCAGTGAATACTTTTAGAGATTTATGTGTATGGAGGAAATAAGGGACATGAGCAAAAAGTACATGCATATATGGAGTAATTCTCTTTCTTTCATAGCCAATTCTCTTTCCTCTGAGAGAAATAAAGGTCTCCAACCAGTTTTGTGCCTTGTGCCAAAAAGTGTCAACAGATTTGTCTGAGGACCAGGAATTTATGTCTTCATACAAACTTCTGAAATCACTCCACACCTTGGATATTTCAGTGCAGGTATTTGGCTGCAGCACTTTACAGAGATTTTCTGGTAGCAAGGAGAGAATTTTCTTCTTGTCGTTTCCAAACAGACTTGTAAATTCATACTTTCCAGTGCCTTTATTGTCAGCTGGATTTCGGAGTTCCCAAACATCAAAACCCACACCATAGGATCTGATCTCACTCACGAGCTTTTTCAAATGGATGCCTTGAGGCTCTTTGGATGATTTTTCGAAATCTTCAATCTTATCCCAGTCAATGACTTCAGTGATAATGTTGTCTAGCATCACATCCATTACACGTAGCAGCAGGTGTAACTCATCTACAATGACATGGTCAAGGTCTATGTTCAAAAGTGGTTCCTTCACACAGCAGTAATCACCTTTTCCTTTCTTCACCAGCTCCTTAATTTCCAATAGTGTTCTCATCATTGGTGGTGAATTAAAGTGATGGAAATGCTTGTCTGTTTCCCACCTTTTGTCTTTATGGATTTTACACCATAGGCAGGCATATAAAGATGTAGCCCCCTTAAGTCCCATGACTGTCAGTAGAAATTTATAGTCCCCTCCTAGGAAAAACTCAAGCTTAACTTCTTGACCATCAACACTAATAGTGCCTTTGTCAATCAGAGAATTTATTTCTGAAAATGTAGTCTTGAAAGATACCTGTAGTGTTTCATACTTTTCACTACCATTGACTACTGCAATGGTATGATTTTCTTTGGCAGACATAACTTCGTCTTGTTTCTGGAGTAGTGCACAAGAGAGAAGAATGTAATTAGATTTCTGTGTCATTTTAGCTCCATCCCCACTGATTTTTATTTTTAGTGTTTCATTGCCAAAATCAAACTCTGGATTTTCCTTTTTAAAAGCTGAAATTTGCTGCAAGAGAAGTGATTCAAATGATACTTGTGCACCTTCATTTGTTCCAGGAGTAGGTGTCACATGACAAAGTTTGTCCAGATCATTTCTGCATTGTTTAATCAGATAAGATCTTGGAAGACCATTTTCAATCATGCTAAATTCGTGGTAAAATTCATCTCGGACACAGAATTTATCAAGAAAATAAAGAATTTGTTCAACTTTTTCCATGTCGGAATCGTTTATGTTAGTAACAGGATTTGAACATTCGCCTGATTTTTGTGCTTTGGTTTCAACATTTACTTCGTATGTTTTCCCTGTGTTTGCCTCTTTAACTCTAAGTGATTCAACATGAAGGCCAAATGCTTGTGAAAACCACAAAGCTGTTTCAGCTCTAGTCAGGAAAGCCTTCAATGTGCGCTGTCTGTTCTTAGTCTCAGAAATTTTTTTTCCATTGTAGGAAAACCCTTCATCTTTCTCAAGGCATTTGATATACTCTTGAAGTTGATTGTTGGTATTTTGAAGTTGACATAGTTCCTTACCCATTCTGTTGATAGTGTCCTTCATTTCATCAAAAAGGTTTTTTTTTCTGCCTCCAGGTTTGCATGTGCTGCTTTCCATTCTTGTAGATCATTTTGTAGAGAAACTACCTCATCTTCAACCTCTTGAAAAGAAGCTAATTGGTCTTCATGTAAATGAAATTTCAATGTTTTCTCATCCAATTGCTCCCAGTTTCTCTTACCTTTATTTGTGCGATACAGTGATAGAACATTTGCTGCTCTTTTTGCAAACTGCTCATGGACATTTTGGCGTGTACCCATGTCATCTTTGATTACAAATGCATGTGCTGGTGTACACATATCAATTAAATCTGGAAACATTAGCTTTCTTCCATCATTGACATAGTAAAACTTGGCCTTCCCATTGCTTTTGGTATATAGAATTCCCTGGAGGCCTCTATAGTTCCAGAGGAAGTTGATATTCTCAGAGTTGTTTGTAGTTTCTAAAAGAAAATTTAAAAAAATAATCAATAAAAACAAACATACTCTCAGGCATAAATCAATCAATCAATGGACAGTATAGAAGAGAATCCTGGCTTTATACACTGTAAATAATCATATTTACTGAATATATATTTAAAAGAAAATTAAAGGTGAGTGAGATTTGAACCCACAAAAAAAGTATCCACTGAAAAAAGGAGATCCTGTTGATAATAAAGTGTATGGTAGATCACAAAATAATGAGGACAAAAATGATGTATTTTGCTCTCACATCACCTTTTTTTAGCTGGATAGACTGGCCTTCATCAGGGTCATGTTAAGGCCTCGTGAAGTACATTTTATGCAGCTGAAATGTTGGTGATGATTATATATATACTTTTTTATGTTATGTTACTTTGTATCTTTCATCTTATGGATATTCCCTTCCCCTTTCACTCTCGACCACCCCTACCTTCTTATCAAGGAATCACCAGAGAAGGTTAAGAAAATATACCAAAAAGTTTACAAGGTTGTAAATATCAGGACAAAATTACTCACCTTCTTGATGAGAGGAATTAGCATCTTGACCCGCTGCTTGAAACTTTTCTTGCTCCCTCACAAGATAATACCACTCTTTAATGGTTGAATATGCCAAAGAAATTGTTAAGGCTACCTTTCTTGTTGCTATGTTTCTTGTATATTGCAAAGATTTATCTACAATATCGATTTTCCAAGGTTGAAATGATTTATTTGGTGGTAGTTCAGACATGGCATTTATAAATATTTTATTTTCCCAAGATTTTCCCGCAATCTTCCCGCTTTTTTCCAAATCCTGCCGGTTCTCATGTTCAGCGGCTTTCCTATTGCAAGAGGGAACACCACTGACCAAGGAAACGAGGAAAAACAAAAATGGCTGTCGAAGAGAACGAAAACAGACAGGAGCAACGGCCATTCTTGCCTCAGTGTAATGGCTCTCACTTCGTTGATGACATTTACAGAAAATAGCACTTTTTATCTTGAAATGGCACTGCCTTAGCTGCTGTTTATATGGGAGAAGATATCTTAATTGGCGAGCTTTTCATCTTATCTTTCGAATGCAATGCTGGGGAAATGTGTCGGTACGACGATCTTTGCATCAAGAGCTTAAGAAAATATGAAGGTAACCACCATTTACAGAGACTTATGGGAGAAAGGTACGCTTATTTCTGAGGTTACGTACCAGTAAAAGGCACCGACTAAAACAATTTTATCGTCGCATGTTGTTCGAATAAACTGTTGTTTTTACATTGTGTTTCGCATTTTTAAGCTGGGGAAAGCTGTGTTTTAGGCAACATTAGCAAAAACTGGCAAAGTTTACATTACTCTCTACACTCTCTCTATGTTCGGCCGCCATATTTAAATCCACATGTGTGCCCCCTGCGCATGCTTGGCAGCCATGCTGTATGGAATTTCTGGCTATGTGTCTTTGGGTGTTTTTGTTTCATTCCTCATTTATTATTAAGTTGTTGTTTTTTTCTTTAGGTATGGGCTGTTCTCCAGATGCCAGTGGTGGAACTGGCAAATGACACAGTCCGACAATTGAACTGAGTAACAATGTCCTGAAATCCTCGATGAAAAGTGACCTAACTTGTGATTAATTACGTAAGGCTGTTCTTAGCCTCTCCACGGTTTGAGCCTTGTGAGCTTCAAATGAAAACGAAAGTTTCGTATGCTCTACCTCCACACCCCTTCCCCAAACACCTTACTGAATGAAATGAAATGGGTAAAACACTATGGAGTAACTGACATGTGATGAACAATCATTCCAGCCAAGTGTAGCAATATATCAATCTCCATGCCAGACGCCAGATGTTTCAGACACCCTCCTGGCTTGTGAGATAAACGCATGAATTTTAATAGATATTTACGTCATGTCATTACCTTGCTTCCAATCTTCTTGTTGAGTTTTTCGCAAAGGATGCTCGAGAAAGATGCACTTATCAAAAGAACCAATGAAAAATAGGCAATGGCTTCCTAGACGACAAAGGGCGCAATAAAACAAATCGGTGATGTTCATCAGAATGAAAAAAATATTTCCAGCTTGTTCTTAACGTACGGGAATATAAACGAAGGAGCTATGTTTATTGAATCGATATCTGCATGTACTAAATTTCAGAAACGTATTGAGTTGGATTGCTCTTCCCTGATTGCTCAGATTTATTTTATTGTTCGAAAAAGACAATATATTTGTATATGGTAAAATGTACTCATTAACTAACTGTGATGTGTATTTCAGTTGTTAACATTGAAAGAAAGAAGAGGAAAAAACGGATTGAAAATTCAAGAAAGCGAAAAAGCTTAACGCTGTGATATAAATTGAGAAAAATGTATTCCTAAAAATCATCTAAGAAAATGGATTGTTGTTGCTGGTAACCCCTTCCAGCATTTTGCTTTAGACGAATTATGTACCTTCAAAACGATACTTAGGAAAATAAACCGATACAATATTTACCTTTGCAAATTGTAATCTTTCTGTAAGAAACAGTGGTAAATATGTGAAAACTGTGTTTCTTACAAGGCCTGCACATGTGAAGATAATCGCTACCTGGAAACAATATCAATAAATATATTCTTAGACATGACATTTCTAAAACAAAAGCTCTTTGGTGAAAACATCATTCTCCGATTTGTCAAGCTTGTCTTTAATGTTTAAAAAACACAATTTTAAGCAAGTGTAATACCGGGTCAGTATAAAAGGATTGGACAGATAAAATCGGACGCTGACTTTCAATTTATAATATAAACTACTTAAATGATTAGGCGTGCGGTTTTATTTGCTATCTAAATAATATTGTAATGTTCGAGTACTTTGTATTTCTGCATCGTAGTATTATTTGGGAAGATTTAAACGGGTTTGTTTAAAAGATGCAATATATACAAACCTTATACAAGTTTGGATCTCCCAGCCAGTGTTTGATTGTGCTAGGACGTCTTTTCATAACTGGATTAATATTTGATGAAACAGGAAGACCAAGCACTTTCTTTTTATCTTCTGAAGCTGAAGGATTACAGCCATCCTCAACAGACTCCGTTTTTTTATATTCTTCCTGACTTCTTTCCGTGATGGTTGGCAGCTTCTCATCGGACGTATCCAGTTTGAAATCGCTTGCCCCATCCTCGTTCAGTAATGACACGAGAGGCAATTCCGACAAACTGAAAGTCACTGACTTTTTTTGTCTTCGTTGAACTGAAGTATCGTTGGAGCATTCTTCCTCTATTTCGTCGCTTCTTTCATCTTCAAAACCAAAGTTGGGTAAACCAAGTTGTCCATCAATTGTACTCGACACGATTCCGTTTTTTCGTGGTCTACATTTGGCTTGAACCGATGTAGGCTTGTCTTCTTGATCGATTTCTATTTCTCTTTTAACTGAATCCACTGTAGTGTTGTTGCCCCAGTTGTCTTCTCTTTGCATGTCCTGTAGTCCTTCTTGCCTCCAGCTTTCGCCAGTTGCATGTTCTTCATTTGCAATGTTGACTCTAACGTGGTCTTCGATGCTCTCAGTTGACAAATCTTGTTGGCTGTGGTCTGATCTAGATAGGAGTCCATCAATAACACGTACTAACAAGCTTTTTTTGCGATCACGGTCTAACTTCTGTAGTCCTAGAACCATTTGTTTTCTTGCATCACCCTGAGGATCTTCCTGAGATGTTTTTTGAATCTCAGTTTGTGATGGACTTTGATCAATCTCGTCTTCATCGTCATAGAATAGAACTTCAACAAAATTCTGCAGTAAACTTCTTTTCCTCAGGCGAGTTTCAAGATCCACTGTGTCTGGATGTCCTTTTTCCCGCTGGTCTGAGTTTTCATTCGACGATGTCACAAACATGTCAACAATTGAATGAACCAGACTGGCCTTCCGTGAGTCTTATATCAAAAGAAAAAAAAAGAAAGTGGCAAATCAACAATATAAACAGCTGTGTCGCTGTTTACATTAACATATTGTTCGCTAGTCCAAAAATCAAGAGTAAAGAAAATGCGTAAGGAGGAGGATGATCTTTTTTTGCCGCCAATCAGATAATAAACGAGGATGAAGTGGTACATGTGTGTCACTCCTTCATTCAGTTCTTCGTAGAAACTCGCATACGTATAATTGCAAAAAAGTGAAAAGAAGCAGAAAATGTTCTAGTTTGGATAGGGCAATAGACTTTTTTTAACGATAAGTCGGCCATTTTGAATTGCATCGTTTCAAAAAGCTATTATGGTCTATTACAAGATGCTTAGGGGGTAAATACATGCTACTTTGCACCCTAAGCATCCCATGATAGCTATATGAAACAATACAACTCAAAATGGCCCCCGTATCTGTAAAAGGTCTATTTGGCTCGTCACGTTAAAAACCTCAAGAGCCAACAATTTCCCCAAACAAAGTTTGGGCGAAAACATTATTACAAACATTTATTGAACGCTTGAAATCCATGCTGACATTTTACTACCATTATTTTTAGACTTACTTTGATTTTCCGTTTCAAAGGCTAACATGAATAATCCGCCAATATTCTAAATGAGATTAAATTAATGTTGTTAAAATGCGTTGAACTCAGGGTCTCAACACAGGACCCCAAATTATTGTAAAACTGATGCGCATCCTAACTATAGTGCAGATAGCCGAGAAAGGACAGCAATAATGTTTTGAACGTCATGGCATAGCAGTGTGTAATGTGCATGTAAAGGTAACAAAGAGTCTGTATCGCCTCGGGCCAAGCCTGTCAAAACGCCTGGATGGGATGCTAGTCCATCGCAGTGCTACCCCCAGTATTAAATTCGTCGCACCCATTTTTACACCCGGGTGGAGAAAGGCACTGAGAGAGTAAAGAGTCCTCCCCAACACAATGTCACCGCGGCCGGCCAGGGATAGAACCCGCACAGTTCGATTTGGATTCGAACGCGATCAGCATTAGGCCACTGCGACCCCTACAATGTACCTGTGCTTTATTTTATTTGCATACATGTGAATAAAGGGTGGCAGAGGACAAACTTCAAGGTACTCAAGCTAAAACTAAGTAGACTTTTTAAGGTACTCGTTTCGAACCTTAATTAACGTTGCACTTTACAGCTATAAGTTTTGAGGGCTGTAACATGAACTTATTTGTGTAACTCTCTTTTTTCCTACAGTGAAATACATATAAAATGCTCTCAAGTTCCAGTTTCGCTCAGCTTGCAAGTGCTCTAACGTACTGTCTGAAAAAAGAACGAAATCCCTAGTCTAGCTACAAGATTGACCAGGGAATACTGAACTATGATGACAGCGAGATCAACATTCTAACTAAAACCGTGATCAGTTTCTCGTTGATAACTGCTTACAGTTGACTTACAACATCTTAAAAAAATTTTAAAAGAAATCAAAAACAAGAAAAATTCTTGACTTATAAAAGTAATTGGCTTCTATCGAAACAGTTATCCTCTGTCGAAGGGCAAGAGGAATTCTTTATTGATTGTCAACTAGAAGTCGATGTAACGTAAACTAAACGCCGCACCGAGTTTCTACAAGCTGCTCCGACAAAGGGCTATAGCTAGCGCTTAAAACTTTGGCGCACCTTTTTCAAATTTGGTGCGACGGTTAATTTACCTCGATTAACTTTAAGGCGAAGATCACTAACTTAGCCTGTCTTTACACACCATGTCAATATATGCACTCCGTTTTCTTTCACGTGTCTTGCGAGGTTCTTTAGTCCCAATGTAGAAAATGTTTGCGAAAAGGATTCCTGTTCCAGTTGCAATCCAAGAGAGATACTGTAAGATAGAGAGAAGATGCAAAGAGCGACATATTCAGACGGCCAAATAGGTAACCACGACTACCATTAAGGAGCTATACGTTAAGCTTAGAACTACAAGAAGACTATTCATAGTTGACATAGTCGTTCTTTTCCCAACGCTTTCAGTTGTGATGCTGTAGTGCTGACGGGACCTTAACTGGCAAACATAGATTCAGAGCACTTCAGTTAAAACACTGAAAAAGAAAGTGCTCCATAACTGTATTCAGCTGAACCTTCACAGTTTTGAGGAGTTGGTAGAGTTATACCCTCGAGGTGAAGCCTACATCTAGACTCTTACCATTCTGTCTGCTCTAGACTCTCTGCGTCCTTGTTAGCGCTAAACATGGACGTTTTTTTAAATTAAAAAAATCAACTAATTAGTTTACTAACCGCAAAATCTGATAGGTGTATAGGCCCCAGACTATCTCCACTGTCTTGTCCAAGAAGAGCCCATGCGATGACGTAAACATAAACACCACTCGCGAAGGTAAACATTGTACTAGTTATTAGAGCAAACGAAAAAGGACTGATTACACATCAAGAGCGATACATTGTCTGTACAATAGTAAGTGCATGTGCGACAGTAAGTCGTCGACGTGCAGAAAATTAGTTTGCTACAATCGTTAACAATTAGATTCTGTACTCGAAATTTCAATCACGCGTGGAAATCGAGAGCGAATAATCGAATTGTTTTAATATAAATCTACTAATCGCTCAAAACTCAACTAGTAAGTTACCTAGATCCTCTTCACAAACGATTCGAAAACGCAAAGGAGAGGTCACCATTTTGTTAACAACCGCACACTTCTAGATCACTCACAATCTACAACAGAATAGATAGTGAGTGGCGTGACCAGTAAGAGAACGGTATTCGCGATAGAACGCTTACTTGAATTGACCGTGTCTGAGGGGATGGCACGTTTAGTTAACTTGAATACAGACCAACCGCTTTAATACGGAGGGGATCTGGATTCCAGACAGAGAGACAGAGAGATTCAAATGCCACGTTCATTAATGCAGCATAGCTACTACGTAAATATAAAACCAAAGTTATTTGGCACAAACCTTAAGGCAACAACGGCCGTAAATTCCGAGACTTTTTCAGCGACATCGGTGACAAATGCCAAATAATTTATTGCCACCATGTTAAAGGACATCTTAACCAACGCCGAAAGGAAACCAAAGTAGACAAGTGGAAGCCAGCTTTGATCTCTTCCATCACACAAAAAGCACTTGTTGAACAAAAGAGGGACGCATATTGCCATTAAAAATGTTGCAAGGAGATGCCAAGATTTTCGTCTCCCGATTTTGTTCGACAAGACAGGAACATTGACATTGTCGCCAAGGTACCCAGATATCAGAGACATAGCAGCGTCTGAAAGTTCTCCAATGAGAACTATCAGCCCTGCTTGTGAAGCTGAAAGTTCCAGTACTTTCATGTAGAATAGGATTGCGAATGAGAATAGAAGTTGTGTATAGGTGTCATTGAACACATTTCCAACTGCACACGATAGCCGTTCCCCTGCCCTCATTACTCCAGATTGTTTGTTGCTTGTTCTTCTCTGAAAACATAAGGGTGCAATTAGCCGGGACTACACCTATAAACGTTTTGTAAACAGTTTGAACTCCGGCAACCGCCGAATAGAAGAACAGATTAAAATGGTGTACTAAGTAGTGCACGATGAAAGAAATGATCTCTACATGTACTTACAAAATTATGACAACTAAAAAATCCAAGCAAGGCTATTCTATGATCTGGCTTCAAATTTGATTACGTCTGTACTGAAAGTACTTTGAATTACAGCTGTTAAGACTGATACTTTGATGATATTCACAATTCTCGGCGTCTTTACTTCTTTTAGTCCTTCTGTAACTAGTTCCTCCACACGTCACTGGACAAGACGGCGTGATCACGGCCACCAGTTCGCTCAACATGATTGTGAAAAACGGAAGTTTGAATGACAATTGTTCTTTATCTATTTTAAAATACTCGCCTGCAGGTCTACCTGAGAAACCACCACAGCACATTTATTTTATGTCGTTCTGTGTAATTAAAAACAATACTGGGCAGTTAGCAAGGACTACAGCCACAAACATTTTATATACATTTTAAACTCTGACAAAAAGCACAATAGAAGAACAGATTAAAATGAGGTAAGTAGCGCACGCTGAACGAAATTATCTCTATATGTACTTACAAGATTAGGACAATTAAACTAGAAGTGATCGCACCATCCATCCAAGTAAAGCTAATCTCTAATCTGGTTTTAAATATGATTACGAATGTACCGAACTTTCTTTGAATTAAAGATATAAGCACTGGTACTTTAGTGATATTTACGATTCTCCGCGTCTTTCTTTGAGTTCTTGTATAACCGGCTTCTCCACACGTCACTAGACAAGACTACGTGACCACTGACGGTGACGAGTTCGGTCATGAGTGCGATTGTTAAAAAGGGAGGTTTCAATGAATGACAATTGTTATTTATCTATTTTACAATACTGAGCTTTAAGTTCATCTAAGAAGCACCAGCCACAGGAATCAGAAATTTGCCAAAGACACGTTCACACCGACTGGAAAACTCGCAACAGTTGTGAATGTGCACTCAGTTATAGCACGATAAATTCGCTTGCGCCAAGATAAATAAATGTCCGCCTTAGTCGGCTGAGAGCAACACGGCACTCAAACAGACGAACGAAAATAGACAAAAGGTGCTCAAAAATAGATTTCGTTCCTAAGTACACTATATCTGACACAAAAGAGAGGAAGAAGCACTCAGGCATACAATACAATATTCGATACCACCCATAAACGTAATGATCTCTGGATTAAATGAAGCGATGTCTGGTACCGCCCAAAAACGTGATGATCAAGAAGGAGGGAAGAAGAAGCAGCCACTGAAGTATATCTTTCTTATTTGTTCGTCACATACTTCTCAAACTTCAAAGCAAAGATTCCTGTTGCTCTAAGATTCACATTTAACGCATTCATTAAATTTTCATTGTATACATAGTCATTAAATAAAGCGGGGAAGATTTAAGGCTGAAGTCAAGAAGAGCGGCATGCACTTGTATCGAATGTTCGTGCCAGAGAAAAGTGGGATTGGACAAATTAAACGTATATTTTTTCGCAATGAGAAAAAGTTAAAATTTGCTCTGTTGGATCCTTAAACGCTTGACAAACTTGAAATGTCCATATGTCCATCTTTGAAATAATCACGACATTACGCTCTATTTCATTAAATGATGAAAAATGCGCAAAATTGTTCAGTGAGACCGCGTAACATCGATAGAAAGGTCCATCATGCGTAATTATCCTGCGAGGAATACGTAATGAAAAGAGTCAAACAGTAAATTCTTTTTTTTTTTTTTTGATCAGCCAATAATCAGGCCAATAATTGAGGATCAATAAAAAAAACTAACCGTTACAATGTGTTCTTTATTCACCTGATTTTCCTCGATACGGTAGCCACACGATTTAAGCTCCCAAATTTTTGTTATAGCTGGTAGGCAACTACCTTCTTTATAAGAACAGAAATGAGAGAGCAAGCTTCAAAGAAACTGAACATATTTGTATTTCCAGTATCTCCGCTCTTCCAACGTACTTACGCACGTACGTACAGGTTTGTGACATTACAGTGTAACATACATAGAAGTTTTCCAAGAATGCATTACAAAATCTGGTTCTGCGGCAAGGTAGAACACCATTTAAAACCAGGTAGGGGTACTTTTTGTACCTTGACGATGAGAAAGTAAAATAAGTCCCAAGTATCGTCATAAGAAATCAATCCTCAGTAGTGCAGTCGATAAGGACGGATTTGGATATAAACATAACACATTTAAGTCATGTAGTAAATTATGCACAATGAATACGACACATAGACGTCTAAAGTTTGGTATCCTGAGGAAAAGAATGCATCAAAACCATAGTGGTAGTATTTTGGTTGACTTCTTGGGAAACGTTTGGTGTTGCTGTATGATTGGACGAAGACTGCGGAGTAACCTCATCAGATACAGATTTGTCTTCGCCTGCCTGAATTTCCGTGTTCTCGTTTAGTGCTATAAAAGCAAACAATAAGCAGAGACGGCGTTATCACACAGTAAAAGTTCAGAGGTTTTTAAATGAGTGAACAATTAATACTAATTGTTAGTAGCAGCAAGAAAGGGAGCTTATTTTGGTGACAGAATTTGAGACCTGTACAAGTAATTTCTACAGGTGAAATCAATTTATCCAACACTAACTAAATTTGACATCAATTTCTACCCAAATCTTTGCCAACACTAACTTCAAATACAATGAGGCTGGAAATGTAGAGACTGTCCTCCACTCAGCACTTAGGCGCTATTCCATTTCCAAAAACTGCGAAGAGGTTTCGATCGAATTTAATTCATGTACGAGGCATAATTTCGATTGGGAGTTTATTTATCTAATCATTCTACACTAGAATGGTGAGGTAAATGGTAGCTTAAGGTAGTTAAAGTGTGACTGAGCCGAATGGTCCACCATGAGGTCGCTCATCTCAGGATTTCCGTAACATGTAGCGGCTACACATATTGCTACACTCCTCTCTGGATGGAATGCTAATCCGTCCCAGAGTTAGCCCCAGTAACTGGCACCCATTTACTCGGGTGGAGAGGGGCATGGTCAAAGCAGTGTCTTGCCCAAGAACACAACACAATGACCACGGCCGGCTTCGAACACTGAACACTCGATTTAGAGCACAAGGCACGAGACATCAGGCCGCCGCACCTCCCCCATACTAGAATATGGACTCTTTTATTTGTGGGTAGCTGACCTTGCTATTTTTATTCTGATTTGTAAGTAATATTAGACTGCAATTTTCTTTCTTTTATAGACCAACCTTTAGTCTTACAAGCCAACACTGAAGGTTTTAAGGACAAAACCAGCAAGGATCCAACCAGCGTTAATATCCCAGGTGCCATTACAAACACGTGTTGTACCCTTCCCCCTTCTCCTTCTCCTTTGTTTTACTTTTCGGTCGCGATAGACTGACAAATTCCTCGCAAGCGTGTGGCACGAGGAGCTAGGAAACTATGAAGTCCTGAAGCTCTGCTATATCTAAATATATCCAGCTAGCTTTTTGCTGTGTAATGGAAAAGCTGTTAATCTTCAACATATGTGAAATTTAAAGTAGAGTAATAATGTGTAGCTCATGTAAAAGAAGCATCCGTCGGAACACAACTTGGTCAGCGATATATATAAGCTTACAGCGGAACATACCTAAATTCGACACTGTCTTACTTCACTCAAACTGGAGCAGCTTACGACGAAAATTTTTAAGCAAAATTCCAACAGACGTAAACGCGCTGAGTTGTGGGCCAAAAACATGAAAAATTTCGGGAATTCGGACGCCATTTCCCCCGCGCGACATCCGCAAAAATCCTCGCAGCATGTACGCGCGTGTGCCGCAGGTGATGGCGCAATTTGTTCTAAAAATAGAAAAATTGTCCCATATCATGGAGACAACCCCAATACTTGAAATAGCGCGCGCTTACGGTCGCCGTCCCCGATTATGGCTCCTGGTTGTACATAATTACTAATCGCCTCATTTGAGTTCGAGCTACGATAGGAGAGAGAGAGAAAAAAAGGTGGGTTACCATGCAAGAAAGCCTGGTCAACGATCAATTACGAAGCTAGGTAGTTTATAACAACTCTCACCCCCCGCACCACGATACTACCGGCACGGCGGAAAAACCGCTGCTCATGCGCAGTAGATTTCGGTTCGTCTTCCCGCCTTTCCATTTTCAAAATGGCGGACGACGAATCAAAAACGAACACGTCATTGTCATGGCTTTTGGCAACATCTTGCTCGTTCAAGGCAGTTACAAACAACTCGGCTACTTTGGGCAATGATCCGTGCTGATGTGTTGACTGTGATCGAGAGGATCGAAACGGTGTTGTCAGTTTTCTCAGGCGATAAAGACAGCTCTTCCGAAAGGAAACTTTCAACTTTTCCAAATTCACCCGAGGTACCGTTTTTCCTTTTCTTAAGGTCGTGTCAAGTTCTTTAAGGTTTTGAACCGCAATTTCTTGTAGCTTGTTTAATTTTACGGAACATATAAAATATGACTTTTTTTTCGTGCTGATGAAAATTTTTAAATGCTATTTGTTCATGAACTTTTGTATCGTTGCCTGAAGAAAGAAAAGTGGAAGACGAATTCGTAAGTAGTACACACTAATGCCTAATTTTGTTGTGTTTTTCACTTGTGTGCTATTCATTCGTGCTTTGTTTTGCCGCATCAGTGGATGCCATGTACTGCCATGACCTGAAAACTTGTAGTAAGCTTATAGAGGTTTAGTATGGCATTGTAGAAAGTTATATTGTATATGTAACACAGCTTGAAGGATAAAATGAATTGCTCTTCCTTTGTTAGCCTGTGTTTGATATTATGGCTTATGCTACTTCGCACTTACTACGATTCTTGTTCCTTGGCTACGCAGCTTTCCCCGCAGCTGCGGGCTTCGTTATTGCCAACATTTCTCCATTGTGTTAACGAAAAAAGCAATCCGCCAAAAGGGGTTCTTGTTCCACTTTATACTGGGGGAACATTCGTTTATGTGAAGGCTTGTAGTTACATCGAAATTCAGTCAGTGTAAAACGCAGACTGTGCACTGGAGACTGCAGAGTGAGGGGGAAATACATACTGCAGACATTATTGTAACTGAATCGTGTTTTATCGAGAGCTAACCGTAAACAGGTTAACTGGAGAAAATGTTCACGCTAACCCTGGGGCGGATACAGAGCAGGGGTTTCGAGATACGAACTGCCAAAAGGCGGTCCCCTGTAGGGGGACCAGTGGCTTTCATGCTGGAAATTTTTGAAATTGTGGTCCTTGACTTGGAAATAGGATTTCTGTTATTCTGAGGCCAAGTTAGCATGTTATGTTTTATTTCTTTTTTTTTAATCTAGGGGGTTCGACCGAACCAGCCAAAGCCCCCTAGATCCTTCCCAGCTAACCTAAGTGATATTCAGTCTAACCCTAGAACTATTTAGGCTAAACTCTCACTTCTTTTAGCTTGATTAAGGTTGGTCTGTTTACTGTTAACAGACAATAAGACTTAAAAAGTCTATAGTCTGCATTTCAACACCTGACCTGCAGTCCAAAGTCTGCATCTTACACTGACCACATTGGAAAGCATGCCTTTTTGCAAAAAGCACCATTGCGAGAAAACACATGAAAACTGCACCATCCCTCCTCTCCCAATAGTAAGTTTAAGTCTTGTTCCAAGCAAATACCATATGACATCTCTCCTAGATACTTTTAAGGAGAAGGTTCAGTAGCCTACACTGCAACAAAATTCTACTGTTTCAAATAATAATTATTATTGTGTTCCAGATAAATTCCATACCCTTGCAGACCCTGCCACCAAATTTTGTTTACTCTCTCCCCCAACTTCCAACCATCTTAAGGGGTCACCACCTTATTGTGGAGGGATGGTTTTTGTATCTAAGACCCTATGAGCTATGTCAGCTGGAGTCTTGTACTTCTGGTAGGTTGAAGGATAGGGACCAGACAAATTGTGATCACCTGGCTTTCTAGGTTGGGTGTTGGGCTGAGGGCTGATAACCCACTACTGTAGAAAATAAGACTATAGCAGATACAGAAGATATTCAAATCTCTATCAACATCAGTGAAGCAACAAGGGCTCATATCATAACACATGCATTTGGAGCAAACCCCTTCCTCTGAACACCCCACTGAAAATGCCAGTTCACCTTCATACTTTCCTTTTCAAAATTTTAAGTTTCGAATTCTTCCCCCCCCCCCCCCCCAACTCCTCAGAATTTCCATTGACCTCCCTTGAGGTGGATATGGTTATCTTCTGGCACCGCAATTCACTTTTTGGTAAATTAATCAGATCAGGCAAATGATGTCTCAGCAAAATGTTTATCTGATTAAAATGCAACTTAGAGATTTGCAATTCCAAAATAACTACATGTAAAAAGTACTGTTAAGTTAACCTCTCCCATTCCCAAACAAAGAGACCAAACAAGCGTGACTAGAATTGTTTCATTAAAAACACCACCCAAATATAGAAAACTAAACTGAAATAAAAATAAAATCCAACACAAACACACAAGCACAAGCAATGAGCATCATTAAAAAACTGGATCAATGGATAATGCAATTTGAGAGTTTTCATTGTTTTAGCCATCAGGGTTTATGAGCCATTATACCATGCTCTACAAATATGGAGAGCATATGCATGATTTTTTGAGAATTTTTATTGTTATTTAAGTCTAGTTTTCTATATTTTGAGGGCCTTTTCAATAAAACAATTATTCCACTCGTGCCGGTTGAGTATGAGAAGATTAAAGCCAACTCAGCGCTATGCGCCTTGTTGGCTATCTATTATCTCATATCCAACACGCTCTCGTGAAATAATTGATAATTATTCACTCCCTAACGAGTGAATGATGCGTGATCCAAACAATAACAAAATGGCCGGCGAAAACTTATGTTCCGCCAGTGTTTCTGAAACGGAAATCCTGAGAATACAAGAAGATACTGTACCAGAAAATACAAAAAAGTCTTCAAAGTTTTGAATTTTGAATTTTCATTTCAAGTGAAAATGAAAACTTTGATTGAACAATGAAATTGTTTTGCAAACAGACTTTTCATTTAGATTGCTGATTTGAACAGTGTTAAAAGACCATTTTGCTAGATTGTGATCAACAAGGATTTTATCGCAGGTTAACTAGACTTGCCATGTTAGAAGATTCTGTCAAGAATTGTGCACATCTTCATACCCCTCGCATGTTTTCCATGCATGAATTAAGAGGTCAATTAAATTATCTTTTAATGGTTTCCTTTTCATCTGTTGTTGAGATCACTTTGTACATATACTAAAAACTTGTCAATCTCAGTGAATAACAGCCACTATTCACCTCGATTGCAAAGAATAATGATATTAAATATCGCATAAACTTCCACACCAAAATATTATGATCTACAAATTCTTAAGAAGTCAAATCCCAACCAAGCTGTTTACCAAACTATAATTTTTCTGTCTTCAAACATTTTTCTTTATTAATTACTGGGGAATCCTGAAATACTTGTTCCATGCATTTGGTTCCTTAATTATCCCTTTTATTATTCCTTAATCTTTTTATGAAAGGGGACATATCATTTAGTATCCTCTCCAAGGAAGATGGCATTCATTTCATCCATGAAAAAAACTTCTTCAAGTTGATGTACATGGCCACGTCACACTGTCTCCAGCCAGAGAATCAAGTCATTGAAAGAGAGGAGGAGAGTGTGAAAATCTGAGGTCTAACTGTAAAAAAAAAGGAAAAAATGTAAAATTAGATTAAGCTATACTTTGGCTTCATCCTTTGAATACTTATTACATTGCAAGAAGAAATGTCATTAACTCAGTATCTGCACTGTTCATACATTATACAATACTGCATAGAGCATTAAAGACTATGCAACTCCTTTCAACCTATATTGTGAATACCTCAGTCATTTTGCTAGCTTTGTAACTAGGAAGTTTAAATCATGTAGTACAACATAATCATGAAGTACAACAAAAGGAGTGTTACTTCTTGAGGTTTCACTCAATAGAAAATAAATAAATAAAAACATTTAATTAACCTCATCATCATCAGACTAATTTTAAAACCCAAAAAAGTCTGCCTTCAGGTCAAAAAATAATTTTACAAGATAACTTTTAAAAACTCTTTCAAAACCATGCAATTAGTCCATTCAATAACAACAAAACAAAAAACTTAGTGTACATCTGTCATGTCAGATTCTTGCACCGCTGCAAGAACTTTTAAATTATAGACAACACAAGCCAGGAGATATATCCAAACGTAGAAAGAAATGTGTCCCCTTGAATAGTATGCTGATATCCGGACTGAACATAAGTTGGCTACGCTTTTAAAACATTCATTGCATGTAAGACTTATATCCTTAAATCTACAAAATTAAGCTCATTTACAGTACAGTGTCAACGGTTTTCGTCACTTATTTATATGAACATGGCAGACAAAAAACCTAACGGGTCTCTTCCCAGAGGCAAGTCAAGATATGACGGGTAATTCAAATGATAGCGAACAAAATCTTCAACTTTTAAAATGTAGACTCATCGAGCCAAAAAGTTTCCCAAGCCACACACGAACTAGAAAATGTTGCCACTAGCAAAAATCAACCATTTACGGAAGGAAAGGAAGGAAAACTTGTCTTACCTTTCAACATAGCTTTCCATTATGCTGTGTTCATTGTGTTAAGTCATCTGTACACCAATATCTGCAGCAGAAGAGTATTGTAAATAAACTAAGCACGTGCTTCCGCTTGGCACAAAATGAACACGACACCAACGGACAAAAGAAATCACAACACAAAGAATAACACTCAAAGAAAGCGACAAAACCAGGCGAACATTTGCAACATACTTATTTTTGCTTAATCCGCATACTCTGTGACAAGTGGAGGTTCTAACTGGGTAAAAATCCACAATATTTCTTGCTGTTCGATGCTCCCGCTTGCAAAATGTTCAGACATTTTCGAAACTCGTTTGCAGCCGCAAATTGTCAGCGGCGAGCGCATCCAAGACAACGGATTTTTCAGCCAATCAGCGGTTTTTCCGCCGTGCCCGATACTACCTAGACTACCCCAACCCCTTGGCAATACATTTACGGTGTGAAGTTTGGAAATACGGCATTACCTTTTCTTCTGACCTTCATCGTGCTTTGAGGCTAAAACGTGAGTAACAATCAACAGTCCTGATATATACTAAGACACATGTGACAGAATTCGCAAGAACATGTCCGCGTTGACTCAAAGACAGCCTCGCCGGGCAGAAGTCCTCTGACCACCCCGCCTGGTGAGGTAGATTGTCCCCCACGCATGCACGTGGCATGGACACTCCAGCAAGGTGCCATGTCAACACAGAAGCCTCAAACAAGGTTCAACAACTGAGTAAAATACCCCGAAACACAATTAATATCAAGGTTATTTAACACTAAAAACTCAAAGTCTAGCTAGCTGGGGGTGTCAGTACAAGACACCCTCCCCTCTCCCCTGCTTTTGACAGCTGACCACCAGCAAACCACCAGCAGATAGGCCAGTGCCTGGGCCATGTGCCCAGCCTGGCCGTGACGGAGTCCCCTCCCCTCCACCCTTTTCTCCACTGGGTTTAAAGTCGGCAGGTTTGTTTTGCAGGGTGCAGGGTGCAGGGTGCAAGTTGAAATTTAATTATAACTGGAAAACCGCTGGCACTTAAAAGAAACGTGCAGGTGGTAGACTTATCGTAACTGTTACATGACACTGTTTACAATCGCTCGAAAAGGTGGCTTCCACCTAATGCTAAACCCGCCGAAGCGATGGGAGGAGAGTATATTCCTATGATTTTAAGCCTGCAATGAATTATTGTTTTGTGAAGAAACATCTGAAATATCATTTGAAACATCTGCTGAATTTGGTTTCTTCCCTGTGAGTACCAAAATGAAAGCACACAGTCTGAGCTTGTGCTAGTATATTCCGACGGTTAAAATCTTATATTATTTCATTTCTTTATTTATTTGCTTCATTTGTGATGGCAATCTTCTGTTGTTAAGCTTACAGTTCTTGTTGACGCTACGCCTAGAGATTTCGAACTCGCGCTCTGTTGAAGAGACTCGAGGAGCCCGTTGAGTATTGAAAGATCGAGCGAGGTTCGACTAGAAAAATAAATAAAAATAAATGTGAAGAAGAGCCGAGCGATAAGAAAAATACAGGACAGAATATAAAGACTTACAAATGTTTCCTGACTGTAGCGATGACGGTGAAGCTAGGTAGAGTATAGATTCCGCAACAATATTAACTTGAAGCTATAGAAAACGTTGAAAAGATTGGCGCGCTAGGAAACCGTAGCGTTCAAATAGTCCTAATTTGCATACATAAATGGCAAGCTAAAATAAAAATTCGCACGTGGAGTCCTATAGGAAGACCCGAAACAATTCTGGAATCGATGGAAACATTCGTGGAGCGGCCATTCAGATGGCTTTGAAGAGATTTCACTGGTCTCAGCGTGTCGATCGATAAGTACTTATGGCGGATCGATCGTATTTTCACTATGCGAAAGAAGCGAACTACTTTATGTGAGAACCCCTGACGAGTATCAAGGTTATTAATTATTTTTAGTGCCAGCGGTTTTCCAGTTATAATTAAATTTCCACCTGCAACCTGCAACCTGCAACCTGCAAAAAAGACCTGCCGGTTTAAAGTCACTTGTTTAAGCTGGCTTCGGGCTACGCCCGAACCTAGCGGGCATGTTTTTGCGAAATCGCTTAGATATACTTCTACAAAAATATTTTTAACTCACTTGTGAATTTTTAAGCTGATAGATACTGCGCATACCTTAAACACTGTTTAATTACCTATTGCAAGTTTTAAATTTAATCTTTTTTTTCAACTTTCTTATTCAGTTATACTTTTATTCCTAAATAGCAAAGTGCTACTACATTTTACGTAGAGAAGCTAAGAGTATAAACGCTTAGAATAATAAGATTCGTTGGGTTGGGTTAGGCTTGGATGAATGAGTGAATGGATTCGGACGGACAGACGGACGAAATGACGGAGGAAGGAAGGAAGGGAGGGAGTGAGAGAGGAGAAAGGTAGGGATGGACGGATGGATGGGTGGGTATGTGGGTGGATAGATGTACTTACTCTTTTTCCGGATAAAAGCTCTGTATTCCTATCACTAAGCCACCGCTTGAGACTCTTGCGATTACAGTTATAATAGAAATCACTAGACCACTGCTGTCCTGTAAAGGAGATAGGCCGCCAAATTTTCATCGGTTGATTGTATATTTCTAGTCAATGGTGTCGTTGATTACACAATCAAGAAAATCCTTGTGGCCACAAGCCATACTTAAATCGAATATCAAGAAATGAAAACAACTTCTTTGAGGTACATGCTCGATGCCAACTATAATTACAATTCTTATCATACAAACTCTAATTCAGCGGCCATCACAGCTTACTGAGTAAGAACTTTAAAAAAAAAAGTTAATAAATTGCAGTATTTAGAGAGGAAGCCACATCAACCTTAGCTGGATTTTCATGCAGGTCCTTTATCCTGGTCGAATTGGAATTTGGAGAAGTTGGTTTTTTGTTGAGGTAGGAAAACCGGAGAACCTGAAGTAAAACCCCCGGAACAAGGGGAGACCAACAACAAACTCTTCCCAGATATGGCTAGTCTAGTCATATTTATTAGTCTAGTCGGTATTTTGCGGAGAGCAACTTATTTACCGGCAGCCACATCATTCTTTGCCTCCTTGTGACACGATCCGGTGAGTGAACAAAATCTACCACCACCTCCTGTACCTGTGCTGGCACGGTGGTGGTGGTAGCAACATTGGACGTCTCTGTAACCAGTTAAATCCACTGAATCAGGGGTGGGGGGGGGGGGTAGCCCTTCCAGTTTCACCACAGCCCCATACCCTTGAAACACCACGTCGCCATGCTGGGGTCGGGTTTTGTCTAGACAGGTGAAACAGAATATGGGGAGATGTTTCTCTTCACCAATGGAATTTGGCTACCCGCACGTAGTTTAGCCGGCAGGTCCATGCCGTTGTACGGGGTATGGCCGTCATCACCTCTAGAGTGACTACTAAGAGCCATACGGGCGTATGTGTGGACCAGTAAAGCTCAGCCATCTACCAGTTGCTGGCAGATGCGACCGCATCGATGTTAAGGTGCTACCACTCCATATCCTCCCTCAAACACCCCAGATATGGTACCGGGCCACAATCGAACCCACGCCACATAAGTGGGAGGCGAGCCTTCTCACCACTGCGCTATCTCTGCTCCCCTTAACTTACCTACTTAACACGAGCAGCAATGACAGCCATGATAAAACAAAGTACTCTGCTAAAAAACTTGATATTTCGTCCGATACGGAACAAACATTTGCAAAATTAACCTTGTTTCCCCAAATCACAAACCTTGTTTTCTCCTATCAGTTCAGTGATGAAAGCCAGCGCCATTACATTCATAACGGACATGCCAAATCCCATTATTATGACTGGTGCATAGGTGGCTTGCCTGATGGAGGGAGTTTGAAAATAATTCCAAACGGCACCGCCTATCACAAGGGAAGCTGCCAGAAGGTAACTCCACTGCAAGAACAAACAAAGTGTAGAGTTGAAAGAAAAAAACTCTATAGGCTTGATACTTTTTTTTTCATAATTAGTACATAAGTGTAAGAAATGATTATTAATAAAGATGTACTAACTATAGGCTTGATACCGTTGTCGGACTGCGAGGATTCCAATTCATAAATTTTCCTGTCGTTAGGGATTATTATTATATTCTTGACTTGTTATTAAGTTCTTCTCAGTATGTATTACTCAAGTTAAGATTATCTAGCTGGTCTTACTGGCGACTGACACAGCCTTGCATTTGAGCTGACTGGCAATGTCCTGACAACCTCGATGACAAGTGACCCAATTTGTTGTTACGAGGAAAGCTCCTCTCAGCTTCCCCACGGTTTGAGCCTTGTGAGCTTCAAATAAAAAAAAAAAAACACAAAAACAAAACAGAAAAAAAAACTTTCGTATTTTCCTCCCTCGACACACCTTCCCCAACCCACCTCATTGAATAAGTGGAAAATGAAACGGGTAAAATACCATGGAGTAAATGACATATGATAGACTACCATTCCACGCAGGTGTAGTAATACACCAAGAGCCAAGCTAGACGCTGGATGGTTAATTTCAGACTCCGTCCTGGCTTGTGAGAGAAAGGCATCAGTTTTAATAGATATTAATGTCATGCTATTGCGTTGCTCCCAATCTTCCTGTTCAGTTTTTCGCAAACGATGATTGAGAGAGCTACACTTATCATAAGAACCAATGCAAAATAGGCGATGGCTTCCTGGAGGGAAAACGATCGAAATTCTCGGCCTCTTTCTCTAAGTCCTTCTGTAACCAGTTCCTCCACACGTCACTGGACAAGACAGCGTGACCACGGCGACCAGTTCTCTCAACAGAGTATGATTGTGAAAATCGGAAGTTTGAATGACAATTGTTCTTTATCTATTTTAAAATACTCGCCTGCACCTGAGAAACCACAACAGCACATTTATTTTATGTCGTTCTGTGTAATTAAAAACAATACTGGCAAATTAGCCAGGACTACAGCTAGAAACATTTTATATACATTTTAAACTCCGACAAAAAACACAATAGAAGAACAGATTAAAATGAGGTAAGTAACGCACGCTGAACGAAATTATCTCTACATGTACTTACAAGATTAGGACAATTAAACTAGAGGCGTTCGCACCACAAATCCAAGCAAGGCTAATCCGCTAATTTGGCTTTAAATATGATTACGAATGTACCGAACTTTCTTTGAATTAAAGATATAAGCACTGGTACTTTGGTGATATTTACGATTCTCCGCGTCTTTCTTTGAGTTCTTGTATAACCGACTTCTCCACACGTCACTAAACAAGACTACGTGACCACTGACGGTGAAGAGTTCGGTCATGAGTGCGATTGTGAAAAAGGAAGGTTTCAATGGATGACAATTGTTATTTATCTATTTTACAATACAGAGCTTTAAGTTCATCTAAGAAACACTAGCCACAGGAATCAGAAATTTGCAAAAGACACGTTCACACTGACTGGAAAACTCGCAAGAGTTATGAATATGCAGTCAGTTATAGCACGATAAACCCGCTTGCTTGCGCGTCAATGTCTTCCTTAGTCGGCTGAGAGCAACACGGCACTCAAATAGACAAAGGAAAATTGACAAAAGGTGCTCAAAAATAGATTTCGTTCCTAAGTACACCACATCTGACACAAAAGAGAGGAAGGAGCACTCAGGCATACAATATTTAATGACGAGCTAGGTTCGATACCACCCATAAACGTAATGATCTCTGGATTAAATGAAGCGATGTCTGTTACCGCCCAAAAACGTGATGATCAAGAAGGAGGGAAGAAGAAGCAGCCACTGAAGTATATCTTTCTTATTTGTTCGTCACATACTTCTCAAACTTCAAAGCAAAGATTCCTGTTGCTTTAAGATTCACATTTAACGCATTCATTAAATTTTCATTGTATACATAGTCATTAAATAAAGCGGGGAGGATTTAGGGCTGAATTCAGGAAGAGTGGCATGCACTTGTATCGAATGTTCGTGCCAGAGAAAAGTGGGATTGGACAAATTAAACGTATATTTTTTCGCAATGAGAAAAAGTTAAAATTTGCTCTGTTGGATCCTTAAACGCTTGACAAACTTGAAATGTCCATATGTCCATCTTTGAAATAATCACGACATTACGCTCTATTTCATTAAATGATGAAAAATGCGCAAAATTGTTCAGTGAGACCGCGTAACATCGATAGAAAGGTCCATCATGCGTAATTATCCTGCGAGGAATACGTAATGAAAAGAGTCAAACAGTAAATTCGTTTTTTTTTAATCAGCCAATAATTGTGGATCAATAAAAAAACTAACCGTTACAATGTGTTCTTTATTCACCTGATTTTCCTCGATACGGTAGCCACACGATTTAAGCTCCCAAATTTTTGTTATAGCTGGTAGGCTACTACCTTCTTTATAAGAACAGAAATGAGAGAGCAAGCTTCAAAGGAACATATTTGTATTTCCAGTATCTCCGCTCTTCCAACGTACGTACGTACAAGTTTGTGACATTACAGTGTACAATCATGCAAGTTTACCAAGAGTGCATTACCAAATCTGGTTCTGGGGCAAGGTAGAACACCATTTAAAACCAGGTAGGGGTACTTTTTGTACCTTGACAATGAGAAAGTAAAATAAGCTTTCCCAAGTATCGTCATAAGAAATCAATCCTCAGTAGCTCGGTCGATAAGGACGGACTTGCTTAACGTAGCCTTTCAAACCATTTCGAATTCGACATCGAAAGCGAAGTGATCTTGAATTCCAATTTCTCTTAACCATACACCAAGTTTCTGATCTGAAAACAGAAGTCAGTCCCTAATATTTCAATTTATTTGAAGGTTCTTTGCCTTCACTCCTTTGAAAATTACAACATTTATCTTATAAAACCTGCGAGATTTTTCACATGAATATAAACATAATACGTTAAAGTCGTGTAGTAAATTATGCACAATGAATACGACACATAGACGTCTAAAGTTTGGTATCCTGAGGAAAAGAATGCATCAAAACCATAGTGGTAGTATTTTGGTTGACTTCCTGGGAAACGTTTGGTGTTGCTGTATGATTGGATGAAGACTGCGGAGTAACCTCATCAGATACAGATTTGTCTTCGCCTGCCTGAATTTCCGTGTTCTCGTTTAGTGCTATAAAAGCAAACAATAAGCAGAGACGGCGTTATCACACAGTAAAAGTTCAGAGGTTTTTAAATGAGTGAACAATTAATACTAATTGTTAGTAGCAGCAAGAAAGGGAGCTTATTTTGGTGACAGAATTTGAGACTTGCACAAGTAATTTCTACAGGTGAAATCAATTTATCCAACACTAACTAAATTTGACATCAATTTCTACCCAAATCTTTGCCAACACTAACTTCAAATACAATGAGGCTGGAAATGTAGAGACTGTCCTCCACTCAGCACTTAGGCGCTATTCCATTTCCAAAAACTGCGAAGAGGTTTCGATCGAATTTAATTCATGTACGAGGCATAATTTCGATTGGGAGTTTATCTAATCATTCTACACCAGCATGGTGAGGTAAAAGGTAGCTAAGGTAGTTAAAGTGTGTTGGAGCCGAATGGTACACCAGGACGTCGCTCATCTCAGGATTTCCGTAACATGTAGCGGCTACGCATATTGCTACACTCCCCTCTGGATGGGATGCTAGTCCGTCCCAGGGTTAGCGCCAGTAACTGGCACCCATTTACTCGGGTGGAGAGGTGCATCGTCAAAGCAGTGTCTTGCCCAAGATCACAACACAATGACCACGGCCGGCTTCGAACGCTGACCACTCGATTTAGAGCACAAGGCACGAGACATCAGGCCACCGCACTTCCCCCATACTAGAGTATGGATTCTTTGTTTGTGGGGTAGCTGACCTTCCGTGCTATTTTTATTCTGATCTGTAAGTAATATTGCACTGCAATTTTCTTTTTTTCAAACACCAACCTTTAGTATTGCAAGCCAACACTGAAGGTTGTAACGACAAAACCAGCAAGGATCCAACCAGAGTTAATATCCCAGGCGCCATTACAAAGACGTGTTGTACATAATTGCTAATCGCTCCATTCGAGTTCGAGCTACGATAGGAGAGAGAGAGGAAAAAGGTGGGTTATCATTTATCATGCAAGAAAGCCTGGTCAACGATCAATTTTGAAGCTAGTAGTTTGTTTTTATCCTTTACAATTCTCGATGTATACTTTAACTCATTTAATAGACGGAAATAATCTCCTCATCCTAGACACAAAAATATTTTTGATATTGCACCCCTCGACGAAATGTATACCCATGGGCTTATATTAGATTAACCACTATACCACATTTACCAAAAAGATATACTTATTACCAGAATAAACACACTTTTGTAAAGCTTTCCATGTACTTAGTGCCGTTCGAGTATGTTAGGAAAATCTGGAAAATAGAGCAATACGTTTTTACCGAGATTTTTGCAGCTAAAAAGATATTCTACAAAAATATTTTCCTTATATTTCTAAATTTTTCAACTGCATGATAATTACTGTACATACCTTAAACACACTGTTTAATTACCTAACGTAAGTTTTATACAACGGCTTTTTAGCACCCTTATCCAGTTCTATTTTAGGTCCTTCATAGCAAACTGTTTGGTAAATGTTATGTACAGGAGTAGGTGAGTGGATAGATGTACTTACTCTTTTTCCGGATAAAAGCTTTGTATGCCGATCACTAAGCCACCGCTTGAGACTCTAGCGATTACAGTTATTATAGAAATCACTAGACCACTGCTGTCCTGTAAAAGAGATAGGCCGCAAAATGTTCATCGATTGATTGTATATATCTGGTCATTGATGTCATTGATTACTTATCGAGAAAATACTTGTGGCCACAAGCCATACTTAATTCGAATATCAAGAAATGAAAACAACCTCTTCGAGGTATATGCTAGATACCAACTATATTTACAATTCTTATCATACAAACTCTTATTCAGCGGCCATCACAGTCTCTATACTGGTAGAATTGGAATTTAGAGATGTTGGCTTTTTGTGGAGGGAGGAAACTGGAGAACCTGGAGAAAAACCCTCGAAGCAAGGGAAGAACCAACATCAAACTCTTCCCAGATATGGCTTGGCTAGTCCGGTATTTTGCGGAGAGCAACTTATTTATCGGCCACCGGATCATTCTTCGCCTCGTTCTGAAACGATCCGGCGAGTGAGCAAAATCTACCACCACCTCCTGTACCTGTGCTGG
Organism: Orbicella franksi; assembly: GCF_964199315.1. Taxonomy (NCBI): domain Eukaryota; kingdom Metazoa; phylum Cnidaria; class Anthozoa; order Scleractinia; family Merulinidae; genus Orbicella; species Orbicella franksi. The sequence continues at coordinate 21,077,908 of NC_138145.1, forward strand.
CACGGTGGTGGTGATAGCAACATTGGACGTTTCTGTAACCAGTTAAATCCACTGAATGGGGGGTTGGCTCTTCCAGCTTCACCAGAGCCCCATACCCTTGAAAGACCACGTCGCCATGCTGGGGTTAGGTTTTGTCTAGACAGGGGAGATATTTCATAATATGGGGAGATGTTTCTTTTCACCGATGGAATTTGGCGACCCGCACGTAGTTTAGCCGGCAGGTCCATGCCGTTGTCCGGGGTGTGGCTGTCATCATGTCTTGGGTGACTACTAGGAGCCATACGGTCGTATGTGTGGACCAGTAAAGCTCAGCCATCTCCCAGTTGCTGGCAGATGCGACCGCATCGCTGTTAAGGTACTACCGCTCCATACCCTCCCCCAAACACCCCAGATATGGCACCGGGCCCGAATCGAACCCAGGCCACAATGAGTGGGAGGCGAGCCTTCTCACCACTGCGCTACCTCTGCTCCCCTTAACTTATCTACTTAACACGAGCAGCAGTGATAGAGATGATAAAACAGAGTACTTTGTTTAAAAAAACTTGATTTTTCGTATGCTACGGAACAAACATTTGCAAAATTAACCATGTTTCAACAATCACAAACCTTGTTTTCTCCTATCAGTTCAGTGATGAAAGCCAGCGCCATTACATTCATAACGGACATGCCAAATCCCATTATTATGACTGGTGCATAGGTGGCTTGCCTGATGGAGGGAGTTTGAAAATAACTCCAAACGACACCGCCTATCACAAGGGAAGCTGCCAGAAGGTAACTCCACTGCAAGAGCAAACAAAGTGTAGAGTTGAAAGAAAAAAACTCTGTAGGCTTGAAACCGTTGTCGGACTGCGAGGATTCCAATTCATAAATTTCCTGTCGTTGGGGATTATTATTATATTCTTGACTTGTTATTAAGTTCTTTTCAGTATGTATTACTCTCCTGTTAAGATTATCTAGATGGTTTTACTGGCAACTGACACAGCCTTGAATTTGAGCTGACTAGTGATTGCCTGGCAATCTCGATGACAAGTGACGCAATTTGTTGTTACGAGGAAAGCTCCTCTCAGCTTCCCCACGGTTTGAGCCTTGTGAGCTTCCAATTAAAAATAAAAAAAGCTTTCGTATTTTCCTCCCTCGACACACCTTCCCCAACCCACGTCAGTGAATAAGCGGAAAATGAAATGGGTAAAATATCATGGAGTAAATGACATATGATTGACTACCATTCCACGTAGATGTAGTAATACACCAGTAGCCACGCCAGACGTTGGATGGTTAATTTCAGACACACTCCTGGCTTGTGAGAGAAAGAAATCACTTTTAATAGATATTTACGTCATGCAATTACCTTGCTTCCAATCTTCCTGTTCAGTTTTTCGCAAACGATGCTTGAGAAAGCTGCACTTATCATAAGAACCAATGGAAAATACGCAATGGCTTCCTAAAGGGCAAACGACAAAATAAGACAACTCGGTGATGTTCACCAAAATGAAACTAACTTGTTCTTAACGTCCAGACATATAAACGAAGGGGCTATGGTTTGCTGAATCGGAAAGTTAAGGAAAAATTTGTTATTCCATAATCAATCTATATTAGCATGTACCATATTTCAGAAAAGTAATGAGTTACATTGCTCTGATTAATCAGATTAAAAATATGTCAGACAATGGATAGTAGCTGCTGCTAGAAGAAACCCTGCGGGAATTTTGTTTTAAAAGAAGACCCTTCCCAAACGACAAGTATACAGTATAGGAAATAAATTGCTAGAAACTGATACAATATTTACCTTTGCAAAGTTTAGTCTTTCTGTGAGAAACAGTGGTAAATATGTGAAAACTGTGTTTCTTGCAAGGCGTGAACAGGTGAAGATAATCCCTACCTACAAACAATACCAATAAATATATCTTTTAGTGACATTTTAGTGTCTGTTATCGTTGAATGTCTTAACGAGTCTTGCAGCTTATAGGCGCGAGCCCGTAGGACGAGACAAAGTACAAATGACGAGTAAGATGTACAGCGATGCTAATGTGCCAATCCAACGTTTTCCATTCTAGAAATAAAAATCATAATAACTAGCTTGTTCTTAACGGACAGCTTGTTCTTAATTATAACGTACTTTGCGCGTGCTCGGAATAACTAAGAGGACTACAAGTAACTTGTAAAACTGGTTTCCTTGAGAGCAAATATCGTGGGAATCAACTTGTCCATGACGAAGATTTTAACCGCACCGCCATTGTGGACAAGCTAAGGCTCATGATGATTATCACGAGACTATTTCTCGAGGCCTGGTATTTTCAGAGAGGCTGTAATGGGGCCAACGAACATAGCATAATTCATGTTCCAGATAGATAGATAGATAGATAGATAGATAGATAGATGGACGGACGGACGGACGGACGGACGGACGGACGGACGGACGGACGGACGGATGGATGGATGGATGGATGGATGGATGGATGGATGGATAGATAAATAGATTGATTGGTTCTTAGCGCGGTCCGCATGTTCCTATCTCTGCCCACGGTCACGGTAACGGGGCGCGACGTCTGTGCGTTTCGAGAAGGTCAACAATTATAAAAGTGCTTTGAGAGTGAGAGGAAAAAATAAATAAGTTATTTACCGGCTTAAGGTCGTTCCTTACAGTGAAAAACTGTAACCTCGGAATTGAAAATGTTGCCCGAGGCCTGCAATCACGGGTTGCGTTTTCAAGATCGACCTCGGTCTCAGTTTTGCACAAGTCAGATACGGACCTCCCAGCCGGCAAATAACATCAGTATATTTATAGTCGACTGAGTTCTTTGTGCTTCTGCATTATACTATCATTCTGTTTCTCATGGTATGGGAAAATTTAACGTTACCATTTTTGATTAACAGCTACCACAAAATTTATGTAAACAAACCTTATACAAGTTTGGGTTTCTCAGCCAGTGTTTGATTGTTTTAGGACGTGTTTTCTTCACTGGATGAATTGGTGATGAAACAGGAAGACCAAGCACTTCTTGTTTATCTTCTGAAGCTGAAGGATTACAGCTATCCTCAACAGATTCAGTTTCTTCATCTTCCTCCTGAATTCTTTTTGTGACGGTCGGCAGCTTCTCATCGGACGCATCCAGTTTGACATCGTTTCCCTCATTTCCGTTCGTTAATGGCTGGACAGGCAATTCCGACAAGCTGAAAGTGACAGATTTTTTTTGCCTTCGAAGGCCTGAAGTATCGCTGGAGCATTTTTCCTGTATTTCTTCACTTCCTTCTTCTTCAAAACCAAAGTTTGGTAGACCTAGTTGTCCCTCAATTGGAACCGACACGATTCCAATCTTTCGTTGTCTACATTTGGCTGAAAACAATGTAGGCTTGTCTTCTTCGTCAATTTCTATTTCTCTGTGAACTGAATCTACTTCTTTGTTGTTTTCCCGGTAGTCTTCTCTTTGATTGTCCTGGAGACTTTCTTGTCTCCAGTAGTTTTCACCAGTTGTATATTCATCATTTCCAATGTCGACTGCAAAGTGGTTTTCGATGCTCTCAGTTGACATCTCTTCTAGTTGGATGTGGTCTGATCTAGATAGCAGTCCGTCAATAACACGCACTAACAAGCTCTTTTTACGATCACGGTCTAACTTCTGTAGTCCTAGAATCATTTGCTTCCTTGTGTCCTCGCTTTGTGGATCTTCCTGAGATGATTTCTCAGTCTCAGTTTGTGATGAACTTTGATCAATCTCGTCTTCCTCGTCGTAAAATAAAACTTCAACAAATTTCTGCAGTACGCTTCTTTTCCTCTGACGATTTTCATGATCTTCTGTGTCTTGATGTCGTTTTTCCTCCTGGTCTGATTTTTCATTCGACGAAGTCACAAACATGTCAATGATTGAACGAGCAAGACTGTTTTTTCGTGAGCCTTATATAGAAAGAACAAAAAAAGAACAAAAAACATTGCATTCATTAACCTCTGTTCATAGTTTCCCCAAACTCTTAGGGAAAAATCAACAATAAGTCTATAAAAAAATAGACTTCGCTACTCCTATAAAGCGTTTTCACTCGCGTGGCAACCAGCCATGCAAATGTGTTGGAATGAAGCAAAGCGTTTACAAATGAGAAGAGTTCAACTCCCAAAGGATTGGTTTGGTACACAAACATAGCCGCGGTTTCATTGTCTTGGGACACCCCTGTGGCTGGCCATGGGGTGATGTCATGTGAAAACACTCTATTTGATCTTATCGTCATTTTTAACCTTTGTTGGCCGATATGTATCGCATAAACAGAACCAAGAGAGGATGAAAGGTAAAGAGTTAATACCCCATGTAGGCCTTATACTCAAGTCAGGCCCGCTCAAGATATTTTCAGATATGACATCCAGTCCTCCCTCAGATGATGCTACCACGCACATTTCGTGGGCTGTCCACGTGAGTAAAATTCGCATCACAGGATTACCCATTTCTACACCCTTTTGGGATTTTCTGATGCCGGGAGGGATCTAAATATACCTCGACAGGGATTATCTCATGGATTACTAGTCTATGCAGGGTTAACTATGTTACCATTTATCCTCTCTTGGTAGAACCCGTGGTATTCTGGCTTGCCATGGTATTCTGGCTTGTAATGGTTGGCGGTTGTTTTCGTCGAGGATCTTTCTTTTTCTTCTATTTTTGCAGCCAATCAGATAGTGACTGGGTGTGAAGTGGTATTTCCCTTTCATCTCAGTATCGTAGCAGTCCTTTGTCGAAATTCTCATACATAGTTTCAAAAAAGTGGAAATAAGACTAAACTTGCAAAAAAAAAACCCTCCAAAAATATTTCAAACAAAAATCTCACAATTTGGATAGAGCAGTGTGGTCCGTCACATCAAAAGCCGGAAGGGCCAACAATTTTCCTCGATAACGTTTAAATACAGTTTGGTGGGAGAACCAAAGTTTCATTATTGTTGATGGTTACCGTTTAACAATAAAAAAAACACCAATACAAACATAAATTGAACGCTTGAAATCCATGTTTACATGTTACCATCATTATGTTTAGACTTACTTTGGTTTTCCTCTTCAAACGCTAGCATGAATAATCCGCCAACACTCTAAAACAAATGAAATCGTAAGCACAGTTTTAATGTTGTCAATACACGTTCACAGTACCAAACTTATTTTAATACTGAGGCACATTCTAAATGTAGCGTAGCTATACATAGCTCAGAAAGACCGTATGGCTTCGGAGGTTAAGGCATATCCTAGCGATAGGAAAAGTCTGTATCACCTCGGGCCAAGTGTCTCATGCCGCAGCAGTATTTTTTGTACCCGTAGCATCAAGCCACTCTGAATATTTCGACTTTCTCTGGATGGGATGTTAGTTACGCCCTGCATTAAATTCGCCGTTACCCATTTATACACCTGGGTACAGAGAGACTGAATGTGAGAGTAAAGTGCTTTGCCCAAGACCAATCCTACACAAAAAAGTGACCCGAAAGGCTCGAACAAGGCTCGCTCAATTTGGATTCGAACGCAATAGTACTAAGCATCAAGCTAATGCGCCTCTAAAAATGTACCGTGCTTTTTGATTTGCATGCTAAAGCGTCGGCGCAGCTTTTTCACATTTGGTTAAGTCGGTTTATTTACCTTGATCCTTGAAGATGATCGATAATCTAGTAAGGCTGTCTTTACGTACCATATCAACATATGCGCTAGGTTTTCGTTCACGTGTCTTGCGAGGTTCTTTTGTCCCAATGTAGAAAATGGTTGCAAAAAGGACTCCTGTTCCAGTTGCAATCCAAGAGAGATACTGTAAGATAGACAGGAGGTGCGAATAGCGACAAATTCAGAGACCGAAAGGTAACCACGACCAGAAGAAAGAGTTACATGGTAAGCGTGAGAACTACAAGAAGACTATTCATAATTGACCAGGGCGGATCTTAACTTAACACTGAGTTGTGACGTCCTACTAAATAAACTTAACTGGTAAACAAAGATTAAAATTACATTCAAGTTACCGAAAAAGAATGTGGATCATAACTTAATTAAACTGCGCGTACATCGAGTTTAGTATAAATTTACTAGCATTCTATCACGAATGCCGTTCTCTGATTGTCTACGTTACTCACTATCTATTCTGTGATAGATAGCGAGTAGCGTAGCGGTGTGCGCTTGTTAATAAAATGACGGCCGCTTCTTGGCGTTTTCGAAGTGTCTGTGAAGAGGATTTAGATTAAGTCTTGAACGACTAGTAGATTTATGCTAAAACAATTAGGTTGTTCGCTCTCGATTTCTACCGCGTGATAGCTGACGAGGGCGCAGCCCGAGTCAACTATCACGCGATAGAAATCTCGAGCTCAAAATCTAATTGTTTAATATAAAAGCGAAGCCTACATCTTGACTCTTACAATTCTGAGTGCTCTAGACACTCCGAGTCATTGTTAACTCTGAGAAAAGCACGCTTAATATGAACTAATTAAAAAAAAAAAAACTGACTTTCGCGGCCCATTATTTTACTAACCGCAAAATCTGATAGGTGTGTAGGCCCCAGGCTATCTCCACTGTCTTGTCCAAGGAGAGCCCATGCGATGATGTAAACATAAACACCACTTAAGAAGCTAAACATAGTCCTAGTTGACAAATCAAAAGAAAAGGAACTGATTACACATCAAGAGTGGTGCACTGTACGTACAACGGCACTTTGAACGCCAGAAAATGATTAGCTAAGTTGCCCCCGTGCAGAAATGTGCATGGTTTAATCAAACCTTTTTGCTTCGGTGCGCATTCCTTACTTGAATAGACCGTATCTGTGGCATAGATACGTTCAACTTTGAATAAATTCCAACCGCTTTAATATAGACATACTTTCCCTATAAAATAGATTCCAAGGTCACTGAGCATAAATGAAAAACCAGATGATTCTGCCGAGTGATTGTAAATGCCACGCTCATTAATGCATAGTAGCATAGTAACACAATTATAAAACCAAAGTTTCGAAAAGTTATTTGACACAAACCTTATGGCGACAAGGGCTGTAAATTCCGAGACTTTTTCAGCTACAGTGGTGACAAATGCCAAGTGATTTATCTCCACCACGTTAAAGCAGATGTTAACCAACGCCGAGAAGAAGCCAAAATAGACAAGTGGAAGCCAGCTTTGATCTCTTCCATCACACAAAAAGCACTTGTTAAACAAAAGGGGGATGCCGATTGCCATTAAAAATGTTGCAAGGAGATGCCAAGATTTTCGCCTGCCAATTTTGTTCGATAGGAAAGGAACATTGATATAGTCGCCAAGGTACCCAGTTAATAGAGAAATTAAGGCTTCTGATATTTCTCCAATGAGCACTAATAGCCCGGCTTCTGATGCTGAAAGTTCCAGCACTTTCATGAAGAATACGATTTCGAATGAGAATAAAAGTTGTGTATATATGTCATTGAACACATTTCCAACTGCACAAGATAACCGTTCCCTTGCCCTCATTTTTCCAGAACGTTTGCTGCTTCTTGGTCTCTGAAAAAATCGTGCATTTAGCCGGGAATATACCTGGAAAAAACTTCTAATCTTTTAAACTATGACCACAGTTCAAGAGAGGTAAAGATCAAATCGATGTATGCCGTAGTGCTCGCTGGGAGAAATTATCTCTGTCTGTACTTACAAGATCAGGACAACTAATCCAGTGGTTCCAAGCAAGGCTATTTTCTGATCTGGCTCCTAAATCTGATTGCGACTATACCGAAATTTTTTGAAGTGTAAACGTAAAGACTAGTACTTCGATGATATTTCTGATTATCAAAGTCTTTCTTTGAGTCGTTCTCTAACCGGTTCCTCCACACGTCACTGGACAAGACTACGTGAGCACGGCGACCAGCTCGGTCATGAGTGTGATTATGAAAAACGGAAGTTTGAATGACAATTCATCTTTATCTGTCTCACAATACTCGCCTGCAGGTATATTTGAGAAACTTCTAGAGAACCTTTGTTTTATGTCTTTGTTCCGCTTCAATTAACAAAATAGTGAGTCTTCATTAAGTTGTTCTAAAGAAATACAAACCACAAGAATCGGAAATTTGGAAAAGACACGTTCAAACTGACTGTAAAACTTGGAACAGTTGTCAGAGTGAAGTGAGACAAAATTAAAATTTGTCTTGTTGGGTTTTATTCGAAAGTATTAACATGTCTAGTGTAAATAGAGAGGAACAATTGAAGCGCTCAGACGATGGAAAGTAGACGATCATGCAGTACCCAAAACGAGATTTAGTTCGTAACTACTTCCACGTCTAACGCAAACTGAGAGAGGAACTAGCAATTAACTCACAATTATCATCATTTCACAAGAAATTAGACATGCGGTCTCCCGTTGACCCTTGATGCATATTCACAATAAATGATTTTCAAAGCACGTCGAGAGTTTTCATTGATGAACACAAGGGAGGCATACATTTCAAGTTTGGAAAGAACTTAAGGTTTTGATCCGCCTAGATAAACTTAGCTGAATATGTTCTTTCAAGAAACCTAGTTGTGACCACCAAGAATTAGAACTGGCAATATCCAGGAGATGACTTTGCATAAGGTACATGGACTGGAGGGGCGAACTGCATTCTTTTAAAAGTAGTATACTGTGTTGGGAATTAAGCCTGATTTCGGCCTTCCCCTGCCTTCCCCTGCCTTCCCCTGCCTTCCTTGCCTTCCCCCTGCCTTCCCCTGCCTTCCCCTGCCTTCCCCTGCCTTCCCCTGCCTTCCCCTGCCTTCCCCTGCCTTCCCCTGCCTTCCCCTGCCTTCCCCTGCCTTCCCCTGCCTTTCCCCTGCCTTTCCCTGCCTTCCCCCCGGCTTCCCCTACTTTCCCCTGCCTTCCCCTGCCTTTCCTGCCTTCCTGCATACTAATTTAGATCTCCTGCATACTGATAAGCGTCACTCTAGTACAATGAAAACAAAAGGCTTGCCCAGACTTGCCCACCAATAGTTAACACAGATTGGTGTATTCCAAACTCTATTATGTTTTCAAAATAAAAGCGCACTTTCCAGTATCACTCTCGCAATTCGTTTGCTGGGAAAAAAAACACAAAACTTTTCGCCATCTGCCATATTCTTTAAAACACTGCTCTAAACATGCAAGTCGAATCAAACACCACGCTTTTCTTAACGGTAGACGAAGTGGAACAAGTCCATCGAGAAAGGGCAGTCAGTCTTATTGGCCACGTTTTTCAGCTAACGTACGCCACCATACTAGACGCACTGGTCCAAGAAGAAAAAGTAACTCGCTGCAATGGCTGCGCCATTCAACACCCCAGTCAAAGACAGCACTCCTGCCTTATAATGGATAGTGAAGACGCTTGGTTTTATTTCCGAGATGAAGCAGTGGAGAAAATGAACCTCAACGATGTCCTGAAGATCGCTGGTAGTGTGTGTTAAACTCTTGGATTTAAGTTAGGCAAGTCATGGGAAGCGTACGTGAGCGATCTCGCAAAGATGCCTTGGACCAGTCTATATCTTACTTCCCTTGAAATGGATAGCTTTGGTGAGATCGCTGAAGCGAAGCAACTGCAAGAGCGAATTTTGCATGCTGTTTATGATGGTCCCAATGGTCTCAAGTGGAAAAACTTCAGTGAAAGAGTCAATTCAGAGAACAATGACTTCAATGAAGTTCAATGTCCTGAAACAATTGTCAGAAAAGCGAAGAACTAATGGACCTTGACCTTGTAATCAATGAAATCCAAAATAAGCTATTTCTGTAAAAAGTAATAAAGCATGTACACGATTTGATCTTGCTCCAGTGTGTCTTTATCTGTCTATACGTTAACATGGATCTTACTCTTTCTGTTCTTAGGGTACGATTTTACTTTTATTGCCTTGTGGCAAGGAATATTCCGTCAAGTGACAGTGCTTCGCTCACGGAGACATTTTGCAATTTACCGGGATCTACGTTTGATAAGTTAAAACGTCTTCATTCAGAGGTGTTTACAAAAGTTCACTGGGGGAGATTATTAGTGTTTTTAAATTTTGTCGAGCAACTGGGACTGACTGACGAGGAATGGGAACAACTATTTGATTTACTCGTTCCCACTCTTATCCAAATGCAAGAATAGATATATAAGAATGCTCAGTTGGAAGAAAAGTCAGTCTAGTGTCGACCTTCGCAGTAGTCACTAGTAATGGGTTGCTGGCCGTCTTCACCCACTTTGGCATTAGAGCGTATTTTCAACCGCATTCGCTGCGTATTAGCTTGCTGCGGGGGTCAAGTGCTTGTTCAAAACTCCGAATTTTGCGATGGAGAAAACACTGTCCAGCATTTATTTCGACCCAAGTCAACCCGCAAGCTTCGGTGGTTTAGATGCTGTGTACCGAGCGGTCAAAGGAAAAGGAAAGAATAAGATTTCTCGGAAACAAGTTCAAGATTGGTTGAGTCAGCAAGATGTTTACACGCTTCATAAACCTGCGCGAAGACACTACAAGAGAAGCCGCGTCATTGTTCCTGGTATTGATGCATAATTTCAAGCAGATCTAGTCGATGTTCAAAATTTAAGCCGATACAACAAGGGATATAAATACTTACTGACCTGTATAGACATCTTTAGCAAGTACGCTTGGGTGGTGCCTTTAAAGACAAAACGAGGTCAAGAACTAGTCAAAGCTTTTCAGACGATTCTATCTTCTGGTCGTAGACCAAACAAGCTTCAAACGGATCAAGGCACTGAATTTCTAAACCGGCTGTTTCAAAACTTTCTTCGAGAGAAGAACATTGACTTTTTTACCGTCAACTCTGGGCTCAAAGCGTCCGTGGTGGAGCGTTTCAACCGTACATTTAAGAACAAGATGTACAAGTACTTCACAGCTAAAAACACTCTGACCTATATTGACGTAGTACCCCAGTTGGTAAAATCTTATAATAACACCTACCATCGTAGCATCAAGATGAAATCCACTCAGGTGACTAAAGCCAATGAAGCTTAAGTGTGGGAGACTTTGTACGGCGATGATGTTGACAAGCGTGTGCAATTTAAATTTCAAGTGGGAGATCGCGTTAGGATTAGTAAGGTTAAGGGACTCTTTGAAAAGTCTTACCTTCCCAACTTTACTGAAGAAATGTTCACGATCCACAAACGATTTGCGCGTCGAGTGCCTGTTTATAAACTGAAAGATGATGCTGGGGAAATCTTGGATGGAACATTTTATGAGGCAGAATTACAAAAAGTAATTAAGAAGGATGATGTTTATCGCGTTGAAAAGGTTTTGCGTAAGCGAAAACGCAAAGGGGTAGTGGAATATTTTGTAAAATGGAAAGGATACCCAGACAAGTTTAATAGCTGGGTCGCTGAAAGTGATATCTCAAAATTATAATGTAGGCTTCTTTGTATGTGATTAATAAAAGAAAATCTAATGATAAAATGGTTGGTTGCGTGGTTTCTTATATAGTAAGGGTACCACTATAGATAACCTCACTTGCTCATTAGACATCATGGAGGTAACACGGTTTTACCGACATCTTCCTAGTAATAGTAGTCTCGATAAGTTTCCAAATAACACATTAACAGAGTACCGGGTATGTCTACCTCAAACCGTTAGATTGACAGGGGAATGGGAAGTCGCTTTGACAGAAATTCATTATCCTCACAGCTGGAATAATGTACAAGGAAATTTTCAGAATCGATTCTACCTTCGAAACCAAGAATTGTCCGAGGTATGGGAGGTACTAATTATTCCACCGGGTCATTATTCCTCCATCGAAGCAATCCTTTCAAAGATGAAAGAATTGGTCGACAATGAGAAGCGTTTCACTGATGACGTGAGGTTTTCATACGATACGCTAAGGAGAAAGGTCACTGTTCACTTACAAAACAACGTTGAACTCTTCTTTGGTGACATTGGATACGTGCTGGGATTCTCACCAAAAGAAGTTATTTCCAAAACCTCTACCGCCGAAAGAGAAGCGGACTTAGATCACGGCTGTCACGATCTTTACGTTTATTGTGATATTATTCAACCACAATATGTCGGGGACGCACTTGTTCCCTTGCTTCGAATCGTCCCCGTAGAAGAAAAGGATGGACAACGTGTCAGCAAATCCTTCGTCCGCCCGCAATACGTACCTGTCAACAGAAAGCAGTTCGAAAGTACCGAAGTCAATATAAAGCGGGACACAGGAGAAACTGTACCATTCGAGTTTGGGAGAGTGTTGCTTACGCTTCATTTTCGACAGAGCAGACCCGTGAACTTTTAAAAAGATGAGGAAAATTTACACCCCTAATCACAAGTCGTACGAACAATATTATTTAGATCAAGCCAAGCAAAAAGGTGGGAATTTACCAGCTTTTCACGGTGCTCGATTTCAGCGGGGTTATGGATTAGGTTCTATATTTAGAGGTCTTTTCCGTTGGGCGGTGCCCCACTTTCAACAGGGTGCTAAAATGCTTGGTAAAAAAGCTCTTCAAACGGGTGTTAGTGTTGCACAAGATGGCTTAGCTGGAGAAAACCTTAAAACAGCAACAAAAAAGCACGCTAAACAAGCTCTGAGCCTACCTTCCCAGAATTCTCCGCAGTCAGGTGCTGGTAAAAAAGTCGTAAAAAGGAAGCCTCAACCAAGAAAAAACAGTTCGCCCCCAGGCAAGAAACGGAAGCCATCTCCGCAGCACAAGAAATCCGAAGAGAAATTTTCCTTCTTGAAGTAAAATGGCTTTTGTTCATCACGAATCTCAAGAGTGCACGAAGTCAGAACTCGATCTCTTTACCATTCCGGCTACACAAACGTCTATCACCAAGGGGCAATGGATTGAGTACCACCCCCTCAGTAACATCACTGACACTGGTCCAATAGAATTTAATGTCTCTGGAACTGGAGAAGAATATATGGACTTGGCAAAAACCCAGCGGTTTGTTAAAGCGAAGATCACCAAAGCAAACGGTGACAACCTAGACCCAAACATGCTTGTCGGCCCTGTGAATCTATTTCTAAATTCCCTGTTTTCACAAGTGGATGTTTCCTTGAACGAGCGACTGATTTCCCCGTCGACCAATACCTACCCATATCGTGCCATGATTGAAACGTTGTTTAACTATGGAGAAGACGCCAAAGCAAGTCAACTATGTATGGCTCTGTTTTACAAAGATACCCCTGGAAAGATGGATGTCGTGAACCCTGTGGCGGATGACGACGATGCAAACCTAGGCTTAAAGGCTGCTATGCTTTTACAAAGATCAGTAACACGGTGGATATGATCGGCCCCATCCACAGAGATATTTTCTTCCAAGACCGTTTAATTTTGAACGGGGTTAATCTAAGACTCAAGCTTAATAGAGCTAAAAATTCTTTCTGCTTAGTCTCGCCAACCCCCGGAGTTGCTTTCAAGGTCGTTATCACAGAAGCAATCCTGTATGTTCGCTAAGTCAAAGTGGCCTTTTCTGTTACTCTGGGACACGCGGCTGCACTAATGCAAACGACTGCCAAGTACCCTATCCGGCGAGTTGATTGCAAAGTTCTCTCCATCCCTGGTGGTTTTAGTAGCTTTAGGCCAGATAACCTTTTCTTAGGTCACATTCCAAAGCGCCTGGTATTAGTACTGGTGGATATCGAAGCTTTTAACGGTACATACGGCTCCAACCCGTTTAACTTTAAGCATCACAACCTAAACCAAGTAGATGTACGTCGATGGTGAACAGATACCTAGAAAACCCTTGTTTCTAAAGTTTGGCGAAGCTGGTGGTCAAAATATTATAGCCGGATTTCAAAGTCTTTTTTCTGGAACTGGAAAGCTCTGTCTGGATGCAGGCAACCAGACAAACGGAAGCGATTATGGCTCTGGCTACACAGCTTTCTGTTTCGACTTGTCTCCAGACCACTGCTCGGGTGATCACTTTGAGCTTATAAAACAAGGCAACCTTCGTGTTGAGCTTCATTTTGGACAAGCACTCGCCAACACAGTCAACCTCATCATCTACGCGGAATTTCAAAACGTGATTGACATCGACGCCAACCGAAACGTTCTCTATGACTACACAAACTAACATGGACACCATTCAGCTGACGCTCATTTTGAGAAAGGATAAATATACCAGAGGCGTGTTTCAAGGAATCTACCCTTCAGACAAACTACCAGCCAGTGTTTCGTCTTACCCAGCCCTGTTCATCGCCAATGTGGATACCAGTGACAAGCCTGGATCACACTGGATTGCATTTTATTTCACCAAGGACCACGAGGGAGACTTTTTTGACTCTTACGGGTTGCCGCCAAGCAATTATTCAAGAACGTTTACTGGTTTTTTGAACAATAATTCTAACAGTTGGATTTTTAATACTGGCATTGCAAAGCGTAAACTCGAAAGTTTGCGGTCATTACTGTTTGTACTTTGCCTTATTTCGCTCTAGACAAGTTAGTATGAGCACGATTGTACATCGTTTTTCTAGTAATAAAAGGAGAAATGATCTTCTTGTAAAACGGTTTATTGAGAAACACTTCCGTCGTCTTAGTCTCCCGAAATATCACACCGATGTAAAGAAACAAAGAGCAACAGCACAACACAACGTTCAGTAAAGATATCACGTAATTTCTTTTCAACCCATTTTATTGAGTGATCAAAATAAAGAAAAGGATTACAATGGAAAAAATAAATGTCTCTTGATTTATAAGCGTAACCAGCGAACAACTTGAGGGCGCGTACTCTCAACTCTTCGCCTTTTCTTTCTCATGGGAGATACTGTCACGGGTGGGGTAGGTAGCCAACGGGAAGGACTCTCGGAGGTCTCTTCTTTCACTCTTGCTTTAAACTCTCGAATAGCACTCTGCCTCTGGGGATTGCGCACCAAGTTTTCGGGGACGTTCATTCACGCCAGGCCTCTTGCGAATACTGACCATCCAACTGACTCAAATCCTTTTCGGTGGCGAAGCATATCATTGACTAAATCTACCACGTGAGACCCTGGAATGGGTTTGTTTTCATACATCAGTTCTCCTTTTTCGTTCCAATTCAACACATCTCGATGTTCTTTTATTTTATCCAACAGTTGCCTTACCCCCGCCTTGTAGAGCTTGGGTACACTTTTCATTACTTCTTGTTCTACTGCGGAAGTCGGAATAGTTTCTGCTTCCGTGGATTCTTTACTAGTTTCTTCACTCTCATCTGGTTTGAGCGTTTCCACAGGCTTGGGAGTTGTTAACCTCACGTGAAGAGGGTTGACCTTTTGCTTTCTCTTTATCGTCTAATTGGTTACTAGATAAAATATCTCCCATCTCACTATCCAAGTTTTTCAGAGTTTGTGTCACAGGTGGTGTTAATATCTGCTGACGTTGCTGCAAGCGCTCTATTGTATTTTCGGAAACAAGAACCATACGCTTGGAATGAATCATTTTAGACAAGAATCGAACTCAACACACGAAGCACCGGTGGTAACAAGACACTTAAAAAGTTTCCTCCTTGTTGCACTAAGATTTTCTTTTTCTTGTTAAGCGGAGTACTTTTTTCAGCGAGAGCAATCAGTGATTTCTTGTGGGCTAAAAGTTTCCTTTTGGCTGGTTTACTGACAGGCACCGTCTATTTTAGTACGTTTAAGACACACTCGCAAATGGTTTTCACTAAAGCGTCGTCGCCTACTTTTAAAATTGCTTTGCGTTGAGCTGGAGTACACTTGGCAAGGAGCTTGAGAAAATCGTGGTTCCTTCTCAGACGTTGGGCCATGCTAAACTGACGTTTAACGCTGTGGTACAGCCTTTTTATACCTTTTTGACGTAAGCAAACTGGGTCTCCCCGGGGAGAATGTTGGTCCTCAACCGTAAGTCGGTAGGCGTTTCCGGTTTAAGGTCGCATAACAAGTACCCATAAGGCCTTTTAGTGGCATCTTGGAAAGATTCTTGCATGTATTTGGTGTAACCGGAAAACATCTGCTTCGCTAAGTGACTGACTTGGCTGCTATCTCTCGGAGATTTGAATAACACCAATTAATGACAGTTCAAACTCATATCTCTTAGTTCTTTTCCGCGATGAGAAATGTTTTGTAAAATGAAAATGACACTTAAATTACGATGATGACAACCTTTGGTGAAGGGATTGGTAATTCGCGAGTCGTTACTGAGTTCTTGCATCAAATCGTCAATGACCACTAAATTCCGAATGGTGGGGTTTATCATGGATTCTAAATCACCAGGGACGCCTTCCACAAACGAGATGTTTGGAATACTTTTCAACATCTTGTTGTAAGCGGGTTGGTAAATGCCATAACACCAAATGATGTTTTCTGGGGCGCCTTCAATCATGTCTTCGCCCGATTCTAGTAAACGTTTAACAAACTGACTTTTCCCACAACAGGACGGTCCTGCCACAAGAGCAGGGAAGGGATGTTTCCATCTTGGATCCATGATAACAACTGACGAATTGAACGGCATGCTCTCAGACTTACAGAAAAATCGTTTTAGGTTCAGTCTCTTTGTCATATACGCGAAGCACATTGGTTTTCTGTAACTTGGCAAATTGTAACCAATAGTTGCGTTCTAACTCTGTTAACTCGTGTACTTGAGTTAAATGATTAGCCAAACGAACTAAAACTTTTGACCCACATCCTGGAATTGGGCAATGCTTACACGTTCGCCGCACCATCTTCACGTTTTGAAAGCTGGATTACAACTGAACAAAACAGTTTATAACAAGACATTTATCGGGCCAAGAGGGCCACAAGGGCCTCAAGGGCCATTTTTTTAAGCTGTATTTCTTCCCCAGGCGTGGAAACTCGCGTGGAGCTAGCGCGCGAGGCTTGACAGAAAACAAGTCATGTTTAGCATACCAAACTGTATTTATTTACAAACTATGTACAATCTTTCGGCAAAATTCTATGAGAAAACTATTTCGAGGAAAAAACTATATACAACTCTATTTACAATCTATCAAAAACGAAAAAAAAAACTATTTACAAAACTTTAAATATCTAACGGGAGCGTGCTGACGCCATCCTCCAACACTTTGCGTTTGGAGTAAAAATACGAGAACGCATCCCTAACTTGAGTATAGGTATACATGGAGTTGTTCACAACACGAAAACCACGATTGACACCAGCGCTATTCTGTTTGGTGAGCAACACATTGAGATACTTGTCTTTGTTAATCTCGTTGCATTTCTTGTTCACCCCTTTACAAGAAAACCTGTCTTTCGCTCCAAAACAGTAATAGGTTTTTGAGCACAAACCGATAATCCCTTGTCCCTCCCACTCAACCTTGAAAAGACCTGGAGTTCGCTTATCATAAGCCTTGTGTGCAGGCGTGTCGGTACGGGGAAACCAGTTACATTTATCTTGCTGAAATTCTTCGCGCAACTCTGGTTTGACTAAAGACTCCACACTATCCCCTGCAATGGCGATATACGCTGAATCGGTATCCATTTCACACATTTGAAAATCAGCGCAATCGAGATACTTGTCAAGGAAATCGTAATAAAATTGTAGCATGCGCAACTTGGCATATTGGTACACAAAAAAACCGACTTGAATCGGTAAATTTAACTTAATACTTTTCTTGCATGATTCTACTTCATATGTGTCTGCAGTGATATTATCCAGCTTGTGGAACAGCGGAGTGTTGACTTTACGACTGGCCTCTGCATCACTGCAATATTCGACGTTTAAGTGCTTCATTTGGTTGGTAATCGTTTTTCCATAAGATGAATTTCCCACCTAAAAGCAAAACAAGACTTTTTTTTATCAGTTTTCTCTATACAAACATACAATCCCCCTACCCTATGACCCAGAATGAAACAAAAACTCACCAGCTTCATCGTATCCGCTATGATAGCTTTACTGGGGTCCACATCACCTGCCCTTCTCGCGTCAGACACAGCATCTCCAAACGGTTTGAAACAAGGCTTGGGGGTAAACTCAACCACTTGGTGTACTTTGGTCACTTCCAAACCATGCTCCAAGTACCATTTCAGCAAAGGCGTGGCCAGTAGAATCTTTTCGCCTTTCATACTCCAGATCAAGCTGCGGCGCGGTTGAGCCATGATGTTGTGCTCTTCTGAATAAGCGTTTTTTCTTTGTCCCTGGCAGAGGGACAAAGAGGCCAGAATTTTTCTTTGTCCCACGCACGTGTCATGTTGATTAATTCACCTTCACATTTCATTACCGAGCTTAAAATTCACCATCTTTATTAACTTATCACTACTCACGATGACTTCGATAGTGTTGATTCTAGCAGTATGCAGGACACCTGTCATATATGAACTCAGTTAAATGACCTTGCTCTCCATGAGTTCTCGTAGCTCAGTGGATAGAGCGCCCACCCGGTGTTCGGGAGATCATGGGTTCGATTCCTGTCGGGGACTCAGAATTTTTCTTTGTCCCACGCTCGTGTCATGTTGATTAATTCACCTTCACATTTCATTACCGAGCTTAAAATTCACCATCTTTATTAACTTATCGCATTCATATATTCTCCAATATCGTCGCGGTTGATGTTCGTGTTCTTAAAGATGGGACACATCTCGCTGAATTTCTCTTTCAGATTGTCAGGCACTCGTATATCCACTTCCACACCCAAACAAACGCTCATGTCGCACCTCGCTCAAAATTCGCTCTGGGCTCATGATCTTAACCTTATCCAGGGTTCGTCTAACTTCAGCAGCAATGAATTGCTGCAAGTCACGATCGGTTCTTTTCATCTGGCGCCAATCACATTCGTACATTTCCACCACATTATAGCCTTTGTTGCGAATGTACTCGCTGGTGGCTCTGGTTTCTTCCAACAGCTCTGCCATGGGTTTCTTTCGTTTTTCGTTTAATTCTTTCCCACGGGTAAGTTCGCCGTCGTGACCGTGCCAGTAACAACCGTGAAACTGATAGACCGTTTGCGTCTGGGCGTTGAACCCGTCCACGGGGAGTTTTCGATCACCAATACGTTTTTCAGTGTTGTTGAGTTGGTGACGAATATGGATTCTCTCTTTGTAAGCCAGCCATTCCAACCACTCGATCGCCATCTTTATGGAGCTTTTCGGTTTGAACTCGTTCTCTGCTAGGCGCCTTGTATAGCTACCGGTGGGCATATCTTGCATGATGGCCCAAAGGTACAAGGCATTGGCATCCTATCCCACGATTTTCTCACACAGATTGGCAGTCTGCCCTCTCTCAACCTCCCTTATTTTTGTTTTGCCGGCTTCATGGTAGCGATGGAAGATAATTGAAGGGCCTCCAGTGTTGTTTTCTTTGATCGAGTGATACAGGTCACTGTTAGCTTGATCGAAGAGACTGAAGTAAGTTTGCTCATCCAAGAACGAGAACAGGTACTTGAGGGTGAGACCAGGAACCGAGATACCATCTTTAAACAAATGAATGTTTCGCTCTTGCCAAAATCCGCTCATTTTCTCCACCGCCTCGAGAAAAGGAACTACATCCAGATTATTGTACCAGACAAGAAAATCTTTAAAGGTGATCATTTCGTTTTCCTCCCACACTTGCTGACAGTACTGGTACTCTTCTTCTGAGATGTTTTGGTTCTTTAAACTCGAATAGAACGCTTGGTGAGGGGGTAGTGACGTTTCCTCTAACTTGTCCAGCCCGTCAATCCATTCGTAAGGGAAGAAACCTTTGGTTTGCTCGCATTCGTACGCTTTCAGGAACTGGTCATAGCTGAACCCAGGAGCGAGATAGTTAGAAATGTCCAAGAGTTTGATGAAATCTGTCTTCAGACACATATGATTATTGTTTCTCTTGACAGTGAACTTGATGGGATTAGTCTTAATGAGGTACGGGAACAAAAATTCTTTCACAGCGTTGATATCGTACTTGCCGGAATTGAAGCCAAGGACAGGCAATTCTTGTATGTATGCGTTCAGTTTTTCAGCGAGTTTGTTAAGAACTTTGTTATCACTGGTTTGTGCTTCACCAAACAACACATCTTCGCATTCTGCGATATCTTCACGCCTCCGTCTTCTCTCTTGTCTCCTTTCAGTATCCAACTCCACGTTCAATCTTCTATACAACGATGGATCGTTTTCACTCACTTCGTCGTCGAGAAATGCGCGATCTTCTTCGTTTTCAGACTCAATCTCTTCCTCATCCTCCTCATCGTCGCTCGCCATCAAATCAATTCCCCGGCTCTCATCTTCTTCTTCACTATCTTCATCTTCGGCTTGCTGACCTTCCTCATGGATGTCTACGAGTATTTGTGCTAGTTGATCTTCATGCGTCTCACCACGGCTAGGGACAGCTGCATGATTAGTCGCTTCAAACACGGGTGCATACTGTTCGCGTAACAGAGAAGAACTTTTCGTGCTGATGGAGACCAAGTACTGGATAAACTCTGTAATAAACTGGCCTGGATCACCGTTAGACACGAAACATTTCGGTTCTTGATACTGAGGCACGTCACTGCACACACTCACACTGAGGGGAACATGCGCCGATTGCCAGGTTAACTTGTCTGTGTTCGCCAATTCGTCCGCTTTTTCCTTGTCAAAGTAACATTCAAAATCGAAGGTAGCGCGGTGAGGAAAATAGCGTGCATCTTCGGGGACAATAATACCTTCTTCCTCAAGTTCTTGGAAGATAGTTTTAGGAACATGGTAAGCTCCGCCGGGGTACTTGAGCTGTACTTTGCCGTCACATGTCCTTTCATGACGCTGACATTTCCACATATCTTTCCAGTACTTGCCACATCATGAACAGCAGAAGGATTTACTGTAACGAGCGAGATCTTTAATGTGCGAAAAATGGTTTTCGTATAAGTTTAAGTAGAGTGTGCTGGAGTAGTGGCGATGTGAACGGCGGATCAGTGTAGCGGCAATGTCAGGAGTGTTTTCTTCATCGTCTTCGTCTTCACTGTGGGTTTGTGTGGGGGCGAGACTGTATACTTGGATATTGACCTTGTACAACAGCTCCAGGTCGTCTAGTTCACTCAACTTCACCCCACGAAACTTCTTCTTGGATGGACCTGCTTCTCGGTACTGCTCATAATAATGCTTGGTATCTCTCTCTAAATTCTTCGTGTGGCATTCGTTATGTAAAGCCAGACAGTGGAAGAAACACAAATGATCTTCATAAGGTTTACCTCTTTGGATGTTACGATCCAACGCATCGACTCCCCGGTTTTCGGTGATGTACCCGGGCAAGTATTTTCCTCGGCCAATTGGATGATCCCTGATCTTCCAAACAAACCACGTTACACTGGTCACAAGATCCACCATCCATTTACTATTAGGGCGCTGTTGTCGAACCCACTCGAGAAAGTCGATGTTGTTGATTTCTTCATACAAGCGCTCTAAATCGTCTTTTTTTTTTTTAAATAAAGAACATTTTTTATTGCTATTACAACACAAAAATCTTACAATACTTACAATAGAAACATTAACTACAACACAAGTACTTACACCTTACACTAATTACAGTACATTTCCTTACACACATGCAATTATTAATCGTCACTCTTTTTATAATCACTAAATTAAACAAATTAATTCTGATATCTAAACTTAATCTCACTACAGTATAACTTTTAAGATAATAACATATTTTTTACATTTTTTAGCAATTACAAACGAGACAAATTAAAGAAATAACAGTTGCAAGGAAAATTTCGGACGTTTTGATATTTAAGAGGAGAGGCATTGTTTTCTTACTCAGGAGGAAATTTTTCTTGAATGTATCTATACCTGATTTTGTTAATGAAGTCCGGAAGGAGTAACGCATCCTCATTTAATTTTCTAGTGTATATATAACGACGCATGAACAAGAGAGTATAATTAAACAGCTTGTCAACAGTAGACTTTTTGTTGTGAGTACCAAATAAAAGTTCTACAGTAGTTGGATTGAAGTGAGTATTGTTGACATCATTAAACCAATTCAAACAGCTTTTAATGAAGTTTCCGGTGAATTGACATTCAAGAAAGGTGTGGTCAATAGAGTCTTGTTCTCCACAGTAGAGACAATCACTGTTAGTTTTGATCCCAAATCTAAGGAGTTCTTTCTTTGTTACAATAATTCTGTGAATAAATTTGAAATGGAATTCTTTTCATCTGTTTTCCTTACAAATTATTCGAATTGATTTGAAAATATTATTCCAGTCTTCCTCTTTTAAAGTTACCGTGGAATCCCATCTTTTCGGACCAGTTTGTTTAGCAGTGTACGTCTTGTTAATAAAAAGCCAATAAAAGTCTTTTGATTTTGCGTTCAAGAGGTTAATTACTACCCCATTTCCTAAAAGAAAGGACGATGGATCATCGAAATTGGTCAACACCGACGACTCCAAAGTTCGTGACTTCAGTAAAAGATATTTTGGGATAGCGTCAATAACCTGGTAAAACTGGAGAAAGTTGGTTCTAGTTAATCGATATTTCACTTGAAAGTCACTAAAAGATAGGAAACGGCCATTATCATCTAAGAGATCCTGGATTTCGCATATGCCTTTGGAGAACCACTCCTTGTTAAAGAAAGGTTTGCCACCAATTAGGATTTCTTTATTGTTGAAAAGAACGGTATCACGGGGGCTATCCTCGGAATAGAGATTTATAAGCTCGCTAAAGACTTTTAACGCATCTTTGTAAAAGTTTGGAAGATCATCTAAAAACCTGACACAATAATTGCAATTAAGGAGAAATCTTAGACCTCCCCTACTTCTAAAACAGTGATCCGGTACCGTCCTCCAGTTATGGAGCCCGCCCTTCAGAAGCCTTGGGATCCAAGCCAAACGTAATGATTTTATCATTGTTTCAATATCCAACATACGTAATCCACCTTTGTCGTGGTCTTGGTAAAGACCTGCACGTTTGATTTTGTCTGGTTTGTTTTTCAACAAAAATTTAAATAGCCGTCCCTTTACATTATTGATGACATCCTTTGGAACGTCAACATTCGAAGCGGAATAGACAAGAGGCGAGATCCCTGGAGATTTTATTATCAGTACCTTTCCAAATAAGGTCAAGTGTCTGGATCTCCATATGTCAAGATTCGTTTGGAGTTTTTGTATTTTAAGATTGAAGTTGTAATGCTCATTGCCTTTTATGTCATATGATAAATATATACCTAAAATCCTCACTGGACAACGCACCCATTTGAGATTTAACGGGTTGTTTCGGTTGTTGGCCCACCTTCCAAGCCACACAGCTTTAGTTTTATCAATATCAAGTTTTAAACCAGAGATCTTGCCAAATTCTCCTAAAAGTAACAAAGAATTCTCTGCTGATGGCAGAAGAGATTTGTATCATCTGCGAACTGACTCACTTTGATTTCATTATTGCAGAGAGTAATTCCTTTTACATTCTCACTTTGCCTGATTTTATTCGACATTAATTCTGCTGTAAGTATAAAAAGAAAAGGAGATAGGGGGCAACCTTGTCTTACCCCCGTTGAGGGTTTAATCCAGTTGGTAGAAAATCCATTGTTAAGAATTGCGCTCTCTACATCTGTGTAAAAAACATTTACCCATCGTCTTAAATTTGGTCCAAAATTAAAAATCTAATGCGTAGTGTATGAGTGGCCATTCCAAAGTGTCGAAAGCTTTGCGGAAGTCGAGTGATAATAAAATGCCGGTAGTTTGATCTTTTTTTGTTTGTTCCATTAGATCACTGATAAGTCTAATATTCTCCCCAATATATCTACCTTTTATAAATCCAGTTTGATCGGAGTGTATCAGAATTGGAAGTACGGGTTCCATTTTTTTGGCTATGGCTTTCGAAGCTATTTTGTAATCTACATTTAGCAACGTAATTGGCCTCCAGTTTTTGAGATTCAATAACGATTCTTCCTCTTTTGGTATTAGAGTTATTACACCTCTACGTTGTGAGATCGATAATTGACCCTTATCATGAGCAGCATTCAGACAATCAACGAGATCCCTACCTATGATGTCAAAGAAATTTCTATAGAATTCCGCTGTGAAACCATCCTCACCCGGTGACGTTCCATCCTTAAAGGTTTGGAGTATCTCTTTACATTCATCGTAAGTCAATTCGCCTTCAAGTTGGTCGCGTTCATCATCCGATAATTTTGGAATTTCTAAATTGTGAGTAAATTGATCAAATTCAAGTTGAGTTGCTAAACTCTTGGATGTGTAAAGCTCCTTATAGTAAGACTCTATTGCTGACAGGATCCGTTTTTCATCGACAATAACCCGACCGTCTTCCAATTCAAGTTCCGTAATTATCTTCTTGTTGTAATTTCTCTTCACTAGATTAAAGAAGTAAGTTGTTGGGCGCTCTCCGCTCTCCAACCAGCGACACTTGGATCTGAACATTGCCGCTTTCCCTTTGCGTTCATACAGCCCTTGTAGCTCCTTTTTGAGATCATCATACAGTTTTAATTCACGGTCAATGTTCTGAAGATCACTACTATCGCAGATTATAGCATCAAGGGTGTCTAACTGCTGCTTGACTTCGAGCTCTCGCGTGTTTATGATCTTCGATTTTGCCTTGGTGAAAGCGATAGTTATTGATCTAATTTCCATTTTTAAGAGCTCCCAAAAAATCCGTTTGTCATGGACGTCCGAGTACTTTTGACGTAATTGAGGATAGCTGTCGTGAATATTTTTTATATAATCTTCATCCTGAAGCAATGTGTTGTTAAATTTCCAGAAGCCGGGGCCTCTGGGTGTGTCCTTTGGCCAATTTAAAGATAGAAAGATCGTTTGGTGATCTGGAGCGATTGATGTCTGAATGTCAACCTTTTTAACGAATTTTTTCAAATCTTTAGATATTAAAAAATAGTCTATCCTTGATTTTAAATTCAAAGCCTTCGATGTATATGAATATTTGTTTACGTTAGGGTGCCGTTCTCTCTAATTATCAATGAGATCAAAGATATCCATTGTTATTAAAATCGCATTTCTAAAGTTCGTTGGCCTCCAAATTAAACCACTTTTTTTGTCCTTCTTTGTTAGTGTACAGTTCCAGTCTCCACCTACAATCAGCGTCGTTAACTCTACTTTGTCTCTCAAGCAGTTGTTAAGTTCTTGAATGAATTGCAGTTGATCATTTGGATTATTGGGAGCGTCAATATTACAAAGTGACAGTTTAATACTGTTGAAGCTCACCGTAATTAGCGCTATTCTACCCGCGTTGTCTGAAAAAGAATACTCTAAGTTTTCTTTCATTGATGGATCGATTAGAATGCATATCCCTTTGCTATGGCGACTGCCGTGAGAAAAGATCATTCTCCCTCCCCATTCCTTTTTCCATATAGGTTCATCTTCGACCACAGAAAACGTTTCTTGTAGAAAATAAAACGATGCTTTCTGATCCTTGAGGAAAGAAAAAATGCTCCTCCTCTTACTTTGGTCCCTTATGCCTCGCACGTTAAGTGAAATCAAATTACAAGTTTTCTCATTAAAATCAAGATTATTCATGGAATGTGCAGCTATAGAAACCGCTGAGTAAGTAGTGCCAGAAAATGCAAGTTTGAGTTCAAGTACTGAAATTCAATTACGGGGGAAAAAAAAATCAAACCGACAAGCAAAACAAAACACGCAAAACTAATTTCGAGTTTAGGGCACTTACCTCTTTCGCTCCTAAAGACCTACTCCCTTTCCTCTCTTACGTATCGAAGGAAGTTAAAAAAAAAAAAAACATGATTATACATCCAAGCTCGTAAACATAACGAGTCGACGAGTAAACAAAGACCTAAGTAAATCAGTCAGGTAAAAAAAAAAAAAATCAGAAGTTCCTAGTTCGCGCTTTTAAAGTTAGAGATTGTCTAGGTCATACTCTGTGACAATTCTGATTGGCGCTCCATCCGGCGAGGTTTTTACAAACACTTTTCCGTCTCTTGTCCAGAGACTGCAAATGGTGCCGTCTTCCCGTATATATATACCAACAAGGCTACGTCGATATGCCGTCAAATTCTCTTTGATGAAAATGCGAGCTTGACCGGCTGAGGCGGCGTTACTGAAGCTAGGAAAGACGCTTACTATGTTGAAGTTCTTTAATTTTGTTCTTTCTTTGTACAGCTTCGTTTTGATCTTGTGGCCGCTGAACTTGACAATGATGAACGTTTTTCCTTTGCGTTTGAGTTTATGCGAAATATCGATATCGTTAGGTGTCATCTCAACATTCAGCGTCTTTGCTATCTCCAAGACTGCTTCTTCGGTCGACGAATAAACATTTTCTGGTAAACCATGAATCTCGAGCGAGCTTTTCCTGCTGTACTGCTCTAATTCGTCCTGCTCCACCCACAGTCTCGCTGTCTCCTCCTCTTGTTCTTTTAGTTTTTTCCTAGCGTGGTCCAGTTCACACTTGAGAGACGTATTTTCATTTGTCACCTTCTCCAGCGACTTCTAAATCGTCTTGATTGGAAACCAGGAACGGTTGTTCCAACACCAGGTTGTTGTTGGCGGATGGATGATGATACTGGAGGGCCCCAGTCTCTGTATTACGGAGGATAAATCCAAACGAGAAGTTGACTTTGAAGACTGCTGGTTGGTCAGCAAAAATGCGGCTCAGCTGTTCTCTGAGGCTGACAGGACTGATCGTCGATAGGCGGAAATTATACCAGTCTTGGAGTCTGTTACCTCGGCTGAACCGGGAACGGATCTGAGGCCAGTGTTGCCTTTATGTTACTGCTATATTTCTTCGCTACTGGGAATGAGGTTTGAAGGAATGAGGACTGAATCTTCTTGCCAGCTAGAACCAGCAGTAGCAGCTGAGGTTTGAGGGGCTGTTGGTGGAGTAGCAGGATCAGCAGATTTCTTGCTTCGTTTCACAGCTGGTGCGTCTTTTGATTTTTCTGTGGTGGCAGGTCGATTTCTATTGATGGGAGCCGGTTGTGGTTGATGTGCGGTGCGAATATGAGCGTTAAAGGATGCGCGGTGGTGAAATGTTTCGCTACACGTGGCACAAGTGAAGGTGCGCTCGGTGGCTCGCTTCTCGTGTGCCTTGAGATGGCGATTGAGTACCGACTTGTCAGCAAAGCGTTTATCGCAGCGCGGGCACTCGTAAGGTTTCTCACCGGTATGCATACGTTGGTGAGTTATTAGATGATTAGGACGAGCGAACGTTTTCCCACAGGTGTCGCAGCGATGTTCTTTGCGCTGTTTCTTGGCTGGTGGTTGCCCGTCACCCGTTTGAATAGCCTATAATTAATTGTTACCTAGTCTTAGTATAAACCTTCACTATTTACCTTATTATTAAAGTAAAAGTCGAGGGAAAATTACTAACAAATAGTCTCTCTTGTTGAAACAACGTAGCATTTGTTTTGATTGAAATTTCTATCATGAATAATTTAATCACGTTTCGCTCACTCAAGAAAAAAATTAATTAGTGATCACAACAACAATGAAACACTCTTGATCAATAGAACTGAATATCAGTTAGAACTTATGTTTTTGAACAGCAGATACCATTCCACTTTTAACAAACTCGAAACGCGCTAGAAACAAACAAATTCAGTCACGGTTTCCGAGGGATTCCAAGATGGTATTTGATCCACTTCACCATACCACTGAAAATAAGTACAGAGAAGTACTTAAGTTTACTGGACAAAGGACACGACAATAACAGTAATTTTGCAACGAAACTAGTTCATCAAATCAAGCGATCATGACACAAAACTTACATCGTCAAATAATTCATCTACCGTTTCCAGAAGGAACCGTGAATTGTGATTACTCTGAAAAAAAAAAGAACGAAAATAAGTTTAATGTTAGCAAAGTTGTATTCCAAACATATAGCTATCACATAATTTTTTAGAACACAATGACGAGTTTAATACAATTCAGCCGCAAGGCAAAGTAAATTATGAATGTGACTTACATTTTGTAGCGCCACGCGGTTCATTTCCAGTTACCAAACTACAAAATATGTTTAACAAACCCAAAATAAACTTACCAAATCGTCACTCAAATTCACCGCAGCATCAGTTTCTTCCAACGCACTTATTCTTTCCTCATTAGACTCAATCTACGGGAATAAGAGAAAGTTATAAAGATTAGTACGCTGGGCTGAGTAAAAGGTATCAGAAGAAAGTTTAAACATACTAATACACATTGAACTTACCGTATCAGCTACGTGATTCATGACTTCTGCGGCCGCATCTACGGATTCATGGTTCTCGCAGGGCTAAAGGAAAAGAAACATCAAAGATCAGAGAAGAAACAGTATTATATGGAGTGAATCGGTGAAGGCAATGACAACAAGCAAATAACTATAAAACTTACCTCATAAGCCATTAGTACCATCACTTCAGGAATTTGGATCGATTCCGTCAACGCTTCCCAATCGCGGACTGATACGCAAGCGTTCAAAGCAGCTTCGATATCTTTTATGGTCAAGCAAGCCATTTTAACGGTAATAATCGATAAACGTCAAGGATAACCTGAAAGTCTAAAGATAAATTTTCCCAACAAACGAATTGTGAGAGTGATACTGGAAAGCGCGCTTTTATTTTGAAAACATAATAGAGATTGGAATACACCAATCTGTGTTAACTATTGGTGGGCAAGTCTGGGCAAGCCTTTTGTCTTCATTGTACTAGAGTGACGCTTATTAGTATGCAGGAAATCTAAATCAGTATGCAGGAAGGCAGGGAAGGCAGGGGAAGGTAGGGGAAGCCGGGGAAAGGCAGGGGAAGGCAGGGGAAGGCAGGGGAAGGCAGAGGAAGGCAGGGGAAGGCAGGGGAAGGCAGGGGAAGGCAGGGGAAGGCAGGGGAAGGCAGGGGAAGGCAGGGGAAGGCAGGGGAAGGCAGGGGAAGGCAGGGGGAAGGCACGGGGAAGGCAAGGAAGGCAGGGGAAGGCAGGGGAAGGCCGAAATGAGGCTTAATTTCCAACATAGTATACTACTTTTAAAGTCTTCTCGAAACTTCGCACGTTCAACAATATATCACTTTTTGGACAATATGCTTGAGATTGCACCACCCTAATCTGTTGCTTCCTGCTAAAGGATATTTAGGAGAATGGAATTAACCAAAATCACCGCATCAGAGCCTGATTTTCGCAAGCACTAATCCCCCCACGGACTGAAAAAGTGAAGGTAGGGTCAACTGCTATCAGCGACAAGCTACGGAAATGAGAGACGGTAACACTTACTATAACCGCACGGTATTCACTTTATTCATTGCTCTAGCTGTAGAAACCGTGTATCCGGTTAGGTTTTGTTCAGTTTGGATAATCTTAAGTTTCCTGTGAAGGCAAATTTACCAGCAGTTTTCCACGGACTTCATGGCAACATAATTAAAAAGCGTTTGTTCATAGAATCTGGAAAACAACAATAGATGTCAACCTTCAATTAAAACGCATTTCAATCGATGTCTTAGCGGCGTCTTAAAAAGACGAACATTAAGGTCGAGATAAATTCAGCCTCAAAGAACGGTCCATAACCGCAATCTGAATGCTACTGAGTATATGCTAACAATGTTGTCCATTTAAAATGAACTGCTTTTGTGAATGCAAAGCCTATTTGGTGTACAACATGCAAGACCTAATTAAACGTTCACCAGCTCCACACAGGAACCAGGACCATAACAATCTTTCTTATGTGGCTGAGCCCGGTGCCTTATAGGGGCATTATGTTGATTGGCTGCTCAAATAAGCCAAATTTTGAACTCTTCTTCTAAAGTCTTAAAGGAATCTGAAGGGCGTCTTTTGCAACTGTGCCCCAAATTTTCGGTACTATCATTATTTGAGCAAATAATGCAATTCAAACTTCGGTCTCGAAATGAAATACATTCGTTGTCTTTCCATTTAAACCGATTGATTACTTTTAATTCAGATTGATTCGAGTATTGGCTTTGTGACCAAACCTCAGCCCAACTAACAGACACAGATAAGCCTCTAAAATTTATGCAACTTCCCGCTGCGACTGACCCAGATATGGATCCCGTGGGGCGAGCACTTGAACCATGTTTTATTGTAGTGGTGAAGCAGGGTGTTTGAAGCCTCGGACCATTTCAGGACCAAGAAAATCTTTAATGCCTTACCCCATAAAAACAACAACCAATTTTTTTCTAGATGCCTGTTTTCTGAGGACAAAAACCTGACTAGAATTGAAGAATACCGAAATCTATATACGACCATGTAATTATTTTATTGTCCTGAAAATTATTACGAATTATCTGTTGTTGACTAAGACCTGCTAAATATCGGCGAATGTCTTGATCTCGAATTGTCGAGTACTGTATAAAACATAATCGACTGCGGCAATAATACAATTAACCACATTCTGTAAGGGACAGGTTCAGACCCTGGACGCGCCCCAAATCAGTACTCTGTTGAGGGCAGCGAGACCCAATACCATACCCTGTACAGCAGCATCTCCCTCTATATGCCATGAAAATCGAATCCAATTTTAAATCCAGGGCAATCCTCGGTGATCGTTCTCTTACTTGCGCTACACCAAACTGTAGAATGCTTGACCATTCAAAATCAGTTATATCGCACCTTTGTTGTTTAGTAGTTCTATCGCAGCTTCCTGTTAAAAAATTGTATTAGGATTTTTGCCTTCTTTCATCTTTTATCAAGGAAGTGCCTAAACTGTTGTTGTCTTTGTTGTCGTTTATATTATTTCGTGGAATACAATTAGGGGAGTAATAATCGCGCGAGAAATGTCAACATCTTAAATTAAGAACAAGATTACTCCCTGTATTGTACGACACGGGCGGGAGTCCAGTTAGTAATTAATCATATCAAGAACAAATTTCCAAATCCAAAAAAAGTCTTTTCAGAACTTCTTTTGAGCGAAAAAGTCAGTAGCGCTTTCCCCACACATTAAAGAAGGAAGCCAAAAGCGCGCGTAATTACCGGTAACGTGCGAATGGCGTAGGTATTCATTATCCAATTACAAAAAAATGTATTAAGATTTTTTACCTCTTTTATCGTTATCAAATTGTAATCGTGCGCACATAAACATTTTTTTATGAAATTTGCTCATTACAAATGTTATATATAAGAGAGAATCCCCCTCGCAGCACACGCGGGCTTAGGTTACACGCGGGTTATTTGCCGGCTGGGCGCCACCGTTTTTTAACGGCTGTTAAGATATCCGTACTCCTATTGGCTGCAGTGATCCATGAAAAACCGCGCAAAATTCAAAGTGAAATTCAAAATTCAAAGTGAAATACTCTTACGGAAGCCGAATATACCGACAAAGACCCAGACACAAAGCAATAACGGATTTCTAAGGTAAGGACCTTAGTTTATGGATATACTGAACAAATCTGAATAATTCATCAAACAGTGAACTACATCATCCTCAGCTAACCTGATTTTAAAATCATGTTATGCAATGTATAGTATGCACGGCAGTTGTGATCACTATCGATTGCAGTGATCAGCTATTGACGCAGGACAGTAGATCAATCTTTTGAAATCTTTCTCTAACTAGAAGAACCTAAAGATTGCCCGAAGGGCGTGATGGCCACTTTTATGATAGCAACTTGTAAATGATTTTACACCACGGTCAATACTGTTTTATACTTCAACTCGAATCGAAACTCGAAGCGGCGACACCGTGAAATTTACTTATTTACTATTAAGGGACCTATCTCAAAATCAGTTTGCCCTACACCATAGAGCCGCAAGGATTCAGTAAGCATAACCACAGCTGTTGGGTTTTCGTCTATTTCAATCTTTTGAATAAATCAGACTTAACGTTGGCATTATCATATCTGGCGCGGTAATGCTGTCCGCCAAAACTTGATCGAGGTCTTCCCAGACTCTTCAAATGCCCGCATATGTCAAACCGTTATGAACAGCAGGCTGGAATTCGGGAATCATTTCATGATTGCATCTTTATGTATCCAGTACACTGAGATCCTAAAATAGATATGTTTTCCAGCTTCGCTCGTTACATCCGATGTAGTAAAATAATAAAGATAAACAAAATGGAGGTCAAATCTACCGTGACACTAACGTAATTTGCATATTGTGTGTTAAAACCGGAAGCTACATGCTGCCGTAAATTAGTCAAACATATCAAAGATGTGTCACATCAGTGACATCGTTTATGACCATCGTAAGCAAGGGCTGAGTTTTAACATCTCAACAGCATGGCCTGTGTAGCTAAGATTGCTTTTAGTGTGACGGTATGTTGAACGCTCACCTTCAGTAATCGCCAAGTTACGTCAGTAGCTGTCAGTGGGGTCGACCCACACTTACATCATGGTTAAATAGCGTTGCTGATATTGTTTCAGGACCTCTCAGCATAGTTGCAGAGCTACAGCGTTACACAATAAAGTATTCCCCCACCTCTTCAAACAACCGTTATTTATTGCTCTACAGAAATGCTTTCTCTCTCTAATATCCGTAGTCTAGTTCTAGAACTGATGCTCTGTCCTTGTTCTGTAACCTGTTCAAACCGGCTGGTCCCAAATCAACAAGAAACTTCCTGACCAATCTTGCATAATTTTCGACTTTCAAGGTAAGAAGCCAACAATAAAAACCCTAATATATTTTTGACTTTAATAAATCTAGAAATAAATGCGCCTGAATTGATACGAAAATAGCCGCACAAAACATAAATACAGTAGTTTTATATATTAGATAGTTATATTTTTGTGAATAGTTTAAGTTTTTGACGCATTAAAAACGATGCTTCAAATAATGAAGCAAGTAAGGTAAGATTGAGCACAAGTGCCCGTTGAATGCATTCCTTTGCTTTCTTTAAAATTTTTGCCAATAACAAGTTCCGTACAGAGTAACTGATTTCTCGTTCAATTACCGTACCCGCACTAATCTTGTCGGCGGAATCATTTCTCTTTCTCGGAAAGCCAAGGCAAGACCGATGTAACTAGCGATCGCTACATGTAGCACTTGTTATGATCACCAGTTCAGGGAGTTTGTATTGACTACATCCGCTTCCAGCAGAGGTCGACGTATGTAATACAAAAGAGATGCCCGAATTACACTGGGACGAACTTGGTCAACTGTCACTGTCATTTGGTTCCGAAAAAAATTAACTTTGCATGAGACTCGGGGATTCCCCGAATCACCGGATCAGAAACAAACAGGAATCAACGAGTTCTTGGCTATATCAGAGAACTGAAAACGCATTTCCTCGATGTGCTCGGTGTTTTTTGTCGAACCGTGGGTCTTTGTTCAGGTTATCTACAGAATGTGGCAAAAATGTTGGAGTCGAAATGTCTTTATACCAGAACGTCGCAAGACCAAGGCCGATCCGTGCAGTTAGAGGTAAAGTAAGGAATATAATTGTCTTGAGCCTACCCGGTACTACTAGTAGTACTACACCCAAATGAACAAAAGCAAAACAAAATAACCTCAACAGATCAGTTTATCGTTGTCGAATTTATGAAATTTGCGAAGTTTCGTAACAATCCGTTGCAGAGTCATGGAAATATGGCACCCCACAAACTTCCTCATGATAAATATGCCAGGAGCAAATGCTTGCTTCCACGGGCAAGCGCCTACTGGTATACAACATAATGAGTGTTATCAGAAATCTCTCGTGGCTTTCTGGTGTTATATACATGAACATAACCCAGTGAGTACATCAGTTACGACGTAAACATAAGGATAAACATGGAGGAGGAGTATCGTGAGGAAAGACAACACTGACTCGTTCTTATCACGTTTTCCTCACGAGAGCCACTGCATAATAAAAACGAAGTGAATTTTCTTCATGGGATAGATATTAGGGCTTAAGTCACTTTAAGAAAAAACAGAGGTTTGCAATCGTTTACTAAGTGATATAACGTCTATAACCGAATTGGTAAACTCCGACGAAAGTCAGTCGGTTGCTTGACAGGAAGTCGTAGTTTTAAACTTCCGCTTTTAGGAGGAATATTGCGTCCCGATGTGTTCTAATTTCCATCAGCTATTTTTGCAACATCTTGCTTTTAAAGAAGATGTTGAAATGTATAAATTTTGCGTTTTACAATAACGTGCTACTAACACACAGACACCAAAGGTAAACCAAATACTCAAGGGAAGATATTAATTGAATGCAGAATGTGCAAGAACAAAACAGTGAACATGAAGCCTCAAGCTGCTTGTGCGTTGTATTGGCAAGTGTTTTTTTGCTTGATCACGCACATTTTGCATTATCGATGCGTATTTTACTGATATTATTACTTGTGGCACAATATCAAACAAACCTACTGAATAGGAAGACGTAAACACAGCGCTTTAAATGCAAAGGACTGAATTTTCAGCCTTTTTAATCAGTCATATTTATGTTCTGGCGATGTATTGTTAACAAATAACAGACAGAAGTCCATTTGCATACACTGTCTTCTTTTCAATAACATGTGGAGCATTTAGCAATATCAATTTTACGTCATAACAAAGAGCATCGTTGTTTGTCAAAGCCGACGGAGGAGTACCGGCTGGTAACAACTTGATACCCTCCATTGGTACATGAAGATGCTTCGGTTTCGAAAGCCCGAGATACTTTCCATTCGGCGAAGACTCCCGCGTGTAATATTCGAAAATTTCCAGTGGCGAATAGAACAAAGTTTTCCCATCAACTGCACCGGAATGGAACATTTTCCCGGAGTTTCTATCCGAAGAAGAGAACAACCTCACAAGGTATACCCAAACTTTAAACATTTTTTCCCGGAAATTTTTGTTCTGTTCGATTTGTCGATTTTGTTTCCGGAATGTTTGTTGAATGGTTCGCATTTCGGACACTCGACATAACCGTGTTCTCGTAGATACTTGCCCAGAAAAGTTTTGAAGTAGTACCTCTCGTTTTGAAATTTCCGGAATTTTTGGATGAATGCCGGCAAAGCAATCCTGTAATGCAAAGGTTGGGGAGGCAACTAAAAGGGAAAAATTAACCCTCTTGCTTCGCGCAGTAAAAAGAGATTATGCACAGTAAACAGGGGTTTCATATCACTTTCCACCCGACAAACATTCCCCTAAGACTTAGAACTTTGGAATGGAAAGATCTGTCGTGTCAAAATGTCCGATCTGACGACATTGGGGGATCGGACAAACTATTATGTTAAAATGTTAAAAAAGTTAAATGTTGAATGTTGTAGCGGTCAATGTGATTAGCTACATCTAGCTAGTTCCAAGCATGCTACTTAAACTTATACGTTCATACAATTTACCAAGTTGTTATATTACAGCAGCAGCTGTATATTTGACAAAATTATTCGCACGCCATAGATAGATAAATTGTAAGTCATTTTAAAATAGCTTAGTATGTCTCGGATGATGGTGCAATCATTGCAGAGAATTAATCATGAGCAAATTCGTCGACTTTGCAAAACTGAAAAAAAATGATAAAAGTCGACGAAATCACTCTTCAACGTTACATCGTTTCTTTTATGAAAGGGAGTTGCAAGTGTGCAATTTGAATAACCCCGAAACCAAGAGAGAGTTATCTACAAACACCAGCTCAACTGCAATCGAGGAAATACAACAAAGAAATAGTAGGTCTAGTTCTGTAATAAGTGTACACTGGAATAATTTACCTCGCAAATAATTGCAAAAGTTAATTCCTTCCAAATCCAAGATTATGCACCTGAAATTAATGACAGGTTTTAATCAGCGCCAGTTTCTTTCTCTGATTTAGAATTTACTATATTTTTAATGTACAAAAATGAATTATTTGCAACTGACATGTTACTACTGACATCCGTGCAGAGCAAGTTATGCCGGGTTGTCACGATATTCAAATCAAGTCGTTCCTTGATCATTATTGGGTGCACCCACGCAGCTCTTCGTATCCCATATTTAATTTCTTTGTTCGTGGAAGTTTTGTGTTTTATCTTGTTTTCCTTATGGATGGTAACAAATCTAACAATATCTAAGCGCAAAATTGCGCAACACGATCTGGGACTGAAAGAAATTTCATGTTCAATCGCTGTACGTTTGGTGAGGCTGTCGCCACTAGTAAACCTTAAAAATTTGCGCACGTACAGATTTGGAGCAGGTAGAATGAGCGTTGTTTCAGTGCGTCAGTTCAAACTGATAACAAAAGCTCAGCGGGTAAGAGTTCGTTTTATAAAATGAATAGAAAACCACTTCTGAAACCAGTGTGCATGATCCCCTACGACCTTTAGACTGATGCACAAGTCAACAACTCTAACAATATCTAAACGCAAAATTGCGCAAAATGATCTGGGACTGAAAGAAATTTCATGTTAGCAATGCTGCAAACGTAATCATTTTAAAATCAAGTTACAGATTTTAAAATCAAGTTTCAGGTTTTAAAATCAACTTACAGATTTAGAGTAAGCTGAATATACGTTGCTCCAGTGAGTCAGTACAATCAAATAATAGCAGCACAGCGGGTAATAGTTCGTGTTCTAACGTTGTAAAGACTGTACGTAAAATAAAATGAATAGAAAATCACATATGAGACTGTGCATGATCGGCTACGACCTTAAGACTGATGTACAAGTCTTTAATTCTAATATAACGTTTCGGCGATCATAAACATCCACAAAATTACACAGTACACTTATAAATTTGCTGCAATTTCCGTTGGTGAAAAATCAATTCCTTTGTGTAACGAGAATTTTTACGGACCGTTTTCTTTGGTCTCAGCTCACTGCCCGATCGACTAGTAATAGCACTGATGTCGTGTTCGACTGAGTTCGTGTTCGAGTCTCAGCCCAGAAAGGCAGTTCAAATAAAGGAAAAACTTTATCTATAGACTGGCGATATCCATAATATACTGTAAATTCTTTTACGCTTGTTTAACGTCCGTGTAGTACTTGAGGGTTCCCTTGAGGTCAGACCCCAGTGATCAGACAAGCAGAATCACGGAATACGCGACTGACACGATATTCACTTAAGTAAATAACAATATCTCCGAATTAGTTCTTTGTCACAAGTCTCGCATTTGAGGTCGATTTCTGAATGAAAATGATGTTCGATGATTGGCTGCCATTGGGTAATGATTTCATACATCGGGTTGCTATTAATGGAAGTGTCACTCTCGTTATATTCAATTGGGTCAAGGGCTGTATGAATAAAGCAGCTCGCTAGCCAACCTGGCCAAAGCTTGCGCTCTTGTGGTCTTGAGAGTGACCGTCTTATTACTCTACCATCACATCCAATTTGGTGAAGACGAGAACGCAATTTGTAGTGTTCACACTGATTAAAACGACGATTTAGTTGGCGAAACTGTGCCCTTCCAGAGAAGCCTTTTTGGAAAAACGTTTACCTACAGCCACGGAAAAATGCATCGATGCATGTCTAGAATGGTGAAGTGGTGTTTGTCATTTTTCTGGTGGTTTTACCTGCGTGCCACGAGGGATGACGAGGAAAAGAGAAGACCTGTTGAAAATTCTTGTTATGACGGAGGTGAGTAACTGAATGAAACCGTTCTTTTTTTTTTTTTAACTGATGGTTTGAACTGGTCAGCTGTAGGTTCTCTTACGCTATTCTACGAGTGTGAACACCAGAGGACGAGACGTGCAGTTATACTCATTTCCCAGCCGTGTGAAACTGAACCGCCTCTCAAATGCCATCACCCACCTACACGATGCTCATCACAGTTAATAACGAAGGATTCTATATGAATACATGAAGAAAAAAAGAATCTAGTCATGTTACGCCGTAACAGTCACCTTTTCTTGCTTGAGAACCCAAATCCGCTTCTTCGAATTTCATTGAAAACGTTCTTTATTAATATTTAATGATTTTTCTTCCCAGAGAGAATGCCAGTTCCGTGCACAAAGGATGGTGATGATGACTTGATACTGGTTTAATTAAGAAAATTAAAAACTTGGTTGGGAGTCTTCCCAAGCCTACATTTGTCGAACCGTTATGAACAACAGAGTGGAATTTGGAAATCATTTCATAATTGAATATATATACAGGCAGTAGACTGAAATCCTAAAATAGATATGCTTTCCAAGCTCGTTTCGTCTGATGTAGTAGAATAATAATGATAAACAAAATGGAGGTCAAATCTACCGTGACACTAACGTAATTTGCACGTGGCGGGTTAAAACCGGAAGCTGCATTCTCCTAATCAAGCAGACGCAGCAATGGCACACGGATGATCAACGCAAACTTGTAACCATGCAGTATAAAAGCATCTCACTTTCTATTAAGAGTCCCTGTCCATAAAAATGGAAAATAACTCGGCAAGGGTCAAAAATTCGATTTCGCGCATATTTTCATGGTAGATAGGCTAGGGCATGACAAAAACTACTGGATAGTTTTTTTTGGCAAAATATCCTTTTATTTCAAAGAAATATGCAAATTACCAAATTCCGTTAAAATCGTCATTTAACGCACCATTTTATTACACAAGTTTGAGAGCCTCGCATGCAAAACCACATCATTCTTCCGTCTTTAAAACACTCAAATATTTTTGTGCAATGTTTAAATGTGTACTGGGTTGATTTTAGGGAATGTTGCGTTGTCTTTTTGGGTGCAAAATAATTAAATTTCGAAGACATGTATTTCATTCACTTAAAAGTACTTCGTGAATATAATTAATTTTCACCATGTGCGAAACCTTCAAATGGATCAAGCTTCTGGTGGTTGAATTGCAGAAGGATGGTCTACAGGTTCCTGTAAAAATTTCTTTGGGCAAATGATTGTGAGCGACGCGAGAGCTTTTCAAAGTACGTCAAAATTGCAAATATTTGACCATCCGTCGTCAAATTTCAATTTATGGGTTAGACGTATATTTTAGCATGCGCCACATGATTTGACCTATGTTAAATTGAAATAGACACAGAGCTGATAATTTCGAAACGTTCTAACCTCATTTGCTGTAAAAGGCAGGTGCAAAACCGATTTGACGTGTTTCTCCTACCATTCGTCGCACATAAAGCAGAAGTTTGCTTTTGTTTAAATAACGTCCCATGTACATCGCCAACTGTCAACTTATTTAACGGTCGAATACCATGAATCTGTGACCCTCTTTCGACACATATGATCACCACTGCATCTGAGTCTAAAACGGCTGAGTCATTTGTAGATAGTTGCTTGCTTTGCACTACACCAAAATATTACGTTTGATCATCATGGTTTTTGCTTGCAGCGGTTCCTTGTTCGTCACGCAATGTTGTCATCCCATTTTAGGGGGTAGGGGTAGGACAATTTCTATCCTAATACGTAAGGCTCCGTAAGGCTTGGAATCACTGGGAGCACACAATCGTGTTGAGTAGGAAGAGATTGAATTAAGAAATGAAAAGAATGAATAGTTTACCATTGCCCTTGTTGTTATCTTTTACTCGACCACCGCTACCTACATGCCCTGCGTAATACTGTAACGCTAAACTCATACCTAGGTCTTTTCGCGCTATGCAATTATTTTTGGTTTACATGTAATACAGTGGGCTACCCTCGGGGAAATGGGTGGTGACCGCTTAATGGGGCTAGCCGCTTAAATAGAGGTTGGTGTACCTTGAATATTTAATTTTTCACTGTCGGGCTATAAATTACTTGGTGAACATTCAAGACAATCATGATAGACGTGTGTTTGAATTATCACTCGTCATGCACCTTCAATTTCAGACTCTTATCTGCCATCGCCCTTTCCAAAACAAAGTTCTTAAATTTTGGGTGGCCGCTTAATAGGGGTAAAGACAATAATAAAACCCTTATCAGTTATCGGAATGGCCAAATGGTGGCCGCGGAGTAACCGGTCAATAGGTGTTTTATTTATAATATTTTACTGACGATAATTTTGGACTGTATTGACAACAACATACCAATGCCTCGCCACTAAGCAAACAAAATACGCCAAATAAAATGGCATGGCCAGGGCTATTTACTCCCGTAATTACTAATTAAATTTAGTCTGTTTTTCTCACGAATTAGACTCGTTGTGATTCCCTATTTTTATTGCAGCTAGTTCTTGCTTCATTGATCTATAATTTGCTTATGGCGATTTTCTTAAAATTCTAGTGAGTACAGGCACTAGCTTTATCAGCTGTTGTCTGAAACGTCAGAACGTACAAGAGACGTGATGTGGACCGACGCCACGTACACTACAGAACGCGATTATATAAATATACACATATTATTATATATATGAACAAACAGATGAACAATGATTAAATTGTTTCAGTTATCCCGAGAGTACTCTATACAAAATAGATCAAAATGTGCAGCATATGCCGTGACAGCATTGCGTGACGAACAAATAACCGCTGTAAGATTGTGCTGCGCCGACACGCTTATCAGCAATGGTCAGCAATCGATCAAACGCAATATTTTGGCGAAGCGTAAAGCAAGCAACTATCTACAAATGACTCAGCCGTTTTAGACTTAGATGCAGTGATGTTCATAAGCGCAGAAAGATGGTCACAGATTCATAGTATTCGACCAATAATAGGTTGACAGTAAGCGATGTACATCGGACGTTAACCTTGTGTAAACAAAAGCGAACTTCTGCTTTATGTGCGACGAATGGTGAGAGATCGACTAGAAACACGTCAAATCGGTTTTGTACCTGCCTTTTACAACAAATAAGGTTACAACATTTCGAAATAATCAACTCTGTGTCTATTTCAACTTGTTATGGGTCAAGTCGTGTGGCACATGCTAAAATATACGTCTAACACGTAAATTGAAATTTGACGACGGATGGTCAAATATTTGCAATTTTGACGTACTTTGAAAAGCTCTCGCGTCGCTCACAATCATTTGCCCAAAGAAATTTTTACAGGAACCTGTAGACCATCCTTCTGCAATTCAACCACCAGAAGCTTGATCCATTTGAAGGTTTCGCACATGGTGAAAATTAATTATATTCACGAAGTACTTTTAAGTGAATGAAATACATGTCTTCGAAATTTAATTATTTTGCACCCAAAAAGACAACGCAACATTCCCTAAAATCAACCCAGTACACATTTAAACATTGCACAAAAATATTTGAGTGTTTTAAAGACGGAAGAATGATGTGGTTTTGCATGCGAGGCTCTCAAACTTGTGTAATAAAATGGTGCGTTAAATGACAATTTTAACGGAATTTGGTAATTTGCATATTTCTTTGAAATAAAAGGATATTTTGCCCTAGCCTATCTACCATGAAAATATGCGCGAAATCGAATTTTCAACCCTTGCCGCGATATTAAGAATTTGTCTGATTTTTACAGGCTGGCACTCTTAACATGTTTTGCTTTTGTTGTTTTTTTCATTTTTTGAACCATCTTCTTCAACTTTATAAAACTTGTTAATAATTCATTAAGTTTAAACAAAGGAAATCATGACCGTGACGGCGTTTGGATATCTGATCTAAATAAGCATAGATTTTTAATTCGCCATTTTCTTCCTTGCTGCTGTTTTGCAATGAAACTAACTCTAAATCATTATCAGGAGCTAACTTGAAAGAACGTTACAGTTACCTTATCAGCTGGGCTTCAATTACTTTCCTTGTTATTTTCTCTAATCAACCTGTAATCAATATAATACTTCTCCTGCAATTAATCTGAGTATGAGTCAATAAAGATTATTTAATGCTTGTTATTGGGATAAAATATTTTTATGTTTCCTGTACGTAATATAATAACTTATATTAATAACGCATGTTCTATTGCCAAGAAAGCTGCCCTTTTATACTACTACCAAAGGTTGACTAGTGCATTTTAGTTCAAAATCTGAACAGTGAGTACAGCAGCTAGGACGAAAGCATAAGAATGAACAAGGGTAAACGGATAAACACTGTAAAAAATGACCACACTCGTTCTTATAACTAGAACCACTGTATAATAAAAACAAAGTCTGCGTTCTTCCTGGTATCCCGGGATAGATATAAGGGCTTAAGTCGTTTTAGAAAAAAACAGAGGATTGCAATCGTTCACGAAGTGATATAATCGAATTTGAAAACGACTTTGACGAAATTCAGTCGGTTGCTTGACAGGGAGTTTTAAACTTCCGCTTTCAAGCGGAATTTACCGTCCCGATGTATTCTAATTTGGCTGCAATTTCATCAGCTATTTTTTCAACATCTTGCTTTTAAAGAAGATTTCGAAAAGTATGAATTTTGCTTTGTACAATAACGTGCTATTAACAGACTGACACAAAAGGTAAGTCAACTACCCAAGGGAAGACATTAATTAAATGCAAAATGTGCAAGAACAAAACAGTGAACATAAAGCCTCAAGCTGCTTGTGCGTTGCATTGGCAGGTTTTTTTTTGTTGTTTTTTTGCTTGAGCAAGCACATTTTGAATTATCGATGCGTATTTTGCTGATATTATTACTCTTGGCACAATATCAAACAAACCTATTGAATACGAAGACGGAAACACAGGGCTTTAAATGCAATGGACTGAATTTTCAGCTTTCTTAATCAGTCATACATCGGGTTGCTATTAATGGAAGTGTCACTCTCGTTATATTCAATTGGGTCAAGGGCTGTATGAATAAAGCAGCTCGCTAGCCAACCTGGCCAAAGCTTGCGCTCTTGTGGTCTTGAGAGTGACCGTCTTATTACTCTACCATCACATCCAATTTGGTGAAGACGAGAACGCAATTTGTAGTGTTCACACTGATTAAAACGACGATTTAGTTGGCGAAACTGTGCCCTTCCAGAGAAGCCGTTTTAGAAAAACGTTTACCTACAGCCACGGAAAAATGCATCGATGCATGTCTAGAATGGTGAAGTGGTGTTTGTCATTTTTCTGGTGGTTTTACCTGCGTGCCACGAGAGATGACGAGGAAAAGAGAAGACCTGTTGAAAATTCTTGTTATGACGGAGGTGAGTAACTGAATAAAACCATTTCTTTTTTTTTTTAACTGATGGTTTGAACTGGTCAGCTATAGGTTCTCTTACGCTATTCTACGAGTGTGAGCACCAGAGGACGAGACGTGCAGTTATACTCATTTCCCAGCCGTGTGAAACTGAACCGCCTTTCAAATGCCATCACCCACCTACACGATGCTCATCACAGTTAATAACAAAGGATTCTATTTGAATACATGAAGAAAAAAAGAATCTAGTCATGTAAAGCCGTAAAAGACACCTTTTCTTGCTTGAGAACCCAAAGCCGTTTTTTCGAATTTCAGTGAAAACGTACTTTATTAATATCTAGTTTATGACTTCTTTTCCCAGAGAGAATGCCAGTTCAGTGCACAGAGAATGATGATGATGATGACTTGATACTGGTTTAATAAAGAAAATTAAAAACTTGATCGGGGGTCTTCCCAAGCCTACGTATGTCGAACCGTTATGAACAACAGAGTGGAATTTGGCTATCATTTCATAACTGCATATATATACAGGCACATGCTAGAATATTGATATATCGTCGTGGCCTATTACCTGCCCGTTTTGTTGAACACGTCCATTTACACGAACAGGAAGCATTTTTTGACCAAAGGATTAAGTATACAGAGCACGTTCTTAGTAAATGAGTTTTCGTAATATGTCCTTGAATCTCCAAAACCCTAATAAATTTGAGACTTGTCATATTGTCAGATGGCGATCTACATAAACAGTGGCTTACCTCTCCAGAAACACTTTCTTGCTGTTCATGCATGCTCACATGCCAGTTCAGAATCTTCACAACGAACTAAAGTATTGATGGGTGCTTTCACACCGTATCAAATTGGGGAAAAAGCAGCGGCGTTTGCGAGAAAACGGCACTTTCTTGAAGAATCCAATGTGGCGCACGGAGCTCCAAAGAGCGTGGTAGATGTATGCATGCATAAATTTGCATGCACAAATGTGACACCAACACGGAGAAACGGAGCCCATTTTATAACTCATGCACCATACTGCGCATGAGTAATAAAAATGGCATGGACGTGAACAAAAATAGCCGGCTTTTGAATAATGAAGCAAATGTAAGTACATAGACTGAACATTAGTGCCCGAAGAATTGATGCCTTAATTTCCTTCATGTTTACCAGTACAAATTCTATATAGGGTAACTGATTCGTCTCACCCATGCTTTCGTTATCATTGGTTATCGTTTGATCCCGAAACAAGTCAAGTGTCCACAACAGCAAGATG
This sequence comes from Orbicella franksi, assembly GCF_964199315.1. Classification (NCBI taxonomy): domain Eukaryota; kingdom Metazoa; phylum Cnidaria; class Anthozoa; order Scleractinia; family Merulinidae; genus Orbicella; species Orbicella franksi. Next base: position 21,121,640 of record NC_138145.1, read on the forward strand.
CCTATAGCAAATGTCTGTGTATGCCCCCCCCCCCCCCCCCCCCACTCCTTGCACTTAAAATAGGATTTTGCGGATTCCCCAATTATCGAAACCATTTCCGTACGGAACTCGATGATTTTGTCGGTCTTTGGTCGGGCTATCTGCAGGATTTTGCAAAACTGGGGAAGTCGAAATGTCTTTATACCAGAGCATCGCTGCATCAAGTCCGATCCGTGCAACTTAAAGTAAAGCAAGGAGCATACTTCTGTTATCTTGAACCTGTCCGTACTACCTCCAGTTAAAAACACAGCCTTTACCAATGGTTGACTAGCGCATTCTGGTTCAAAATCGGTTTCTGGTGCACGTTTTTACTTGCAATATAAGCATAACCCAGTGAGTACAGCAGCTAAGACGTAAGCATAATAATGAACAAGGGTAAACAGAGGAACACTGTAAAAAGTGACCACACTCGTTCCTATTACGTTGTTTTCACTAGAACCACTGCATAAGAAAAACAAAGTTAACGTTCTTCATGGGATCCCAATATAGATATTAGGGCTTAAGTCATTATAAGAAAAAACAGCTGTTTGCAATCGTTTACGAAGTGATATAACCGAATTTGAAAACGGCTTCGACGAAATTCAGTCGGTTGCTTGACAAGTAGTTTTAAACTTCCGCTTTCAAGCGGAATATTCCGTCCCGATGTATTCTAATTTGCCTGCGGTTGTATTGGCTATTTTGTCAACATCTTGCTTTTAAGTAAGATGTCGAAAAGTATAATTTTTGCGTTTTACAATAACGTGCTATTAACATACTGACACAAAAGGTTAGTCAAATACTCAAGGAAGATATTAATTAAATGCAAAACGTGCAGGAAAAAAACAGTGAACATGAAGACTCAAGCTGCTTGTGTGCTGTAAGTGTTTTTTGCTTGAGCACGCATCTTTTGTTTTATCGATGCGCATTTTACTGATATTATTATTCTTGACACAATATCAACCAGCCCTATTGAATAGGAAGACGTAAACGCAGGGCTTTAAATGCAATGGACTGAACTTTCAGCCTTTTTAATCAGTCATATTTATGCTTTGGCAATGTATTATTAATAACAGAGAACAGACAAAATTAACCTTTGTGTACACTGTTTTCTTTTCAATAACGTGGAGCATTTAGCAATATCAATTTTACGTCATAACCCAAGAGCATCGTTGTTTGTAAAAGCCGACGGGGGAGTGCCGACAGGTAACAACTTGATACCCTCCATTGGTACATGAAGATGCTTCGTTTTCGAAAGCCCCGGGGGGGGGTACTCCCTTATATGGGCTATACAGGTATGTGCGGCCCCGAAGGGTATGGTTTTTCAGCTGTTTTGGTCATAAATAGGGTATCGATTTTAGCTGATTTTGGCCATTTTGGTCATAAATAGGGTATGGGTTTTGCACTCTAGCCAGGATATGGGTATGTTTTTAAAAAGAAGCCACTTTTTCGTCATTATCGGAAAGAAAATCATCAAAAGCCCCTCACAAATTATGTTTTCGGTAATTTAACATTGGTCTGAACTAGGAAACTTATTATAACGCAGGTCTGAGACAGGGTTTTGATTTAAGGGTTAGGTCATAAATAGGGTTTCGAATTTTTGGTCAGATCATAAATAGGGTAGGAAATATCGCAGATTTTGGTCATAAATAGGGTAAGGGTTTTGGGAGGCGGGCCACACACCCCACCCGATTTTGCTGGGAGTACCACCCCCTCCTCCTCCCCCGGGCGAAAGCCCGAGATACTTTCCATTCCACGAAGACTCCCGGGTATAATATTGGAAAATTTCCAGTGGTGACTAGAACAACATTTTCCCATCAACTGCACCGGAATGGAACATTTTCCCAGAATTTCTATCCGCAGAAGAGGACAACCTCACCCAAACTTTAAACATTTTTTCCCGGAAATTTTCGTTCTATTCGGTTTGTCGATTTTGCTTCCGGAATGTTTGTTCAATGGTTCGCATTTCGGACATTCGACATCACTGTTTTCGTAGATACTTTCCCATGAAAGTTTTGAACTAGTACCTCCCGTTCTGAAATTTCTGGAAATTTTGGATGAATGCAAAGCACCCCTGTAATGGAAGGGTTGGGGAAGAAACTGAAAGAAAAAAGATTAAACCTATTGCTTCGCGCAGTAAAAAGAGATTATGCGCAATAAACGGGGGCATTCCCCTCGGACGTTCAACTTTGAAACTGAAAGATCTAGTGTCAAAATGTCCGATCTGACGACATTGGGGGATCGGAAAAACGTTTATGTTAAAATGTTAAAAGAGTTAAATGTTGAATTTTTAGAGCGGTCAATGTGATTAGCTACATCTACCTAGTCCCAAGCATGCCACTTAAACTTAGACGTTCATATAATTTAGCAAGTTGTTATATTACAGCAGCAGCTGTATATTTGACAAAATTATTCGCACGACATAGATAGATACATTGTAAGTCATTTTAAATTAGTTCAGTATGTCTCTGATGAGGGTGCAATCATCGCCGAGAATTAATCATGAGCAAATTCGTTGACCTTGCAAAACTGAAAAAAAAATATGAAAGTTGATGAAATCAGACTGCAACATTACATCGTTTCTTTTATTAAAGGGAGTTGCTGGTGTGCAATTTGAATAACCCTAAAACCAAGAAAGAGTTATCTACAAACACCGGCTCAACTGCAATCGAAGAAATACAACAAAGAAATAGTAGGTCTAGTTCTGTAATAATGTACACTGGAATTATTTACCTCGCAAATAATAGCAAAAGTTAATTCCACGATCTAATTATTTCCAAAGCCAAGTTTATGCACCTGAAATTTATGACAGGTTTTAATCAGCGCCAGATTCTTTCTCTGATTTAGAATTTACTTTACTTTTAAAGTACAAAAATGAATTATTTACACTTGACATGATACTACTGGCATCCGTGCGGAGCAAGTTATGCCGCAGGTTGTCCCGATATTCAAATCAAATCGTTCGTTGATCATTATTGGATGCATCCACGTAACTCTTAGTGTGCCATGCTTCATTTCTTTGTTCGTCGAAGTTCTGTGTTTTATCTTGTTCTTCATATGGATGCTAACAAGTCTAACGATATCTAAGCGCAAAATTGCGCAACAGGATCTGGAACTGAAAGAAATTTCATGTTAACGATGCTGTCCGTTTGGTGAGGCTGTCGCCACTAGTAAACCTTAAAGATTTGCACACGTAATCATTTTAAAATCAAGTTACAGATTTAGAGTAGGCTGAATAAACGTTACTCCAGTGAGTCAGTACAAACAAATAATAGCAGCACAGCGGGTAAGAGTTCGTTTTCTAGCTTAACCCTGTAGAGACTGTAAAATAAAATGAATAGAAAATCACTTATGAGACTGTGCATGATCGGCTACGACCTTTAGACTGATGCGCAAGTCTTTAATTCCAATATAAATTTTCCGGCGGCGATCATAAACATCCACAAAATAACACAGTACACTTATCAATTTGCTGCAATTTCCGGTGGTAGTAATATCACTGATGTCGTGTTGGACCGTTTTCCAAAACTTTCTGTAACACCTCGCCAATCATGTTCGCTTCGGGGAGTCTCAGCCTAGAAAGGCAGTTTAAATAAAGGAAAAACTTTATCTATAGACTGGCGATATTCATAATATACTGTAAGTTCTTTTACGCTTGTTTAACGTCCGTGTAGTACTTGAGGTTCCCCTTGAGGTCAGACCCCGGTAAACACGAAATACGCGTCTAACACAATATTCACTTTTTTTTAACAGTAAATAACAGTATCTCCGAATTAGTTCAGTGTCACAAGTCTCGCATTTGTGGTCAATTTCTGTATAAAAATGATGCTAGAGATTGGCCGCCATTCACGGTAATGATGTCATACATTCGGTTGCTTTTAATGGAAGTGTCACCCACGTTATATTCAATTGGGTCAAGGGCTGTATGACTGAAAAATGCAGCTCGAGGCTAAGTATTGGATATTGTAGGGGATCTGTACTGCTGAAGCCGACCCGCACAAGGCTCGCGTTCTTGTGGTCTTGAGAGTAACCGTCTTATTACTCTATCATCACATCCAATTTGGTGAAGACGAGTACGCAATTTGAAGTGTTCACACTGATTAAAAAGACGACTTAGTTGGCAAAACTGTGCACTTCCAGAGATCAGAAGCCTTTTCGGAAAATTGTTTAGCTACAGCCACGGAAAAATGCATCGATGCATGTCTAGAATGGCCGGTGAAGTGGTGTTTTTCATTTTTCTGGTGGTTTTACTTGCGTGCCACGAGGGATGACGAGGAAAAGAGAAGACCTGTTGAAAATTATTGTTACGAAGGTGAGTAACTGATGGTTTGTACTGATCAGCTATAGGTTTTCTTATTACTTTCTCTTCTAAGTGTGTGAGCACCAGAAGACGAGACAAGTGCCATTATTTCCTGGCCGTGTAAAAACCGCCTTTCAAATGCCATCACCCAATTACGCGGTGTTTATCACATTTGAGACCACGGGATTCTTGAATTACATAAAGAAAAATGATCTAGATCTAGTCATGTAACGCCATATAAAACAACTCTTCTTGCTTGAGAACCCTAGGCTGTTTTTCTTAGTTTCAATGAAAACGTATTTTGTTAACACGTAGGTTATGATTTCTTTTTCCACAGAGAATGCCAGTTCAGTGCACAGAGGATGATAATGATGATGACTTGATGCTGGTTTAAGACAAACACCGACGTGAGCTGCAAATTGCTTTAAACTAACTTTATGAATAGCATGTCTCATTATCTCTTTGTTCGTTTAAGTCTTTTGTGTTCCTTATGGATGGTAACAATACACTGTATGTATAGGAGCAAAACCGTGCAACATGATCGCTTCTAGTAAAACTCAAAAATTTGCACACGTAATTATTATTTTTAGATTTAGAGTATGCAGAGTTAATTGATGTTAGAGTTAATGCAGCACAGTGGGTAAGAGTTCGTTTTCTAGTTTAACACTGTAAATTGGAATGTATAGCAAATCACTTATTAGACTGTGCATAATCGGCTACGACCATAAGACTGGTGCACAGCACTAGTCTTTAAGTCTAAAAACAATTTTTGGCGGTCGTAAACATCTACAAAATAACACAGTGCACTTATAAATTTGCTGCAATTTCCGATGGTAACAAATCAATTCCTGAGTAATGGGAAAAGGTTTTCTACTTTTACTCAATTGAACGTTGTTTTTCTTTGGTCTCAGTTCACCGTGCAGTCGCTTAGTACTCATGTATGACTTCAGTAATTGCACTTGGATTGAGCGCAGCGTTTTCGACCGTTTTGCATACAGTTCTGTAAACATCGAAAATTCTTTCGGTCCGGTGAGTCTCAGCCCAGAAATTCAAATCAAAAAAGGGAAAACTCCCATTTCGACGATGGCGATATTCATAAATTACTTTTCCGCTAGCTTGGTTATAATCTGTGTAGTACTTGATGTCAGTAACATACATGAAGAAACAAGGAATACGTGACTGATATGATATATTCACTTCGAGTATTCAAACAACAACATGTTCGAATTCGTTTAGTGTCACAAGTTACTCATTTGAGGTCAAATTCTTACAAAAATGATGCTCAATGATTGGTTACCGAACCGCAAATAGAAAACATTGACTTAAATTGTACGATGATGTCATCAATTCAGTCGTTTTGAGAAACGCCAATTGTTACATCTCTGGGCTGTCAAATAGCAGTTAAAAAGTCTTTTCGGGGATTCCCCGCCGTCTTTAAGCGTGGCAGGTCAATGCTGCAAAATCCGAAAAGAGGACGTGTATCAGGAAATATAAAGCAGCGACAGACTGCCCCAGACTCATCCAGTGAGTTAGATGAACACGGGCCACTTTTCAGAAAGAAAACGCCGAGGAAACTTTCACTTCAGACCAGTCTAAGAAAATGCTCTTATTTACTCGCGACAGCTACAGAAAAGTATATCGATGCCTGTTTGTAATGGTCAAGTGGATTTTATCGTTGCTTTGGTGTTTTTACTACTGCATTATGACTGATGCCGAGCGGCGAAGACCTTTGGAACATTTTTGTTGTGAAGGTAAGGGTATAAATTTGATAATGCAATGTGTTATGAAATATTTTTGATCTGCAGATATATTTTCTGTAGGATTAATGTTTTGAACTGGTGAAGCTAAATATCATTTTTTTGATATTTTTTTCTCTTCTGTCCTGAAGTTAATTTCGGTTGATGGGGTCTTCGCATGAAATCTTTTTCTAAATAGAACCTACAGACTGTTCGAAGTACACGATCAACAACTTTATGATAGCAGCATTTAAATGATTTTACACCACTGTCCATATTGTTTTATAGTTGAACTCGAACGCGGCGACACTGTAACATTGTGTTAAAATACTGAGATAAACGGACCTATTTCAAACAAACTTAGCTTACACTACAACATAGAATCCCAGGGCTTCAGTAACCTGGTCGCACTAGAGCGAATTCAAATATTTCCAATTTTTGGCGAGGAAAAAAATTGGCAAAAATTTCGCCAGTTCCAAATTTTGGCAGTGGCGCATTACACCAACATGTTGGAACCACAACGTTACTGATTGAAATATGCGTCACAAGATCTATGTTTCTCAATTAAGTATTGTATTAGATTCCATGCGAGAGTTTAACTCTTCGTAGATTTTTCTCCACGCTGCATGTTCTTGACTCTCCGTTCTACAGCAACTCGTGATTTTCGGCCCATAATTGGACGAGCAGATTTTGCTCAGCTTGAGTTTGTGTTGTTGCTTGCGCCACTTGCGAGCGAAGAAGATTGTCTCGCTGAAACTATCTCTTCAAATTGCTGCCAATAACCGGATTCAGGGTACGATTCATAAGAATTTAAATAAAAACGCCGCTCAAATTCCTCGTTTTGCAATGAAATCACTGTAAAAAGCGTCAGATGGACCGCCATCGCACGCGACAAAAACTGGACTAGCCGTCAAAGTTATTTTCTCGTCGTAATTTTATCCAGACATGTTTTAAAAAATAAGACAGTTAAATAGTCAAAAAAAAAAAAATTGTTTGCTTTGCCAAGATTTGGAAACCTCCAAGGCAGTAATTCGGCTTCTTTGAAGATTGGCGAGATTTTGGCGATACGCAAAAATTTGACAAGCTTTTGAAACTGGGGGTCGCACTTATTTTACGCCACTTGTTGACAGATTTATTACTCATACGAACAAAATTAGCTCTAGTGCGACCCAGGCTTAAGCATAACCGCAATTGTTGAGCTTCCGTGTGGGCCGAATGACTGTAGCCGCCTTCCAAGAGAAAAAAAAACGTACCAGTTTCTTAATATGAGGGTTATGATTTCTTTTCCCAGAGAGAAAGTCAGTTCAGCGCTCCGAGGATGCCAATGACTTGATGGTAGTTAAGGGGAAAGACGCAACACCAAGCAGGACATCGACAGGAATGTCAAAATCCCTGAATAAACTGAAAAACTTACTTCAACAACATCGCCATAAATACATTTAGTAAACAGTAAATGAGGAAGAAACACTGACGTTAGATGCAAATTGTTGTAGGAATTTTGCTCTTTGTATGCCGTCGTGTTTCATTATTTCCTTTTGTTTTAGTTTCGTGTTTTACCTTTCCTTTTTATTGGATGGTAACAACAACGTAAAGTATGTATAAACACAATTGTTATGTACATAAATTTTTCACTGCTTTAGTCATTGTTAATGTCTTGGTTTACGCCAGGTAAATATTTCTTTCTCTTGATGATGGCCAAGCCGGTTGGTGGAGACACGAGTCATGTAGCAGTATCATACATACATACATGGCCTAAATAAATTTACGTCCTGCGGATATATTGTTTCCGCCATCCATGTCCGGTTGATGAGGCTGTCGCCGTTAACGTAAAACTTTGCACAACCTCACGTACTCATTTAAAAGTCAAGTTACATGTTTAAGATGGGCAATATAAACCTTAATTACTCAATGTTGCAATTATTAGCACAACGGTAAGAGTTCATTTTGCTAGCTTTACACCGTAAAATAAAATAAATAGCAAATCATTTGACAGTCTGCATAAGATCCAGCAACCTAGGACTAGTCTATAATTCTAGCACAGATTTTCGGCGATGATAAACGTACACAAAATAGCACAGTGTACTAATATATTTGCAGCAAATTTCGGTGGTAACACATCTGAATTCTCAAGTGTAGTGGGAATAGGATGTCTACGTTAACTCAATTGAACGTTGTTTTTCTTTCGCTCAGTTCACCGCACAATCGTAAATCCATTGTATATGTTTCTTTTAAAGATGGATAAATGAAGCTTATTATTATTGTTATTAATAGCCTAGTAATAGCACTCATGTATGACTTCAGTAATTGCACTTGGATTGTGCGCAGCGTTTTCGACCGTTTTGCATACTTTTCTGATCACACGGACAATGCCTCTTCGGTCCGGTGAGTCTCATCCTAGGAATTTAGATCAAAAATGGTAAAACTCTATTCTCCACGACGGCCAGCGATATTCCGCTAGCTTGGTTAACATCTGTGTAGTACCTGACGTCAGAAACATATATGAAGAAATATGGAATTTGCGTCTGACATGCTACAGTCACTTCGAGTGTTCAATTAGTTTAGTGTCACGAGGTAGTCATTTGATTTCAAGTTCTTATGAAAATGAAGCTCGACGATTGGTTGCCAGACCGAAAATAGAAAACAAGGGTTAAAATTGGTACGATGATGTCATACATTCAGTTGTTTTGAGAAACTTGAGCACAGTTCGCACATTTCCGGGCTGCCATATAGCAGTGATGACTTTCCGGAAAGAAAACGCTGTTCTTTTCATAACCTGCTCATGTAAGCGTACAACCCGTTCACGTCATTAACGAGCGCATTTTAACTCTAGACTCCCTGAACGTCTTGTTTCAGGCAGTTTTGTGTAATGCTTGCTTAAAGTTAAGTTATGTCAGCATACACAAGACTCTTCCCAAGCTCTAAATCAAGTTCACGTCATAGCTCTTTGGCTCCGGAGTACTGAGATAAAGAAAAGATGATATATGATGTAATCAGGTCCATACACTGCATGCATTACACACTCAACAATGAACAGCTATCTCTAAGCACCTATGGCAAAATGTTCTTACCAATTCTTCAAACAAGTTTCGACTCACCACATGTACCAACCGTTAACTTTATGGCTGCTTTAGTACTATGCAGTTTGTGACTGTTTACAATATAGACAATTAGTTCGGGGATTCCCCGTTTTAAGCAGGTCAACACTAGCTAATTATTCAAGAAATGAAAAGTCTAGTTGATATCAAATGAATCCATGCATTAATTAAAGTTTCGACTCACCACATGTACCAATGATTTTTTTAAAAATAAAAGGGTCTTTAAATAGACCACGCCCGTTTCCGGTCTAATTACCAGGAAGGAAAAAAAAACACCCTCCGGCAAGGGGGGACCATGAACAATGTTTTATTCCAATGCGACTCACCGTCCATCAAAAGTAAAAGGCAGTGGAAAACAAAGCGGTAGGAGGAGGAAATCAACGCCACTCACCGTGAGAGCACGTGCATCACGCAGTATAAAGCAGAGTGACAGACTGCCTCAGGACGACACCGCGGATATACGTTTTTTGGGGCGCGATACAGTATTTTGCTGGTCAGCGGTACACCCTAACAAAACTACAAAATGCCTGCAACTTTTACATTATCTTCGCAGCGAGCCTTATCGACAGTCAAAAAGATACAAAACTTAGAGCGCACACTGTAAACTTAGCTTTTAAACTCCGCTCATTTGTTGGATAGTTCTCAGTTAATATTATATATTGTGCCAAAGCCAAACTGAACTTGCACACGGTGTGAAATTGTTGTTGTTTCGTGAGAATTCATGCTCGTAAGCGGCGAGCCAGTGGCAATTTACGTTACAATGTGCACTAAGGCTAAAACTAGGCAGCTTTTGTGTTGCTGTAACGGTGTTCTGAGGAAATCAACTTCTCAAGTTTGTTGAATTGATGGGCTTTAACCGTATGAATCGGTATGTAAACGGCATTTCGATCACATTCGTCGGGAAGACATGCTCATGTTCGATTGGGGGCACTCACGTAAGTAAACACGGTCATCCTGTCCTCACTCGGTATCACCGAATTATAGACCAAGTTGGCCGAAATCGAAGCAGTACTTCGTATAAATCTTGGACACGTTGGTGTAACAAGTGTAGGACTGAATCCTCAAAAGGGTTCAAAATCTGGCCTCAACTCGAGGAAGAATTCACCAAGGTATGTTTTATCATAAAATATCCAATTTTAATCATACTGTACTTCAGGAAGCTTGAGGATGGCGAAAATAAAATTTTAAATTTTCATGTTTATTATTGTTTCTTTGTTTCTTGTCATAATTTCGAATTGTTGCAGTTCTGTATTTTGCCTATAGCGCCTCTAAAGTGTGAAAATTATTTTAAACTAGTTGCATAGCTATTAGAGTTTAGAAAAAAAAGCTATTTAGCTATTAGAAAAAGCCACAAGAAGTACATGACATCTGATTATCTAAAGATGGCAGAAGACATGGAATACAAAGCTGTTTAAAGGATAATTAAAAATACATGCATATGTTATTGTAAGACAATAAAAATACCATAAAATCTGGGTAATGACAACGTCCAGTTAAAACTCAATAAATGAATTTCATTTTTAGTTCTAAATAGGCTATCCCCCCTGTATTCACACAACAATCTTCTGATTATAAGGCCTCCCAGACAATTTCTGACCACATTACCTTAGAGCCTGAGACTCTGTATAACTTTCTAAAATTAATATTTGTTTACATATTACTATTATCTGGATTTCCCAATAGAAAACTTCTTCTATTGTACATTTTTTTCTATTCTGGCTCAGCAAAAGTCCTTTTAGATACTGTCCATGGATGATTTCCACAACATCAATGCTGTAAAAACACCAACTGAGAGAACACTGACCGGTGCTCTCCATATGGCAACTACTTGACTTTCATTTAGTGTCTTTAGAGACTTCTAGGCCGATGGGCAAAGAAAAATTCACCCTTGGGCTCAAAATGAGGCTCAAAATGAAACCCTTTGACAGTGGTTACGTCATAGGTCATTCACTTGAAAGACGTGGGTAAGAGTAGCCAGGCTGAAAACGAAGGAAAAAAAGAAAAGGAAATGCCTAAGGACTGTGCAGCTAAATGACTAGGATGTGTTTTGAGTCTCCTAATTTACAGGGGACAGGAGCAGGACGAACAAGGGTGGGAGTCAAGAGATAGAGGTATGGGAAGTGGGAGAACAGGGTATGGGAAGTGGGAGGTTGACTCCACTGTCCCTTCCCCCACTTGATGCAGTACCTTGTCCCTAAGTGAAAGGTAAAGTCTGCATAGAGCCAAGTGGCCCATCAGGCCAGGCTTATCTTGGTTTCTGTAGCATGAACCGACTAGGAGTATTTCTACTACCCCCTGGATAGGATGCTAGTTGATCACAGAGTTACCCCCAGGATTAAATTCACCAGTACCCATATGTACACCTTTGTGGAGAGAGGCACTGTGAGAGTAAAAGTGTCTTGCCCAAAAACACAACACAATGTCCTTGACCAGGGCTCGAACACGGACCGCTCGATCCATTGCTGAGCGCACTAACCACAAGGCCACCGCACCTCCCACCTTGTCCCTTAGGCCTAACCTTAACCCTAAACCTAAAAAAAAGGAGTCTGTAGATTTCAGTCAACTTTACCTCTTTTATCACTTGTGTATTTGAGACAATTTCTAATTTCCTCGCTTTCTGCCATTCAGTTTACTGTACCAAAGCCTGATTTTAAGTGATTCGCAACTACTGACAGAACTTGTTTTTGCAACTTACAACTTCAGACTTTGCACAAAATTTCTCACTGGAGAAGAGCAATGTTGTAGAACTTAAGTGATGAACTAAATGTAATAAATATTAATTTGTAAGAAATGTATCTGTTCTTTAATACATGCTTTTGTGTCTAGTATCTGAGTTAGATGCAGCGAAGATATATTACCAATGGTTTGTAGACGACAGTAAGCCAATTCAGAGACACAGTGGCATAAACAAACCCACTTGCTAGCTAATTTATCACAGGAAAAAAAATAAATACATATAATTACATATATATAATTTATTGCCATCAGGTGCTATAATGTCTTGTAATAAAGTGGTTACAAGTTAAGTAAGAATCTTACAGAAGGGAGGATGATACAATATTATTACTAAGGGGATCATAATTAATTTCATATTGATTCAAAGCATGTGATATGTACATGTATGATTGCAATGTAAAAATTATTTTGTAGTGATTGAGCAAAGCTCATCTGAATTAAATTAAATGAAAGGAAAAACAACAACAGTCAATTATTTATATAAGTTGATACAATGCACATGTAAGATAGGGAAATAGAAATCGAAAAGCTTCAAATGACTGAGTAAACAAAATAAACTAGTGGGTTTCATTGACGAGTTGATTACTGCCTCTCTGAAATGTTGAATGTCTTCAGCATCAAAAGAAGTGAAACTTGACCACATTCCATAAGTGGAAGCGGTTTCTTGTAAAACAATACAGGTGTTTGGGCATTTTAAAATATTTAGTTACATGTGCATACATGTACAAGGAAACGGTCTTGAAAATTTCCTTGTACTATCAACATTTAATCGATGCAAACAAAAAAGACCTCAAGCAAGGAAAAATTGTCAATGAACCGAACATATTGAGCGGTCTTGAATGTTTTCAGTATTTCTAGCGTTCACTGCGGCCAACAAATCACAATATTTTCGATTTCTACTCCCTTCGCAAACGCCACCATTATATGAATGTCGGCTTAAACAATCTTTAATGATACAGAAATATCTTGTGAATGAAATGAACAAATGTAACAAATGTTTTATTTTGACAGCAAACGACAGGTACAGAAAATTTATTTCACCCGTTCCAAAAGGCGCAGAAAGTCAGAAAGGTGATAGAAACGCCAAAACGCCAGTCTTTAAAGACAAATTCTTATCAAAGTTTCTTGGACGCGTTGCGAAACATAATCTCAATGAACAAGCACCACACGTCGGCGCAAAGTGAGTGTGAATAAAACGGTCCCGACTTACATGTAGTACCTTAACCATTTCGCGCAAATTACACTTTAAATCCAACCAGTCTTCAAAATCCTTGCAAAACCTGTATACAGGACCAATCTTCTGCTTTGCTGGATACCCATCGTTGATTTTGACAATTCTGAGGCGAGGGCGGCTGAAGCAACACGATCCACGCTTCGTCCGCTCGAGCTGGCTCGAGTCAGCAAACTACACATTACTCCACACAAAATGACTCCCCTGTACCACTATTCTTTACGAACATTGCTTGAGTATTAAAAACCCATTTAACGGCGTCAAGCTCACCAATAACGAGAAGTATCAAGGATATTTTCAACCTTAAAACGAAGCAAAACACCGATCTCAGATAACTGATCGATCGAAGGACAACACAGCCCGATGGTGATGACCACTGACCAGTTACTGTGACGTCAAAAAACGTATTTCCGCGGTGTTCCTCACGACTGATCCTGTGAGTTGGATGAAAAGATACAATAAGACTAACGGGCCACTTTTCAGGAAGAAAACGCTGAGGAAACTTTCACTTCAGACCAGTCTGTTCAAGAAAATGCTCCTATCTACTCGCGACAGCTACAGGAGAATATACCGATGCCTGCTGGTAATGGTCAAGTGGATTTTATCGTTGCTTTGGTGTTTTTACTATTACGTTATGAGGCATGATCAGCAAATGCAAAGACCTGTCGAGCATTATTGTTGTGAAGGTAAGGGTATAAATTTGAAAATGGAATATGTTAGGAAATGTTTTTGATCTGTAGATATACTCTCTGTAGGATTAGTGTTTTGAACTGGTGAAGCCTCTAAACATTATAGAGATATTTTATTTTTCTCCCCTGCCCAAGCCTGAGGTTAGTTTCGTATTCAAAAACTGTTAATTAGCATAATTCTACCGCAATAAGAGATAATTCGTTGTCTCGGAAGAAGCTAAGATTCTCGTGGGGCCGAATGCCTCTAGCCTTCCAAGAAAACGAAAACGTGTAAGTTTCTTAACTTGAGGGTAACGATTTCTTTTCCCAGACGGAATGCCAGTTCAGTGCACAGAGGATGACGATGACTTACAACTACTCTAGGAAAACGGTGCAACACCCAGCAAGGCAATCAACAGGAATGTCAAAATCAGAACTGAAAAACTTACTTCCAGAACATTGCGATAAGTACATTTAGTAAACAATAAATGACAAAACAAAACGTCAGGTCAGCTGTATGACGTTCATGGTTTATACTAGCTAAATATCTCTGTAATTCATACGCTGACACTGCTTCATGACCCGTGACTCCAACAAAATTTCCGTCATGCGATGTTGTTCAGTTTCAATGCTGTCCGTCTGGTGAGGCTGTCGCAAACCGTCGCGTGGTCATTTTAAAAACAAATTACAGATTTAGAGTAGGCAGAGGAAATTTTGCGTCAATATGCTACCAACAGACAATAGCGCAGTGTAAAGAGTTGATTTTCAAGGTTAACCCTGTAAAATAAAATGAATCATGGGCAAATCAAGAGTCTCCAGATGATGCCGGAGGCTATGGACGTAAGACCGTGATGAAGTATTCTTTAATTCTGATGCAAATTTACGGCGCTTGTATATTTGTTGCAAATTCTGGTGGTAACACATTAATTCCAAGCAATCACAACCCAATTCTATTGTTACTTAATAGAACGCGTTGTTTTTCTTTCGTCTCAGTTCATTGGGCAATCGCCTAGTAGCAGCACTGACGTATGGAATGAGCTCCAGTTTATTCAACTGTTTTGCATACTTTTTACACATGGACAATCCTGTTCGGTGCGGTGAGTCTCGGCGCAGAAAGTCAGTTCAGAAATGGAAAACTCTGTTCTGGAAGATGGCGATATTCATTAATTATTTTTCGGATAGTTTGGTAAAACATCCGTGTTTTACTTAACGTGTGGACTCGCCCCCTGGATCAGACAGAATACGAGACTGATATAATATTCACTTAGTCTTTGAATATTGCATAACACTATCTCCAATTGAAGTATCACTCAAGTTATTTAATTAACGTCAAGTCCTTATGTAAATAAAGTTGAATGATTGGTTGCCGGATAGTAAATAGAAACCATGGGCTAAAAGTGATACGATGATGTCATTAAGTGGTGTTGTGAACGACTTCTTGTTATGTTTGTAGCTTTGTATGAGTACAACCCGGGTGCATCACAGTTCAGTTTTCCCAGACTGACTGTGTTATATCGGGCAGACGCGTGTGTGCTATCATTAGGTCACATTTGCCTATAAGATGGCCTTTAAGCTGTGAATCATACCGTTTACATTATCCTACAGTTCCCAAAGTGAAAAGCCTTGCCGAACGGTCGTTATTATTCAAGTTCTTCAGCGAAGGGTCTCATTTATCCGTGATCAAGTCTCGACTGATCTCTAAATAGACTGTTTTTGTTTCATAGTTTTTATGTTCCATGTATGCATGCATGTATCTTACTTTTTTTCTCTGTTTTCTTTGGGAAACGATGACGATGATATTAGTTATTACGGGTGATATTACACCACAACAACCGTCACGCTTTATGCGCTTTGCCATTCTTTGGTTTAAACTTTCTCTCGCCATGTCCGCAAGAACTAAAATGACGCTTTTCCAGTTCGCATTATCAATTGTTAACACGCTTTTAGACGCGGAGAAACCGTTAACGTTATGGCTGCTTTTGTACTATGCAGTTTGTGACTGTTTACAGTATAGACAATTAGTTCGGGGATTCCCCGTTTTAAGCAGGTCAACACTAGCTAATTATTCAAGAAATGAAAAGTCTAGTTGGTATCAAATGAATCGATGCATTAATTACATGCGTAGCACGCTGGGGGCGGAAGAGATGTCGCCTAAGACGTTATGTTTCAGGCTACCAATCCTTTTGCAGGGAATGTAAGTGAATCTTACCGTTCAGGAAAATGAATTTTGTGTTATGTGCAGACGTGTGTATCGACATTTCGTCTTTAAACAGAGTTACAGTGAGAGCTAATGTGCTTTGTCATAGTCAGCCTATAACAAAGTAGGGCTCGCAGTGTACTACTGTAGCTGCGTCTTATGAACGAGTTTTGTCAACTGTAATTGGTAATGAGATTCGCTTAGTCGTTGGATATACAGCAATATATGGAAAAATTTACTTGATTGCGTTGGAAAGAACGAAAGGATTTAATAATTGATCACTGTTGTCTGGATTCCGGGAAATGGGGTCATGTCCCAGCTCCACCCAGCTTTCCGACGACAATTAGGGTTGAGATACAGGAATTTCCCGTAACCCCTCTAAACAGGAAATGAATAAACAATCCGGCTAAACCTCAGAAGTCAGTTCCCACAACGTATACCACTAAATCACTACATATACTACGTGCAATTTACAACCTAAAATTTTACTGTTTTTATTCATCGCGGAAGTGATCATCGCGCTGAGCATGTACAAAACTTATCGAAGTAGGGACTGAAAAATTCGTACCCTGGCAGAACACTTTAACGATTCGATTCGACAAATTTACTTCTGCGAGTTGATTCCAAGACTGGACCTGCCAGTGAGCTAAAAAGAACAGCTTTAGACTAAGATTATTATCAAAGCTGGCTTTGTTTCAAGACAAATCCAGGCCTATCATGTATATACTGAAGCAGCATTTTCACTTTCAATTTCAATTGTGTTTTCCATTCCATAAGCTTGAATAATTTTCAATATGCGACGCTTGCGATGATTTATAACCCAATAAACGTCGTTTATCAGCCGTACTGTATCCATAATATTAAGCGAGTTACTACAACATTGACTACAAATACATCTTACCCTATACAGTGAAACCTGTATTTAGCGGACCCCATATTAAGAGGACACCCTCTATTAAGCAGACACCAGCTTAAGTCCCTAAATTTTCTTCCCACATTTACTGTAAATAAACCTGCATTCAGCGGACACCTCTGTTAAGCGGACACGGACACCAATATTAAGCCATTTTGTTGCACAAAACCTGCAATAAGCGGACACTTCAAGGACATTTTACCTCTAAAAGTTCAGCTGAGACTCCTTTAATATTGTTCAACGATGTCGCTTTAAAGCTAAGTGATTATTCCAGATTGACGCACTGACTGACTGGACATTGTGCTATGAGCAGTCTTTGATCTCAAACTGTGGTGTTACAAAAGGGTTAATAATTAACTATTTTTGCACAACATATTAGAACCTGTTTTAAGCGGACACCCTGTAATAAGCGGACACTAATGAGGGTCCCATGGATGTCCGCTAAATACAGGTTTCCTGTATTTAACAAATATTCCACGAGCGCGCGTTGGACATGAGATGGTAGATAGCCAAAGAGGCGCATAGCGCCCAGTTGCTATAATAATCTCATAAGCAACAAGTGCGAGTGGAATAATTGTTTTATCAAAAACGCCCCCTAGACATAGCAAAAAAAGGCAATAAAAAATAAAAACGGCCAAAAGTCACGCGTACGCTTACCATATTCGTATAGCATGGTATCATAGCTCATATAACACGATGGCTAAGCCAATGAAAACTCTCCAGTTGCATTATCCAACGATCCAGTTTTTAATAACTATAGTATAGCTAATGGCGTGTGTACTTGTCTTTACGTATATGAGCTCTTTAAAATATGCCAAACTCAGTGATTCAGCCATGAACTCTTTGATTACGACCGACCTTGCTGATTCTCTTCGCTTCTCTGACTCTTTTTTTATTATTTTGGTGTTTTTTCTTTTACAGGGAGTCAACCGCCTTAATTAGTCACAAAGCAAACAACTGTCTCAATGATGGCAGGGCACACACTGTCTATGAACAGTAAAATTGACCCAAGATATTTGTGTTCGCTGTGTGGTAACATTCTAAAAGATCCTGTGCAGACAGGCTGTGGCCATGTATATTGCAACTCCTGTATCCAAGACCTCAAAAGGTAACTGCAGAATTATGAATGTGCCTTATTTTTAAATTATGCCATTAAGGACTGGAAAAAGAAACACTTTATGTTTTGTACGAGTAGGTCGTCGCTTTCTACTTTAGCAGCATTGCATGCAACAGTTTGGTTGGTTGGTTGGTTTGTTGGTTTGTTGGTTTGTTTGTTTGTTTGTTTGTTTGTTTGTTTGTTTGTTTGTTTGTTTGTTGTTGCTTGGCTGGTCTGAATGCATGACGGACGGACGGACGGACTCAATTACCACATTACACCTTGTCCAATCGATAACTGATACTTACAAGAAGTAGGATGGCGTTCTGTACCCAAACAATTTTATGGTATGTCCACTATATGCAGCATGGCGTACCTTGAATGATGTCGCATGACCCTATTTTGCAAGTGGTGATAATAAAATGTCGCAAAGCGATAATAATTCCCTTTCATTTTTGCCTCTTAAATATTGGCCAACTCTCTCATCGTTCTCTGAAAGCCCCAGTTTTCAGCTTTCTAGTTCTAGATCTATAATCCAAAAGAAAAAAAGAGGAAAAAATTTCGCCTTTTCTTTCAACATTGTACAGGGAAGATGGAAGATTTGTCTGCTTTGTCGACAAGACTGCACTAGCAGCAGACGAGGTAAATATATATAAATAGCTTTTCAAAGTTTCCTTTTGCCTTCATTACATTTGTTTCCTTTCAAAAATACTTTGAGAGCTTTGCACACAATGTTCGATATAACTCATATCAGAATCGTGTTTGGTTAATTTACAACAGATGTCTAACAACGTATCCATGTCACATTACAGCTATTTCTTGATAACTTTATGAAACGCGAAGTACTTTCTCTGGTAGTCGCATGTCCCAATTCAAGTGATGGCTGCGAATGGAGAGGGGAAGTGAGATACATTGATGTAAGTCAAACAAACGTTTCATAGCTGAAGTAGCAGTACTTATTGTAAGATGATCAACGACACTTCAGTCAAAAGTTATTAATGCACACTCTCAAGAAACTATGCATTTGGACCTTCCACAATCACACGGTTACTGCACAACTTGTACAACCATAACGTCTTGTCAACCTTACTAAGCACAACAAGATACCAAAAAGTAAGAACCAGAACGTGATACAACTTTAAACACAACATCTGAAACCAAGCAAAATTGCTTTGCTATGGTTTTACTATACAGTGCATTCTTAGGGTACAAGGGCTCTGGGGACGACATTGGGCTCTCACAGAATCACCTGGTCCACTCACTCAGTGAGACAAAATATTGCAAAGAGGAGAGCGAAGTGAACGAGTTCGTATTGCCTTTCCTTTCCATATAGAAGCACCGTTTGTCCTGCCCTGCGGAAAGACAGAATTGTTCTAACTACAACTGCCGCGAACGAGTTAAGAGAGCGGACCTTCAGCGACACGTGGAACATGAATGTCCTTATCGCTCGCAGCTGTGTCCCTTATGCAAAGAATCCCTGACAGCAGCTGTACTTAAGGTTAGTTGGATGACTTCCATCAGGAAGTTAATACTAAATACAGTCACTATGGAGACGCAGAGGTGACGCTGTGGTTTAATGAGTAACGCCCTGGATTCTTGATCAAGTGGCACAAGCTATGTTCTTGGGCGAGACACTTGACTTCTTTACTAGTAAACAGCCTTATCCTCTCACTAAGGAGTGGATCTCTGAAGTGATATGCTCTTGGGATAATCATGATCATCTTCAGCAATACCATTACCGTTAACCCTAACCCCAGAAATACCCCTGTCTTGCACCCTGTAGCGATCTCAGACGCAAAATAATGATGGCTTTTTTTCTCCTTAAAATCAATCAGCCCTGGCTTCGATCCCGTTTTGTAGTACTGATGTTGACAGCTATTTGTGATAATCCAATGTACCTGGATTTCAGATACTAAACACACAGATTCCTTATTGAACACGGCCCTCGTTGTTACCTTTTTATCATCTTTTTTCAGACTCACCAAGCACAGGATTGTAAAATGTATCTCGTGACGTGCCGCGGGTGTGGCAAAGAAGGAATTGCACGTGGAGAGGTAGCCATATTTAAATTCTTATTTTTCTGATACGCGATGAATTTTTTACTTCATGACGGAGAACACGTCACGATCAGTTGCCACTGGAACCATTGTTCCATTTTAGCCTTATTAAACAAAGCCGATTAGATTTTTTGATTTTCAGCAACGAGGCATCATACCTAATTTAGCATTCGTATACTACTTGTATTGCTTGTTCTAGCTGTTCTGATAAGAAACCGAACAAAATGGGTCGCGCTTTACTCTCAAAGAATTCTACAGTTTTGCAGCGCGTATGCACCGAGACACAATTTCGTCCTCAAGAGGCAATACTACTGGGATGGACAAAACCCGGTGTTATCACTTGAGAAGTCTGCCTGGGTTTGGACTTTTCAATGAACAAGTCCAGCATTGATAAAGATAACGTTCACTTCTAATCCAATTATTTCTTAATTCCTCCTGTTCCACTGACAGATGGAATATCACCTTAGCCCCATCAATGGTGACTGTGAAGCAGTTGAGAGGTGCTGCGCATTTCAACCGATTGGTTGCGGTGAGAGCAAGGTTTGTATCAAAATATTCTAAACTGAAAGGCATGAAAACTGAGCTAATTTCTTTCAAGAAATGTTCACCATTCACCGACGTATCAGAGCATTAACAGCATTTAGACAAAGAGGTCGGGAAAAAAGGACCAGTTGTGCTTGTCACAATGGACCGCCTACATGTAAACACTGGATCGTGATCAAAGCTTACGTAGACTACATTTTACCACTATTTACTTGACAGAAAATGAAGCTGTCGGAGGCCACGAAACACAACGAAGTGTCTTCGATGCTCCACTTGAATCTGTTGTTGGCGTTTGTGTTACGTCTGGAGGAACAAGTGAAAAGTCAGCTTGCCTCTGGTGGTGCATGTGGTGGCGGTATCAGCGATCATTGGATGAGGGATTCCGAGAGGTCTATTTCCAGTGCTATATCAAGCATAGATGCAGTTGTACGCGAGACAACAGACTTGAGACAGAAGCTTCAGGACAATTCTGAAAGACTGGTAAGGTTGGAAAGAAGAGTTGCAAGCCATGGTGACAGACTTCCAGCAGTGACGCCGACGTTCTCCTCGCTACAACCCTCTTATAACACGGACGAGATTTCTAGACGTCTCACGAATGCCGAAAACGGGAATAATAACATTGAGTTCCTAATAAGCGAGAATGGGCGCGAACTCAACGATCTGAGACAAGAGGTATCGTCACTTAAACGCCAGCTGGATGGTGCAGTGGATAGCATAAGGCGACTTGAGAGAAGAATGGAATCTTCAGAGCACAATTTAGCGCTCAGGAACGTTGTTCTCTCAGACATTGAGGAATATGTCCGACAGCAGCAAGTTTCCACGTACGACGGGACACTGCTTTGGAAAATATCGGATTACGCTCGCCGAAGAAATGATGCCATCAGCGGAAACCAGACGTCTATTTATAGCCCGTGTTTTTACACCAGTCGCCACGGGTACAAAATGTGCGCCCGTCTGTATTTGAATGGGGACGGCATGGGCAAAGGAACACACTTGTCGCTGTTTTTTGTCGTCATGCGCGGCGAGTTTGACGCGTTACTCCGCTGGCCATTCAGACAGAAGGTCACCATGATGTTGTTGGATCAAGACAATGTGGAGCATGTGATCGATGCGTTCAGACCCGATCCAACCAGCTCGTCTTTCCAAAGGCCCAGGCGGGAGACAAACATTGCAAGCGGGTGCCCCTTGTTTTGCCCACTGTCAGAGTTGAATAATCACGCCTACGTACGAGACGACACCATGTTCTTAAAGATTATAGTGGATACTCTGGATCTCTAAACATATAACTAAGACAACCTGGTAAGTTACAGTTAGAGAATCGGGGGAATAAGTTTCGTATTTGCGGTCAATACCGTAAAGCTTTTAATCACTTATCAAAGAACAGCGCTAAAAGTGCGAGCAATCTACACTACTTCAAAAGTCCATTAGTACCTTTGAGAAGAACATTGCCGGCGAGCTCAGTCCGGTCTCGACAGCCAGAATTTTCCATCAACCGATACTTTCTCCCCCGACTTTAGAAGCAGACAATAGTTTCAATATCTCTAAAAGAAAGTTAGCCTTTGAACAGGCTCTCGATTCGGTTACAGGGCGAAAAAGACAATGGCGAGCGGCGCTTGTCGACCTGCTTCGCTCGCCGAAATTTTTTCTCCCTCGCCTGGAGCCTGTTCACAAACTAGAGGAAAGTGATCTGATTCGTCCTCAGACGTCCACTAAAAGGTGACTAGGGTCGAATCAGAATAACTATTTATCTAATTGATTATAAGAGCGGTTTTCAATTGAGTGTTGAAAAGTAACCACAACCAAAGTAATCAATGGCCAATCAGGGAGAATACTGTACAATCCAGTAAACCAATCAAGACTCGAACCATATACATGTGGCTGACGCAAGGCGCGGGAAAAAGTGTGAGTCGCGAATGGTTTTACTCTTGGTTTCAAGTCTGACTGGATGAGAGAGTGGTACGATATCTTTAAACCAATCGTACAGCGTATTAATGTAACCAAAGTTTGAGTATTACTTTTGACACTGAAGTGAAAAGCGCTCTATAATTAATTAAGTGTTCCCTTAAACCACAAAAAGTGGAAGTCAAGTAGTTTCAATGAAACTGTTTACAGATGAAAGCTACTCTTAAAGAGTGGATTCATTCCTTTTTTTGATATGCCGATCCGTATGTACACGTGACAAACATGAAATGCGTACGTTTTAAGTCAACTTAGATTTTTACTTATGTCGTATAGTACCACTGTACTACGCGCACTTTAACAGTAACAGTAACTTTATTAATACATATTAATTGAATTACAAGCCTTAGTAGCTCGTAGCTAGCAAAGCTATTCTGGGTAAGCTACTATTCTTTTAACAGTATTGCATAGGTTAATTACAGAAATTTGACTGTCATAAACAAAATTAAAATAATGTACATAGCACATGATAAAGAAATTAAGTAGCCAAACATAAGACATAAGACAGTAGAACGAGTTAACAATAATAATCGAGAATGAAATAGGAGGACTCTGATACTAATCAAAGAGCGAATACGAATTAAAGAATGAGAGATACTTAAAGATTTCAATATAGGCATATCAACATTTATCTCCTCATTTTCGAAAATTTACTTCACTCAATTTTCGTTTGAAGGGTATCTTCCTAAACTCACGGAGTTCTATGGGGTTACCGTTCCATATTTTTACACCGATTCTAGCGTGGGAAAATAACTTTGATTCATTCTCGATTGTTTCACATAAAATTACCAGCTGCGGCACTTTTACATCACTAAGCTAGTTCACGTTAGTTCAGATGTGTTATTTTAATATTATGATTCTTCACGCCACTGTTAGATAGCCCTATCTTGCCCGCGCAAGATAACCCAGGTAATTGGACTTGGTTTATCACGTTTACCATTTATCGTTTTTCATGAGCCTGTCCTGTTATTGATCATGAATTTCGTCATAACACCATCAAAGTAGCTGTTGCTCCGCAGACTACTTTAAAAAAAAACAAAAGGAAGTCTGCGGATCAAAAGCTACTTTGTCAGTATTAAAGTTTGACGATGTTATTACGAAATTCGCTGTCAATAACAGGTCAGACGCCTAACAATAACAAATTGTCGAGTCAAGTTACATGTTTAAGATGGGCAATATAAACCTTAATTACTCAATGTTACAATTATTAGCACAATGGTAAGAGTTCATTTTGCTAGCTTTACACCGTAAAATAAAATAAATAGCAAATCATTTGACAGTCTGCATAAGATCCAGCAACCTAGGACTAGTCTATAATTCTAGCACAGATTTTCGGCGATGATAAACGTACACAAAATAGCACAGTGTACTAATACTGATTTGCAGCAAATTTCGGTGGTAACACATCTGAATTCTCACGTGTAGTGGGAATAGGATGTCTACATTAACTCAATTAAACGTTGTTTTTCTTTCGCTCAGTTCACCGCACAATCGTAAATCCATTGTATATGTTTCTTTTAAAGATGGATAAATGAAGCTTATTATTATTGTTATTAATCGCCTAGTAATAGCACTCATGTATGACTTCAGTAATTGCACTTGGATTGTGCGCAGCGTTTTCGACCGTAGTTTTGTGTAATGCTTGCTTAAAGTTAAGTTATGTCAGCATACACAAGACTCTTCCCAAGCTCTAAATCAAGGTCACGTCATAGCTCTTTGGCTCCGGAGCACTGAGATAAAGAAAAGGTGATATATGATGTAATCAGGTCCATGCACTGCATGCATTACACACTCAACAATGAACAGCTATCTCTAAGCACCTATGGCAAAATGTCCTTACCAATTCTTCAAACAAGTTTCGACTCACCACATGTACCAATGATTTTTTTAAAAATAAAAGGGTCTTTAAATAAACCACGTCCGTTTCGTATATTCCATGCTCTGGGTTTTAAGAAAACCGACACACTAACGCTTAATTTCCTTTAGTTATTGATTAGCTCATTATGGCTGTTATAAGCAGACTGTATATTACAATTTCGATCATTCTTATACTGATATTGAACGCCATTGGATTAAACTCTAAATCGTAAATTTAAACCCTCGTGGTGCAGTTCAGCACAGAACTGTTAAAAACAAATATGTAACTGAAAGATAACGAGAAAACGTGCTGGTCACTGTATTTGAATACACAATGCTACGTTCCTGAAAGGTCAATTAAATATTCCGAAGTTGCTAAAGACTCCAAATGATATCAAGTTCACTGAAGCGCGTGAAATCGGAGGCGTAAGGGGTGCCACCAGATATGAAAGTGAATGCTATTAGTGCAGAGATGCGTAGCAACTTGAAGTGTCAAACAGACCGCAGAGTGTAGACAGGCAGCGGGGTCGAATTACCGGAAAGGAACTGAAAAAAACACACCCTCCGGCAAGGGGGGACAATTAACAATGTTTTATTCCAATGCGACTCACCGTCCATCAAAAGTAAAAAGCAGTGGAAAACAAAGCGGTAGGAGGAGGAAATCAACGCCACTCACCGTGAGAGCATGTGCATCAGGCAGTATAAAGCAGAGTGACAGATTGCCTCAGGACTGATCCTGTGAGTTGGATGAAAAGATACATCAAGACTAACGGGCCACTTTTCAGGAAGAAAACGCTGAGGAAACTTTCACTTCAGACCAGTCTGTTCAAGAAAATGCTCCTATCTACTCGCGACAGCTACAGAAGAATATACCGATGCCTGCTGGTAACTCTCAAGTGGATTTTATCGTTGCTTTGGTGTTTTTACTATTGCATTATGAGGAATGATCAGCAAATGCAAAGACCTGTTGAGCATTATTGTTATGAAGGTAAGGGTATAAATTTGAAAATGCAATATATTAGGAAATGGTTTTGATCTGCAGATATATTTTCTGTAGGATTAGTGTTTTGAACTGGTGAAGCCGCTAAAAATTATATAGATATTTTATTTTTCTCTCCTGCCCTGAGGTTTAATAGTTTCGTG
This sequence comes from Orbicella franksi, assembly GCF_964199315.1. NCBI lineage: Eukaryota > Metazoa > Cnidaria > Anthozoa > Scleractinia > Merulinidae > Orbicella > Orbicella franksi. The sequence continues at coordinate 21,147,186 of NC_138145.1, forward strand.
TGCAAAAACTGTTAATTAGCATAATTCTACTGCAATGTTGTCTCGAAAGAAGCTAAGATTCTCGTGGGGCCGAATGACTCTAGCCTTCCAAGAAAAGGAAAACGTGTCAGTTTCTTAACTTGAGGATTATGGTTTCTTTTCCCAGACGGAATGCCAGTTCAGTGCACAGAGGATGATGATGACTTACTACTACTCTAGGTAAACGGTGCAACACCAAGCAAGGCAATCAACAGGAATGTCAAAATCAGAACTGAAAAACTTACTTCCAGAACATTGCGATAAGTGCATTTAGTAAACAGTAAATGACAAAACAAAACCTGAGGTCAGCTGTATGACGTTCATGGTTTATACTAGCTAAATATCTTTGTAATTTATACGCTGACACTGCTTCATGACCCGTGACTCTAACAAAATTTGCGTCATGCGATGTTGTTTTCAATGCTGTCCGTCTGGCGAGGCTGTCGCCGAATTTTGCAAGCCGTCGCGTAGTTATTTTAAAATCAAATTACAGATTTAGAGTAGGCAGAGTAAATTTTGCATCAATATGTTGCCAACAGACAACAGCACAATGTAAAGAGTTCATTTTCAAGGTTAACACTGTACAATAAAATGAATCATGGGCAAATCAAGAGTCTGCAGATGATGCCGGACGCAATGAACGTAAGACCGTGATGAAGTATTCCTTAATTCTGATACGAATTTACGGCGATTATAAACGTCCACAAAATAGCAGAGTGCACTTGTATCTTTGTTGCAAATTCTGGTGGCAACACATTTATTTCGAAACCGTGATAACAGGATTTCTATGGTTACTCAATTGAACGCGTTGTTTTTCATTCGTCTCGGTTCACTGGACAATCGGCTAGGGCAGTGATGTATGGATTGAGCGCCAGTTTCTTTAACTGTTGTGCATACTTTTTACACATGGACAATCCTGTTCGTTGCGTTGAGTCTCGGCGAAGAAAGTCAGATCAGAAACGAAAAAACTCCATTTTGGACGATGACGATATTCATTAATTATTTTTCAGCTAGTTTGGTAAAGCATTCGTGTTCTAACGTGTGGACCCAGTGTCCGCGTCTGGATCAGACATGCAGGAAACAGAGAATACGAAACTGATATAATATTCACTTTGAATATTGCATAAAACTATTTCAAATTTAACTGTCACTCAAGTTATTTTTAACTCAGGTCAAATCCTTATGTAAATATAGTTCAATGATTGGTTGCCGGATATGAAATAGAATCGTGATACGCTGATGTCATTGAATTGTGTTGTGAACGACTTCTTGTTCTGTTTGTAGCTATGTATGAGTATAACCTGGGTGCATCACAGTTCAGTTTTCCCAAACGGACTGTGTTATATCGGGCAGACGCGTGTATCCTCTCATTAGGTCATATTTGCCTATATGATGGCCCTTAGGCTGTGAATCATACAGTTTACATTATCCTACAGTTCCCAAAGTGAAAAGCCTTGCCGAAGAGTATCAGTGTATATGGTTATTATTAATCAAGTTCTTCAAAAAAGGGTCTCATTTGTCAGTGATCAGGTCTCGACTGATCTCTAAATAGACTGTTTTTGTTTAATAGTTTTTATGTTCCATGTGCATGTATCTTCTTTTTTTTCTCTGTTTTCTTTGGGAAACGATGACGATATTACGGGTGATATTACACCACAACAACCATCACGCTTTGTGCGTTTTGCTATTCTTTGGTTTAAAATTTCTCTCGTAATGTTCACAAGAACTGAAATGACGCTTTTCCAGTTCACATTATCAATTGTAAAAACGCTTTTAGACGCGGAATAACCGTTAACTTTGTGGCTGCTTTTGTACTATGGAGTTTGTGACTGTTTACAGTACAGATAATTAGTTCGGGGATTCCCCGTTTTAAGCAGGTCAGCACTAGCTGATTAATATTCAAGTCCAGTTGGTATCAAATTTATCGATGCAATAATCAAAGGCGTAGCACACTTGAGGCGCAAGAAATGTCGCCAAAGACGTCATGTTTCAGGCTACCAATCCTTTTGCAGGGAATGTAAGTGAATCTTACCGTTCAGGAAAGTGAATTTTGTGTTATGTGCAGAGATCTGTATCGACATTTCGTCTTTAAACAGAGCTACAGTGAGAGCTATTGTAGTGCGCTTTGTCAGAGTAAACCTATAACAAAGTAGCGCTCGCAGTATACTATTGTAGCTGCGTCTTATGAGCGAGGTTTGTCAACTGCAATTGGTAATGAGATTCGCTTAGTTGTTGGGTATACAGCACTACACGGAAAAATTTACTTGATTGCGTTGGAAGAACGAAAGGATTTAATTATTGATCACTGTCTAGATTCCGGGAAAGGGGGTCGTGTCCCGGCTTGACCCAGATTTCCGACAACAATGAGTAGGGGTTGACACATTATGCCGGCATAATTTCGAGCATAATACTATATGTGGAGCATCGAGCATAATGCCGGCATAATAGTGCATTTTGCCGGCATAATAGTGCTTTTTTGGCGGCATAATAGTGCCATTTTGCAACATAACAGTTATTTCCTTTTTCAGAGCTACTATTGTCCATTTATTAAGTTAAAACTACAAAATTTCAAGCTATTTTAATGTTCTACATGGTTTCCATTACTATTATCGCACTTCACGGGGGTCCCGGAAAAAATTTTTACGGCACAATTATGACTCACCGGGGTCCGGGAAAAAATTTTTTACGGCATAATTATGACTCACCGGGGTCCGGGAAAAAAAATTTTGCGGCATAATTACGATTACAATAGTTACAGTCGAGCATAATTTGGAGCATAATAGTCCGTTTTGGGGGCAGTGCCAAAAAGCATAATGCTCGATTTTAGGAGCATAATGTGTCAACCCCTAACAATGAGGGTTGAGATACAGGAATTCCCTCTAAACAGGAAATGAATGTTCAATCCGGCTAAACTTCAGCAGTCAGTTCCCACAACCTATATCACTAAACAACTACATATACAACGTGCAATTTACAACCTAAAATTTTACTGTTTTTATTCATCGCGGAAGTGATCACCGCGCTGAGCATGTACAAAACTTATCGAGGTAGGGATTGAAAGATTCGTGCCCTAGCAGAACACTTTAACGATTCGATTCGACAAATTTACTTCTGTGAGTTGATTCCAAGACTTGACCTGCCAGAGAGTTAAAAAGAACAGCTTTGAACTAAGATTATTACCAAACCTGGCTTTGTTTCAAGACAAATCCAAGCCTATTATATATATACTGAAGCAGCATTTTCACTTTCAATGTCAATTGTGTTTTCCATTCCATAAGCTTAAATAATTTTCAATATGCGACGCTTGCGATGATTTATTATTTATGTATCAATAATATTAAGCGAGTTACTACAACATTGACTACAAATACATCTTACGCTATACAGTGAAACCTGTATTAAGCTGACCCCATATTAAGCGGACACCCTCTATGAAGCGGGCACCAGCTTAAGTCCCTAAATTTTTTTCCCACATTTACTGTAAAATAAACCTGCATTCAGCGGACACCTTTGTTAAGCGGATACGGATACCAATATTAAACCATTTTGTTGTACAAAACCTGCAATAAGCGGACACTTCAAGGGCATTTTACCTCTAAAGGTTCAGCTGAGACTCCTTTAATATTGTTCAACGATGTCGTTTTAAAGCCGCACATTTAACTAGGGAATGTTGGTATGTAAACAAACACCTAGAAAGAATGTTCAGCTAATTAACGACTTAGTGAATAACAGTTTATTTATTTTACATGAATGTAAATGATTATGTTGTTCTGGTCCCCTTTAGTCTCAGGTCATTGAAAGTAAATTAAAAATAACAAACAAAACTTGTCATAGACGCAGAGCCTGAATTACGAAATTGTGCAAACCAAACCGAAGTTCAAGTTTGGGCAAACGAGAAGATTTTCATGAACGCAAATCGAATGGGAACTTTAAAATTGCTTACAGGTCAGAGTTTAAGCTTGTTCTTTTGTTTACGTTTTGAATTCATGCTGAGTTTAAGTCAAAACATGATATTTTGAAGGCCTACTATCTCGCGAGTCTACGGAAACTGGCGCCGTCACGCAACGTTTTGAACGACAAATCGGCCATCGTAGTCCATACAGGGCACCTCTTCACTGGCATGGACTTTGACACTATATCTGTCTGTGTACAACCCCCTACCTCGGTTGTTCATGAAAATGTTGATTTTAGCAATAGACAGAGGTTGAAAGTCAGCTAGTTAACTGATTTAAGGTATAAATATGAAAGTGACAACGTCGAACGCACTCATGATCTTTGATTACTACTAGTAATTAACTATTTTTGCACAACATATTAGAACCTGTTTTGAGCGGACACCCTGTAATAAGCGGACCCTAATTAGGATCCCAAGGGTGTCCGCTTAATACAGGTTTCCTGTATTTAACAAATATTCCACGGGCGCGCGTTGGACATGAGATGGTAGATAGCCAACGAGGCGCATAGCGCCCAGTTGCTATAATAATCTCACAACCAACAAGTGCGAGTGGAATGATTGTTTTATTAAAAACGTCCCCTAGACATAGCAAACAAAAGTCAATAACTAGTGAGACAATCTCAGATAGTGCAGAGCGCAATTGATAGCTCTGGTACAGTAGTCCCACAATTACCCACCCCTGCTCGGTTCACTTCCGGTTTGTGTCTACCTTGGTAGTCTGCTACGGCTTTTCCCCTTTGCAGTGTGTATGTTTCAAGGTTGTATTTTCATTCAAGGTCCAAAAAAAAAGCAGAAATTAATTACTACTGGTGTTTTACGTTGATTTTCGTTCATTTTAAATTCAACAATACGCTGAAGCAGCAAACGTGACAATTTAGCTCTTTACGCCAACTTTGTAACTTGATACTGTTGTTTTCCTCGCAAAGGCATGTAATATGAAACCCTTGTTTTCTCCAAAACATACGGAAGATGTCCTTGTTTTTTTGGAGATAAATGAAAGAAAGTTAAATATCTAATGTAGTGATGAAGAAACGGAACAGAAACGATGTTGCTTTACTAAAAATGCAAATGTTTACCGATGAACAAGAACTAATTTAATTATCAGATAGTCACGAAATAACACTTTCTTTTTCTGTTGCCACCTTTGTTGTTAACAATAAAACAATTCAAAATTAACACACAACGATATTGATGGCTGAGAAGCGTTTCAATGAAAAGTATTGACGATAAACAGCGCTACTTGACCGATATGAATGAGTCTCCTCAAAGACTGATTAAATTAATTTGCGCTTTCATTAGGTGCCACGGAGTCTGCAGCAACATTAGATCACTTTCCTGGTTTCTTTTGTTACAAATTTCCAATTTGCGGAGTATTAAAGCCACTAACTTGGGAACTTTTTGGTCTCCCTTACAGACACAATTAAGGCAAGAAATAAACAAGCCGCTCAGGAGAAGCAATACATTTGAACCCTGACAAGCACACTATTGTAGATTGAAAACAGCAGATGATATTTGTTGAACCGACCTGTGTGTAATTCTAAAAGCTACGCAGCCACAGTAACGTTTCACTTTTGCAATAAAAAGGGACAATTGGCGCGACCTGAAAAATAACTGGTGTCCTTGGTCATATGACGTGATATATAAAATACCGCGTGGAAAGATAGTGTATAACACTAACGATGCTAGAACGCATGCGTCTTACATGTTGAGCTCTACCATAAGGAAAACCACTCAACATTTGTGCGTGATTCCGTATGCAATGTATCCTTCACCTAATATAGAAGTCACGAACGCTAACTAATCTACGCATACGTTTAGGGCAAATTAGTTTTGTTCTAAGGAGAATGGTACCACAAGGAGAGCAAGGGGTTACCTGAAGCAAATATACAGCTTTGCGATGTTGAAAGCTATGTGACGGCGATGGAATGCGTTTTACGTAGAGTACACATGTACCTTTCCCACCCTACCCCCACTACTTCCTTGCCTCTAGACCAATTAATTAATTGAAATTAATCAATTAAACAAATATTAAAGTATACACCTTAGCGCCATAGGGCCATAGCGGCATATGGCCTTAGTTCCTTAGCGGCAGGCAGCTCCCATAACCATCCCAATAGTGCACCCTGCACTAAAAAATAAAAACGGCCAAAAGTCACGCGTACGCTTACCATATTCGTAGAGCATGGTATCATAGCTCATATACCATGATGGCTAAGCCAATGAAAATTCTCCAATTGCATTATTTAATGATCCAGTTTTAAATAACTATAGTATAGCTAATGGCGTGTTTACTTGTCTTTGCGTATATGAGCTCTTTAAAATATGCCAAACTCAGTGATTCAGCCATGAACTCTTTGATTACGACCGACCTTACTGATTCTCTTCGCTTCTCTGACTTTCTTTTTTTATTATTTCGGTGTTTTTTTTTTTCTTTTAGAGGGAGTCAACCGCCTTAATTAGTCAGATACAAAGCAAATAACTGTTTCAATGGCAGGGCACACACTCTCTTTGAACAGTAAAATTGACCCAAGATATTTGTGTTCACTGTGTGGTAACATTCTAAAAGATCCTGTGCAGACAGGCTGTGGCCATGTGTATTGCAACTCCTGTATCCAAGACCTCAAAAGGTAACTGCAGAATTATGAATGTGCCTTATTTTTAAATTATGTTATTAAGGACTGGAAACAGAAACACTTTGTATGTTTTGCAGGAGTAGATCGTCGCTTTCTACTTTAGCAGCATTGCATGCAACAGTTTTGTTTGTTTGTTTGTTTGTTTGTTTGTTTGCTTGTTAGTTTGTTAGTTTGTTGGTTGGCTGGTCTGACTGCATGACGGACGGACGGACGGACGGACTCAATTACCACATTACACCTTGTCCAATCGATAATTGATACTTACAAGAAGTAGAATGGCGTTCTGTACCCAAACAATTTTATGGTATGTCCACTAAATGCAGCATGGCGTACCTTGAATGTCGCGTGACCCTATTTTGCAAGTGGTGATGATAAAATGTCGCAAAGTGATAGTAATTCGCTTTCATTTTTGTCTCTTAAATATCGGCCAACTCTCTCATCGTTCTCTGAAAGCCCCAGTTTTCAGCTTTCTAGTTCTAGATCTATAATCCAAAAGAGAAAAAAAGAAAAAAATTTCGCCTTTTCTTCCAACATTGTACAGGGAAGATGGAAGATTTGTCTGCTTTATCGACAAGACTGCACTAGCAGCAGACGAGGTAAATATATTTAAATACCTTTCAAAGTTTTTTTTGGCCTTCATTACATTTGTTTCCTTTCAAAAATACTTTGAGAGCTTTGCACACAATGTTCGATATAACTCATATCAGAATCGTGCTTGGTTAATTTACAACAGATGTCTAACAACGTATCCATGTCACATTATAGCTATTTCTTGATAACTTTATGAAACGCGAAGTACTTTCTCTGGTAGTCGCATGTCCCAATTCAAGCGATGGCTGCGAATGGAGAGGAGAAGTGAGATACATTGATGTAAGTCAAACAAACGTTTCATAGCTGAAGTAACAGTACTTATTGTAAGATGATCAACGACACTTCAGTCAAAAGTTATTAATGCACACTCTCACGAAACTATGCATTTGGACCTTCCACAATCACAGCTACTGCACAACTTGTACAACCATAACTTCTTGTCAACCTTACTAAGCACAACAAGATACCAAAAAGTAAGAACCAGAACGTGACACAGCTTCAAACACGACATCTGAAACCAAGCAAAATTGCTTTGCTATGGTCTTAGTATACAGTGCATTCTTAGGGTACAAGGGCTCTGGAAATATTAGCTTGTCAAGCTACTCTGAAATTCGAGCTTAAATAAAGTTTATGTATGTATGTATGCATGCATGCATGCATGTATGTATGTATGTATATATGCATGTATGCATGTATGCATGTATGTATGCATGTATGCATGTATGCATGCATGTATACATGTATGTATGCATGTATGCATGCATGTATGCATGCATGCATGTATGCATGCATGCATGTATGCATGTATGCATGCATGTATGTATGTATGCATGCATGCATGTATGTATGTATGTATGTATGTATGTATGTATGTATGGACGACATTGGGCTCTCACAGAATCACCTGGTCCACTCACTCAGTGAGACAAAATATTGCAAAGAGGAGAGCGAAGTGAACGAGTTCGTATTGCCTTTCCTTTCCACATAGAAGCACCGTTTGTCCTGCCCTGCGGAAAGACAGAATTGTTCTAACTACAACTGCCGCGAACGAGTTAAGAGAGCGGACCTTCAGCGACACGTGGAACATGAATGTCCCTATCGCTCGCAGCTGTGTCCCTTATGCAAAGAATCCTTGACAGCAGCTGTACTTAAGGTTAGTTGGATGACTTCCATCAGGAAGTTAATACTCAATACAGTCACTATGGAGACGCAGAGGCGACGCTAGGGCCTAATGAGTAACGTCCTGAATTCTCGATCAAGTGGCACAAGCTGTGTTCTTGGGCGAGACACTTGACTTCTTTACTAGTAAACAGCCTTATCCTATCACTAAGGAGTGGATCTCTGAACTGATGTGGTCTTGTGATTATCATGATCATCTTCAGCAATACCCTTTCCCTAAACCCTAACCCCAGAAATACCCCTGTCTTGCGCCGTGTAGCAATCTCAGACGCAAGCTAATGATGGCTTTACGGCGGAGAACATTATTTTCTCCTCAAAAATAATCAGACCAGGCTTCGATCTCCTTTCGTAGAACTGATGTTGACTGCTATTCGTGCTAATCCAATATGCCTGGATTTCAGATACTAAACACACAGATTCCTTATTGAACACAGCCCTCGTTGGTACCTTTTTATCATCTTTTTTCAGACTCACCAAGCACAGGATTGTAAAATGTATCTCGTGACGTGCCGCGGGTGTGGCAAAGAAGGAATTGCACGTGGAGAGGTAGCCATATTTAAATTCTTATTTTTCTGATACGCGATGAATTTTTTACTTCATGACGGAGAACACGTCACAATCAGTTGCGACTGGAACCATTGTTCCATTTTAGCCTTATTAAACAAAGCCGATTAGATTTTTTGATTTTCAGCAACGAGACATCATACCTAATTTAGCATTCGTATACTACTTGTATTGCTTGTTCTAGCTGTTCTGATAAGAAACCGAACAAAATGAGTCGCGCTTTACTCTCAAAGAATTCTACAGTTTTGCAGCGCGTATGCACCAAGACAATCTTAAAACACAATTTCGTCCTCAAGAGGCAATACTACTGGGATGGACAAAACCCGGTGTTATCACTTGAGAAGTCTGCCTGGGTTTGGACTTTTCAATGAACAAGTCCAGCATTGATAAAGAAAACGTTCACTTCTAATCCAATTATTTCATAATTCCTCCTGCTCCACTGACAGATGGAATATCACCTTAGCCCCATCAATGGTGACTGTGAAGCAGTTGAGAGGTGCTGCGCATTTCAACCGATTGGTTGCGGTGAGAGCAAGGTTTGTATCAAAATATTCTAAACTGAAAGGCATGAAAACTGAGCTAATTTCTTTCAAGAAATGTTCACCATTCACCGACGTATCAGAGCATTAACAGCATTTAGACAAAGAGGTCGGGAAAAAAGGACCAGTTGTGCTTGTCACAATGGACCGCCTACATGTAAACACTGGATCGTGATCAAAGCTTATGTAGACTACATTTTACCACTATTTACTTGACAGAAAATGAAGCTGTCGGAGGCCACGAAACACAACGAAGTGTCTTCGATGTTCCACTTGAATCTGTTGTTGGCGTTTGTGTTACGTCTGGAGGAACAAGTGAAAAGTCAGCTTGCCTCTGGTGGTGCATGTGGTGGCGGTATCAGCGATCATTGGATGAGGAATTCCGAGAGGTCTATTTCCAGTGCTATATCAAGCATAGATGCAGTTGTACGCGAGACAACAGACTTGAGACAGAAGCTTCAGGACAATTCTGAAAGACTGGTAAGGTTGGAAAGAAGAGTTGCAAGCCATGGTGACAGGCTTCCAGCAGTGACGCCGACGTTCTCCTCGCTACAACCCTCTTATAACACGGACGAGATTTCTAGACGTCTCACGAATGCCGAAAACGGGAATAATAACATTGAGTTCCTAATAAGCGAGAATGGGCGCGAACTCAACGATCTGAGACAAGAGGTATCGTCACTTAAACGCCAGCTGGATGGTGCAGTGGATAGCATAAGGCGACTTGAGAGAAGAATGGAATCTTCAGAGCACAATTTAGCGCTCAGGAACGTTGTTCTCTCAGACATCGAGGAATATGTCCGACAGCAGCAAGTTTCCACGTACGACGGGACACTGCTTTGGAAAATATCGGATTACGCTCGCCGAAGAAATGATGCCATCAGCGGAAACCAGACGTCTATTTATAGCCCGTGTTTTTACACCAGTCGCCAAGGGTACAAAATGTGCGCCCGTCTGTATTTGAATGGGGACGGCATGGGCAAAGGAACACACTTGTCGCTGTTTTTTGTCGTCATGCGCGGCGAGTTTGACGCGTTACTCCGCTGGCCATTCAGACAGAAGGTTACCATGATGTTGTTGGATCAAGACAATGTGGAGCATGTGATCGATGCGTTCAGACCCGATCCAACCAGCTCGTCTTTCCAAAGGCCCAGGCGGGAGACAAACATTGCAAGCGGGTGCCCTTTGTTTTGCCCACTGTCAGAGTTGAATAATCACGCCTACGTACGAGACGACACCATGTTCCTAAAGATTATAGTGGATACTCTGGATCTCTAAACATATAACTAAGACAACCTGGTAAGTTGCAGTTAGAGAATCGGGGGAATAACTTTCGTATTTGCGGTCAATACCGTAAAGCTTTTAATTACTTATCAAAGAACAGCGCTATACGTGCGAGCCATTAGTACCTTTGAGAAGAACATTGCCAGCGAGCTCAGTCCGGTCTCGACAGCCAGAATTTTCCATCAACCGATACTTTCTCCCCCGACTTTAGAAGCAGACAATAGTTTCAATATCTCTAAAAGAAAGTTAGCCTTTGAACAGGCTCCCGATTCGGTTACAGGGCGAAAAAGACAATGGCGAGTGGCGCTTGTCGACTTGCTTCGCTCGCCGAAATTTTTTCTCCCTCGCCCGGAGCCTGTTCACAAACTAGAGGAAAGTGATCTGACTCGTCCTCAGACGTCCACTAAAAGGTGACTAGGGTCGAATCAGAATAACTATTTATCTAACTGATTATAAGAGCGGTTTTCAATTGAGTGTTGAAAAGTAACCACAACCAAAGTAATCACTGGCCAATCAGGGAGAATACTGACAATCCAGTAAACCAATTAAGACTCGAACCATATACATGAGGTGACGCAAGGCGCGGGAAAATGTGAGTCGCGAGTTGTTTAACTTTTGGTTTCACGTCTGACTGGATGAGAAAGTGGTACGTTAATTTTATACCAATAGCAAAGCGTATTAATGTAATCAAAGCTAATGAGGATTACCTTTGACACTGAAGTGTGAAAAGCGTGATTTGCCGATCCTTATGCACACGTGACAAACATGAAATGCGTACGTTTTAAGTCAACTTAAATAGGCATATCAACATTTCTCTCATTTTCGAAAATTTACTTCAGTCAATTCTCGTTTGAAGGGTATCTTCCTAAACTCACGGAGTTCTAGTGGAATACCGTTCCATATTTTTACACCGATTCTAGCGAGGGAAAATAACTGATTCATTCTCATTGTTTCACATAAAAATTACCAGCTGCTGCACTTTTACATTACTAAGCTAGTTCACGTTAGATCAGATGTGTTTGTTTTAATATTGATTCTTCACGCCACTGTTAGATAGTCCTATCTTGTCCGCGCAAGATAGCCCGGGCAATGGCACTTTTCACGGTTAATTTTTCTCTTTTTCATTACAATGTAATCGAACGTGGACGCGAGGCAATTTCGGGCTAAAACTACAAAATAGCCGGAAATTGCCTCACATACATGCCAGATTTTATGGAAAGGCATATGAGCAAAGGTAACCGTGAAAAGGTCTATTCGATTTGATTTATCATGTTTATCATTTATCGTTTTTCATGAGCCTGTCCTGTTATTGATCATGAATTTCGTCATAACACTGTCAAAGTAGCTGTTGATCCGCAGCCTACTTTATAAAAAAAGCAGTCCGCGGATCAACAGCTTTGTCAGTGTTATGTCGACGATGATGTTATGACGAAATTCGCTGTCAATAACACGACAGACGCCTGAAAAACTGACGTCAATTCGTATTTTACAATAACAAATTGCGACTTGCTCACTGTCGCTTGTCGCGTCAACATCGCATAGATTACAAATTCATGCGTCTGTCCGCTTATTGACAATGAAAATTAGCCAATGAGTGCGCGAGAATTTTTACAGTTATTGCAAAAAAAAAATTCTTGTATATGTAATTTGCAAACATGCCACCGTTTAACAAATTAAGACAAGAATACCATTACAGGCTACAGTGGGGCCTCGTGCTCCATGTGGTCACGGTAATAAGACCAAAGTAAGTATTAGCCTGCTCCAGGCTCTTTGTCAGCGGGGACGACCGAAAGAGCGAGCGGGCGAAGGAATTCGACCTACCCCCATAAAACATTAAAATTGACGATCAGTCGCTTTAACAACTGATGTTCTTGGAAAAAAAAACAAACAAACAAAACTATGTACTGAAAATGGGATGGTGGGAAGGAACTAATAGAGAAAACCGATTTCTCTTTTGCTGCTGCTCCATCATTGATAGAGCCGCTGGTCTGTAACAACAACCCATCAGGAGAAACGATATCAGATCCAGTGAAAACTGTGAAAAACTGCCTTGTAAACGTAATCGTGGAACACAAGGAGTTTTCGACGATTGCAAAGGTACAGAATTATTTTCGATGAAAATAGGACTTTTTACTCAATTCACGCATTCATTCTGTAATTACCACTTAGTTTTGCATCTAACCCAGGTTTGAGAATTGAACTGACGCTTCGGTAACCAGAGCGTTGGTATCATAATCGTCTTAAGATTTGACGACCATACGCAGCTAGGTTGTCTTAACGCCACCCTGGTTTAATCATCTATTGTACCATATCAGGTGTTTAGAACGCTCTCTTCGGGCAAAACTAAGCATAGGTCTTAGAACATCACCTAGTCTTAATTCATTCATGTACAAGATTAGAAAAATTGATTTATCAGGCCTGGAAAATAACTCTAAGGCAGCGTCCACACAACGCCGGAGGAATAAAAACGCAGCTTTATTTCTACTGTTCTGTTAGCCCTACCGTCCACACCAATCCGTCAAGAAAGCGGAGCCTCACGAAAGCGCTCTTCAAACTGGAAGAATTTGAAAACGCCGGCTTTGTTATTTTCGTGTGGACAGAAAACATTTTGGAAACGTTGTTTTTCGACAACGATGACTCCTTAAACACAAATCCAAAATGACCGGTGATTGTTGCGTTTTTAAATTCCTGGCCGGAAAACATTTGATGCGTTTTCAGAATGAAACCTCCGTTTTCAAATTCCTCCGGCGTAGTGGGGACGGGGCCTAAACGCTGTAGTCTCTGCAGCTCATGACATGTTTAATGCTGCGAGAGTTGTAATTTTTTTATGACACATTTTAAAAACGGATTCTAATTAAAAATTTTTCTGTATATAATTTTATATTAGATTAAGTAGATAGAATAGATAGATATTCTAGAAGATTTTCATTCAGTAGATTTTTAGCTACGTGTAAATAATTTTAGATTAGTAGTATCTAGTGAACGCTGTTTTATCAGATGTGTGTTTTTCTTATTTTGTGTGTGTATTTTCCATTCGTCCCTCTGAATCAGACCTGATGAAACCTGGACTTCCGTTTAAAAAGTACAATCCTGAAACATGAAAACAAGAAATCTACCCTCGTCACTCCTGAAATCAGTCAAATAGACAAGAAAGCGCTCACTTGAGCATTTTGTTCAGGGTCCTAGAGAATTGGAACCTCAGCCGGCAGGCTAGGGCAAGTGCGAGAAACGTAGACCTTATGTTAACAAGTATCGGAGCTTCCGCAGGTAGCACACTACACCAGGGAGATAAAGTGTAAGTTAAGTAACATACTTCATCAGGGAATTCTTTCAACTTTCGCAAGAACTCGACAGATCAAAATTTCCCTAAAGAAGGCAATGTTACTCACCAGGTCTGTTACAAAGGGAGTTTCCACATTGGAACTGCTGTACTGTAAATATATTATCACATATTTCAAGAAGTTTCTAGTGTTAATCTTTTCCATTATTTTCCCTTCTAGCTCATCTCTCGTGATACGGTATTAGTTTGTTGTTCTAAATGCATTGTAAATCTTAGCAACAGCGTTATGTCAGGTAGAAAGCCACAGCCATATACTCGAATTTCTTAGTGTCTTATCGACCATGTGTGTTGCACTGAAATCAGTGTAAAGCCCTATTCTCACTCATTAATAAATCATTTAATACTTATATCAACCTGCTACCTTGCTCCGCTAGCCCCTACGGCTCAATACTCTAGTTTTGCTTGTAACTATGTATAAAATTATAAATTATAGTTAAGAGAGTAAGGATAAAGATTGTTGTTTTCGCCATATCCGTAACCGTGATTTTCTCTCTCCGCCGGTTTTCAGTTTGGTTCTTGGTTAGTTTCGACTGACTGGACAACAAATATCAGACACTAAAGGCAGTGTTCTGTCACATTTCCAAACACTTCAAAGTTGGTCAAAAATACTCTGCTACGCACCTTAGTTTCAACCCTCTTCTCGATCTTTCCAAATGTGTTGGAACACTGTCTCTCGAGTTTAACATATTACATCAAACGGTCCAAACACATTTTTCCAGCAACGCTGGTTGCTGCATTGTTCCGCACAGACTTTTCATGTTGGTCAAAAGTTTAGCTTCAATCAAACTCTGTCCTAACAAGTGCCAACAGGGCTCTAACAAAGTTTAACAGTTTCTTCCAACATTGTTATATGACATTGGAACAAAATGGACCTTTCGACTAGGGTTTAACCTAAGTATCCGTGTGTATTATTTATTGGCGACTGTAGTATGTTCTACGTCATAACCCCATGTGGTTATATTAAGAGTTAATATATAAGCGTGTTTCAACCCGTCGCTTCTGAACTGCAGTGCAGTTAGTTCGGCCATTTGTACGGGTCGTCAAACTCCTACGATACATTGAACTAAGTTATGGCGACAGTGATGTCAATGAGTAATCGATCAGTAATCAACAAGTAAACTGCTGATTGGACATTTACTATTGTCGACAATCAATGAGTAATCGATGACTGATAGGTATAGTAGGCCACAAGATTTTTAACCACTTTAACCGCCGTTCATATTGTCATCGATTTTATTGATTGCTCATTAATTTCACCTAATAGGGTATGGTATATAACAAGATTTTCTCCGGAAATTGAATACCATTACCCTATGTTAGTCACAAGCAAGAGCGATTTGGATATGCATTAAGTTGTTCACGATACAATCATAAACAAAGACACCTTTAAAATTATAATTCAAACCCCGCCTAAGGGTTTTTTTATTTTTAGCCCACCGTTTCTCCTCTCTTCTGTTCGTTTTGTTTATTTATTCGTTTGTTTCTTAATCAGTATTGTGTACAGCTCTCAAGTTCTAGCATAAAGACGGCATGGGTCTTTTTCATTGTAGACTGTTCACAGTCCCCTATTTTTTCGTGCGAGCGAAACTGGGGAGAGTACAAAATGCCCGCGGGTAGGGGTGGTGGAGGGCACGGCAGACGGAAAATCTATTTTTTCCGGCCCTAATTTTTTCGCCCCTTCACCCCCACGCTATTAACCCCACCGCTACTACCCACGGGCATTTTGTACTCTCCCCAGTTTCGCTCGCATCAAGAGACCAAGATGGCGGCCCGTCGAACTCAACGATCGACATCTACGATCTCACGGAAAAATAGGGGACTGTAAACAGTCTATTTTCATTGCGCTGTTTGTTCTATTTTTCCCTTTGTTTTGGTCTTTTCTGGCTGGTCTGTCTTTGTCTGTCGGTCGGTCGGTCTGTTTGTTTGTTATAATTATAAGCAAATATGACTCTGATACCCCAAAGCAATCAGGTATGTACAAAGATCAGAACAGGCTACAGACTTGAACCGCCAGAAAAGAAACTACAGACGGCCGACCCAGATTACCAGCGACAATCCCACCAATTTTCAAGTGGAAATGATAAGTTGACTGGTTGCAAGTCAGCAATACCAACTTAGATTTGAAGATTAGATTTGACAGTTAATAATCCGTAAATACTGGCCCACGGTGTAGTGTTTCTGTTGGCCAGCTTTTGTTTACAAGTGTTTGTAGTGATGATTTTCTCAGTTCCACTAATACGGTTTTTGGTTTAATCCAATCCTTCCTCGTTTCGCTCTGTTTAAACAGAAACAAAACACATTACATGCACTGTTGGCTCTAAAATTCTCACCAACTCAAAGAGTTTATGTTTTTTAAGTTGACCCTTGCGATTTTGGTTTTAGGTTTATTCGGTTCGAGTTGTTCGCTCGTTTTTTTTTTTTGTTTGTTTGTTTGTTTTTTTTGTTTTTTTCTTTGTTTGTTTTTTTTGTTTTTTTTGTTTTTTGTTTTTTTTGATTTTTGTTTATGATCAATCTCTGTTTAGACAATGGCTAGTAAAATGAAGCTGTCACAATTACTCATATTCATATCTGCGCAGAGTGCACTAATTCACCTAACATCAGTCCCCCCCCCCCCCCCCAAAGACCCATTTATCTACTTATGAAAGTCACTCCAACGGCTACGAGGTTGAGAGTTAAGTAGATTAGTTATAGGTTTCAGCTTTGCAGCTATCACAACTACATAATACACATTTCGTTCCAAATGTGAAGCGCGTTGTTTTCTCGCATGACATTATAGTAAAATAAACCCAATGCCAGTTTCAATGCCAGTTTACTGAAAAGTCAAGAGATATGGGTGAACATGGCAATATTTTTAATACGATGTTGTTTTTGGAAGACTCGTGTACATTTACAGGGATCACTTGATTTGTGGATGCAGATTGACCGGTGTTTGTTTTGACGGATTTGAGGTTTGGTAGTCCCGCGTTCAAATCCTTACACCAGTTATGACCACTAGAGTTAAAACACGCCGTGGCGTGTTCACCTCCATGTCGCCACGTTAATAATGTTAACAGCTAACTGTTATCAGCCTCCCAATAGCTGGAAGTCTTCACAGTTTTAATTTTCTTTTGCAGTATTGTTTTGCAGTATTTGATGTTAGCATGGACAACAGTTCTAAGTACATCGAGTCTCTGGCAACGTTGACCTTCGGCATTCATTTTAAACAGTCGGAAGTGGTGCCGGAGAGTTCCGAATAACAATCCCCCAATCAAGAGAAAGTCCTAAGCCTAATATTACCAAGGTTACTACAGACACCTGGCGAAGGAAAAAACTCCACCTTCACACGTCACCAGGCCTTAATGAAACCCCGGTCATGTACATAAACAGGGAACCCAAGCCATTAAAATTATCCAACCACTTGTACGTCAACCTTGTCCCAAATTTGAGCTTGACATAACCTCGTCCAAAACTTGCGCTGCCTTTGCGAAAAGGTTTTTCGAGTTTTAACAAGTTTCTCTCTTTACTCTTTTTTTCTTTATGTTCAACAGCCTGCCACAATCAGTCCGCCGTAACAAAGCTGTATGCAAGTAACTAAGGCCTGCATTGGTAGTGGTAGGGTGATAGATCTTCGTAAGTTCGCCAGCAAGGGGGTAGTAACACATTGTCTGCCTCCTCCCTTAAGTGATGGCCACAGCCCACACACTTAATGGAGAAAAGAGCTTGAAAACTGTTCAACCACCTCTGAAAGACAAAGCAACAACGCCAATGTTTTCGTTGTTTTCACTACAAATGAGGGAAAATTTCGTGAAAACATATATATATATTGGGACTATCGCCAATATAAGTATTTTAACGCACGCGTAAAGCGGATTTAAATTGTGAATATCAGAGATGTAGAGGCTAGCTTAAGTCTGACGACTTAAATTTGTAACAAGAGTCACTCCCACAACCAATGATCACCAAACACTATTCAACTTACCAAGAAGCCTCGCACTTGAGCTGTGGGATCGGTAGCAGAGTAGTAATGTAATACTACAGACGTGGCATAATCTGTTATCTGAGGGATAACAATTGCAAGACAAGCGTTACCTTTATAGCCCATCCTTAATTTGTCACACAACGCTTCCTTCGGGGCATAGCGTGACAACCTTCAAACGTTCATGTATGTACAGCCATGTGATTATCGGGTTCTTGATAGAAGCAGATTCTTTCTTGGCTCGCAATCCTTTAGAAAACAACACCGCGAACCGGCAGCCAGTGCAGAAAAAGCCGTCCACCGCTACACACGTTGTCAATTCATTTAGTAAGCACAATCATACCACCTTGACCATACCTACAGTAGAGTTCTACAGTAACCATGAAAAATCAAGCCCAATAAAGGTGGTACAATGTATGATAAAGAAAAACTTATTGACTGATTTAGGTTGGGTTGGACGGGAAGATATTCGGTTCTAAGTCAAGGAAGTTTTTGTGCTCAGTCCATAAGCTATGACCGAGCCACCAAAATCAACATAACACTTGTGACGGGGTTGAAATCTGCTACAAAGCTTCCAGTTCTCCAAAACGTTGTAAGCAACTACCTTTCTAAATACAGCGTGGCGTGACGGAGACTGTGATTCCTACAAAAGGAAAAAAAAACCAACGTCACACTAAGGACAACAACAACAAAACGTAAAAGAACAGTCAAGCGAGGCCGAGCGCGAAGAACGCGCACGAATTTGGGACCGAGAAAGGAAAGGCGTGGGTACTAGGCTAATGGCAAGGCAGATTGTTGAATCGTAACAAACACTTCATACGTCGTCAGGCTGGTTTGCCAGCAACTGTTGCAGGATAACAAATAAGAAGTTCTTCCGCTGCAAGAACACACAAACCGGCGCCAGAAGTGATAATGCGGTGTTTTGCGGTTTACCTGCAAGAATTTTTGGGAACGCAAGAAGTTAAATATCTAAGCGCAAGAAACCGCAAGTTACAATTCTAACCGCAAGCCGCAACAAACGCAAGAAGTTGTTGAGTCCAGCCGCATGACGTTTTCTTTATCTGATCTCACAATGTATAGCTTTAAAGGCGTGCGCCGACAACAAGCGTTTACAGCCGAGAACCATGGCAATAAAAACGTCAATTTGGGCAACTACTAAGTGTCACAAAATGTAGCAGTACCAACTGTGAAATGTACATGCATGCCAGCAGTTACTAAATGCTCTCCTATTAGAATCTTATGATTTTACCTGGTGTATTTCTCTCTCCTTTTTTCAAAATACACATTCAATTGCAAGTTTAGAGACAGCAGTGACTCAATGAAAAAGCAACATAACGATATACATGTATGTATGTATGGTGGTATTTGCATAACATTCAAAACACGTTTGCAAAGATGTGTCTTCAGTATAAAATCTTTGGGTCAAGCTTTTCCCTACACAATGCAACAATGTCTCTTTCTTGTGAATTGTGTAAATTACAACCTTAAGACAACTGTTGATCATTGATGTTACGTGGAACAATCAGGCCCTCTTAACTGAGCAACACGAGCATATTCACCTCTTTTTCCAGAAGAGAGCTCTCCTGTATTCCTCTGATGATCACCTGGTCGATTTCTGTCATGCGCAGTACTATTGTAGCTTTGAGTGTCTTTGGTACAAGCACCTGTTTGGGATTACCTACTCTGTTAGTAGAAGTATTTTTACCAGATTTCAACCACTTTAGTAAGCTTTTGTAAAAGATCAAACCAAATAAAAACAAGTACAGCCCTGAAGGTCCAGTTGAGGTTTAGATATACATGTACATTAAATTGTTGCAAAATGACCATATTCATATCACGAGTATTCCCTAATTTTGTTTGTTACTTTTAATGTTAATGTTAGCAGAAAAATCGATCTCAATATACCCTGATTTTAAGCATCCTTGCTCTATTTTGATTTTGTATCAAGAGTATTTCAGTGATCTTCGTAAGGTAAGTGGTTCATAGTGCCAGAGCTTATCCTGGTTTCTGCAGCATGAAGTGACTAGGAGTATTTCTACTTAATTCCCCCTGGATGGGATGCTAGTCCATTGCAAGGTTACCACCCAACATGAAATTTGCTGGTACCCATTTATACACCTGGGTAGAGACAGTCACTGTGAGAGTGTAGTGTCTTGCCCAAGAGCACAACACAAGGACCCTGGCCAGAACTCAAACCCGAACTGCTTGATCCAGAGTACTGTACGCTAATGTTTAGGCCACTACATTTCCCACAATTTGTTGGTTTTGTTTTTTTTTTAATCTCTGCTTGAAAGGAAAAAACTACACATTACAAGAAGGGTTCCTGACAAACATGTAGCTTATAATAATCATGACCTGAAATGCAAAAAAATCTAACCTTCAGAACATGGGCACCACATGCACTAGCTATTGACAACTCTAAGCGAGGATACAAAGCCTTGCAGTCCTGCAAGGCCTTCTGTATTTCCCTAAAAAAAGCAATCAGCAGCCATGTTACTTTCTGCCATCAGCTGGCAATTTTGCTATGCACAGGAAATGATTTGCCACCAACTTCACACAAGAGTCCACCTATCCTGATTAATAACAAATCCATCTCTACCCAAGCTTTACTGCCTATTGCTTCCTTAATCCTACCTACTACAATACATTTTGACTGGGCTCATTAAACAAGGCCACCGTAAGACTAGAGTGACAGTAGTATGCTCATTACACTGCACATGACTTTCATGTTCATGCACTATTTCTTTCAAACAATAAAAAATGACAAAGAGTGTTAGACCCTAGAATCACAAGTGGAGTGAACATCATGACCTGTATGATAACCTTCTCCCAATATTTACCCTTTCAAATTTGTCTTTGCCCTCTTTGCTGATGAGGGTGAGCGATCCAAGCTTTGTGCAGCTGGGGGATGATGTCTTTTTAAACACGATAAAGCGTGTTGAGCCTCTGAAGTCAGCTGCCAGTTTGATCACAAGAAAAAAATCTTTTCGTAAACCAACATAAAATCACAAACATTGATACATGTAGAATGTACATTGACCATAAACTCTGTTACATGACAACGTAGGTTTTCACACAAGGTAGTCTGTCTACAATCATTTCTCTTTTTTGCTCTGTTTTAGTTTGTAATACTTCTTATAATATATACTACTTCTGATCACTTTATTCTGTTCTGTGTACTTTTCAATTGTCTTTCATATCATATTGAACTTCAAAATAGTAAATGTTATGAAGCATTACTGTGTATTTCAAGATTTTAGTAGTCGCTTAATAATATGTTACTTGATACAATATCGAAAAACAAAACGAATGCATGTACACGTACTTTCCAAAGCTTAATAATGCCATGAAAAAGTCCTCTTAACAACACCCTCGTGTTTGCATTAATGATGCACAGAAGCACGTAAACTCTATTCAGTTATTACCTTTTCATGCCAGTCGTAAGTCTCTAGAAGTTTGTCATAGAGAGGGGTTTTGTCTTCAACTGGATCCAAGCTTAAGAGTCCTGTATTTCCCAAGGAAGGAGATCGACCATCCAATGAAGAGAGTCCCTCACTTGCTTTATCTAGCTCGCTGTTTTAAGAGCATGAAAGAAACAAAAAATTCCATTCAGACTTTCACAATTCTAAAATAGATAGCTTAAGCTTTATTTAGCTAGTCTGCTTTGTCCATTGTTGGCTGCAAGAGGCTTGGGTTCCACACTAAAAACAAGGCCTGTTCTAAAGATCACCAACAACACTGGTCCTAATACACAAAATTATAAAACTTTAGCTAAAGTTCCAAAACTACATGTAAGCCTAATGGTGTTTTTTATTATTATTATTATTATTATTATTATTATTATTATTATTATTATTATTATTATTATTATTATTATTATTACAATCTCGTAGAGAAGGTTTCTAGGGCATTTTGGAAATAACTATAAACATAGACATGACCTATGGTTAAACAATGCGTAGGGTAAAAATGCTATCTATCATTGATTGTGAAGAGAGTAAGAAGAAGAATTACAAAGAGAAGGTTCATAAGGTAGAGGATATCTTAAATAATTGGAGAAACAAGAGATTAACTTTAATTGGTAAAATCGCAGTTATTAAGGCTCTAGCTGCATCACAATTTGTCTATATTCTGTCATCAACAACGTCATGTTCAAAATCGCTCAAAGAAACAAACAATCTTCTTTTTAAATTTCTTTCAGATAACAAGGGCAACAAAATTAAGTGGACTGAAATGATAGCAGATTACCAAGATGGAGGACAGAAGATGCTAGACATAATAGAATTTAATAAAGCCTTGAAAATTTCATGGATACTTAAGTATATTTCAAATGACTGCAAATCTAAATGGAAGTGCTTTTTCAATTTTCATTTATCTAAGGTAGGCGGGAAATTAGTTTTTCTCGGTAATTTGGCGCCAAAAGATGCCAAAAAACTTCATTTAAAAGATGATTTCATCCAGGAACTTATTGAACTGTGGACGGGCTTAAATTATAGGGATTCCTTTGCCTCTCAAGCTAATTTCAGTGCTGGTCATATTTGGAATAACTTGATGATCAGAATCACAGGCAAGACTATATTTTATGAACACTGGGCTAATGCAGGGGTGATGAAAATTAACGATCTGATGACAAGTGATTTAACAATAATATCTTACTGGTGTTTCAAAGATAAGTTTAGTTTTCCAGTTTCGTTCCTTGAATTTTGTGGAGTAACCTCAGCTATCAGGAGTGCTACGAGATCTCTGAAATTGACATTACCAGGAGAAAAAAATCTAGAAAATGTACTGCTTAAGTTAACTCGTCTAACAAACCAAGTCAGGCAGCTTACCAAATCTTTGTCACCGAAAAATGTACTCACCCAGAAAAAAGCCAAAAGAAATGGATTAGAGACTGTGAACTCGACGATGTGGAAAGTTTGGACTGGGAGTCAATTTATCTACTACCTAGGATATGTACATTAAGCACGAAATTAAGGAACTTCCAGTTCAGATTTCAACACAGGAGAATAGCTACAAACTCTTTTCTATTTAAAATTAAATTTTCAGAATCAAATCTTTGTTGTGTTTGTCAAACAGCACAAGAAACGTTGTTTCATCTTTTCTGGGAATGCCCGATCACAGAAGCCTTTTGGAATAGCGTTCAACAATTTTTTCTCTGTTGATTTAATACCAGCCTCACAAGTTTTAGCTTTTTGCCAATGTTTAGGTCTCCAAGGAGAGAGGAGTACCTTGTTATTCAATCAATGTTTACTACTTGGTAGATTTTACATTTACTCTTGTAAGTGCAAAAATGTTCAACCATCCTCAATAGAATACGTTAATCAGGTTAGATGCAATTTAAAAGTAGAAAAACATGTTTCAATTACTACAGGAACACAAAACGCTTTCCAACAGAAGTAGCACAAAATACTCCAGTCATTATAACTTCCTGATCTCTCCTTTGAACTTTTGTTTTAACAGGTAATTTAATTAAATGATATTTAGGTTCTCCTTTACATTTTGGAACAGCTTTTAACTTAGTATTTCATGGCCCAATATATATAAATTTTTTTTTTCGCTCATATCTACTTTCATCAGTTGATAGAAGAGTGTGTTAGCAGCAGTAGCAGTATTATATCTGTTAGTTGTATTATTATTAATTTTTTTTTTTTTTTTGGCCCTATTAGTAATATCGTTGTTTTTTTAGAGTTAACTCCTGTAAAAAAGTTTGTTATATTGTTAGTGTTGTAAGCAATGTTGATTGGTATTGTAATTTGTAATTTGTAAGTAGTGGTAGATAGTGATGTAAGTAACTTTAGTTTTTTTGTAAAATTGTACGTAAAGTGTAGTATTGCAATTAAAAAAAATGCTATTTTGCTTAACTAGGAGGATTGGCAACATCTTTTCAATGTGCTCACCTCAAGACTTTGTGTACACTTGTAAGATTTTTCTTCAGTATTTGAGTTATATTTCCTCCCTTAGAAGTCTCGGAAGAATCCCCTGTTTCCTTGTTTACACTGGGATTAGTTGCAAGATCTTGGAAAACTTTGCTCACAGTCGCTCTTAGACTATTTGCCGTGGAAACGACCTCATCTATGCTCTTCACCTTGTCCGCCATGATTCCCAACGCGCAGCCGGAGAGACTCTGGGCAGGATATTGACCAGTGCCAGTCCCCAGCATCCTCAATATCAGTGGCAAACCGCTGATAAAAGGGACAATGTATAACTGCCTAGGGTCCACTGGAATTACACAGGTACAAGGCTATCCTGTTATAGCACAATTTATCGAGGAAACGAAATTCTATTGAAGAGTATAAACTTCAAAAAAAATCAAATTACTTGGCAGGGAAAACAGAATATTTAGTACAAACAGTTTAAGTTTGACATTGGTTTATTATTGGTCACCCTACCCCATCCCGGTTGCGGATGACGTGGGCTCATTTTAATTTCATCAATTACTAATGCCTGGTAGAAATTGTAGCAATATGAAAAGATCGAGCGACACGATGTTAGACCTCGGCTAACATGGTGGACCTTTGGCCATTTTCTGTCTTCTATCGAGCGTATTTTGGTACCATGAAGTTTAAGGAGCGTTTTGCGTTTTGCCTCTGTGTATTTGTTCTTATAGTACCATTTATTTGGTTACGAATGCGAGTCTCGGACAAGAAGCACCCGCTGTTACTTTCTGTTCATGAAGATCCACAGTTTCCGGTGGACGAAACGGATTTCAACAGAATCGATCATTCTCATCATCATGTCCAGCGATCAAACGAGGAAATGGAAAGTGTGAAAACGAACACTGATTCTAATGACGTACATGTAAAACCAAGGTTAGAGAAGCGATTTGTAGAAAAGGATCACAAAAACACAGTTAGTAAACACGACAACAACGCAAGGAATGCCAATAATGATGTGGACTATGAATATGACGACCCATGGTTGATATGGAAAGACATGGTCAAATCTCGACAAATTACCCCTCCTGATGACACTGATGCAGTCAATATGATATTAGAAGCCATGATGTATAAACCTGTTATAGCAGCCGGCGTTGGATACCGTGGTACACAGTTGAAAGCCACTTTAACTCTTGAGGGAAAGCAGAGAGTAGTTTTCAAGCCTAAGAGGTAAGACCAAAAAAGAGGTATCCAGGCCATCCCTTTGTTTTATTTTTTATTATTATTTACATTTAGTGTCAAATGTGTTTCCTGATATTGCGTCAGTTGGTTGTATTGAAAAAAAAAAAGACTAAAAAAAAAAGAAATCACAAGAAGTCTCTGAATGGGAGGGCTGGTACCTCAGAATCATTGCTGTGAAGCAAGGAAACAACAAAGACATGAAACCAAAATCAATGTGGTGGAAAAGTTGGTTGATGTTATTGTAAAATTAAGACAACGTAGGGATTCTAAGCCAATCACAGTTTAGCTCAAATAACCCCAGAACTACTGCGCGATGTATTCGCTGCGAGGAGCACTCGAGTTTCATTCTATCATGAAATCTGATTGGCCAAGGAGAAACAAAAGTCATTATGTCACAGAAATCATTTCCTGGCTAGGGTTCGCAGACGTTATTTTTCAGCGGAACCAAGTGACAGCTGGAAATACGTCTACGTTTGCAGGCTAAGATGGTGGCAACACTTAACAGAATTATTAACAAGAAAAACGATTTAACAATGTCGTTACGACATTAGACGGAGAAACAAAAGAGGATGGCCTTAGCCTTGGAATAATGAAAGATTGCTCGGTAATTAGTTTTGATTAATTAATTGACTGCTTGCTTGCTTGCTTGCTTGATTGATTGATCAATTGGTCGATTGAAATCACAAAACACTGGCTAATCACTATTTTTCCACTAAGTACAATTTTTCTGTAAGTTAAACTTGACAAAAAACGATGAGCTTGGGGAATGGTGCCTGAAAGGATGGTGGAGCCAGAGAGCAAACTAAACCGAGCTCGTAGGGTATCCATGACAACCCTGTGGCAACCACCAGGCACTGTCACACTAAAAAAACAGTGGAAACACAGGATACTTTCCACATACTTACCCTCAAGCCAAAGGGGGACGGGTGAGCTGGGAGAAAAGCTTAACAAGCACTGTCCAGCAGCAAAAAATACATGGAATGATTTGACATCCAAAGCTGAGCTGTAAAATCCTGGCACCCCCTGCACAAATCCCCTGGCCACCCGGAACTCACTCTGAGGGAGACTGCTGGCAAGCATCTTGTTTCACGTTTATTTTAGCCTAAATTACATTTAGCCACATATAATTTAGATCATTGGTCTTGACTATACACATGTCTTGCTTAATACAGACCTACTTTAACTGTAAGGAAAGGTCACTCTTATTGTCACAGCCATACCTGAAATAAGCTTAGACAAAGTGAAAACATTTCTTCTTCCCAGATATCCTAGAGACTTCATAGTGGAAGGAACTCCGTATGCTGGTTTTGACAGACATAATGGAGAAATTGCAGCATTTCATTTGGACAGGTGCATTATTGATCAAATAAATTAATTTTATAGTTCTGATAGATGACTCGTGATTAACAAGCCCAGCTGGCTTGTCTGGCCTTTGCAACTTCAAAATCTTACATTCTAGTTTTTGGAGTGAAATTTCAGCTTGTTGTCAGCTTTTATTCAATTAGTATGCAGCTGGCTCTTACCCACATGTGTATCTCAGTGTTAAAACTACATTAAATTTTATTTAATAGCATCTATTCAAGTTCATATCCTGATCATAGAGTTCAACTTATGTTTGTAACAACTGGCTTAGCAAGTTTTGCTTCACACATATGTACAAATCCATCAGGCATCTCCATGTCGAGTGGTCCAGGTTCAAGCTCTGTTGTGTCCTTGGGCAATAGCACACTACTTTCACAGTGCATCTCTCTACCAAAGTGTATGAA
Source organism: Orbicella franksi (assembly GCF_964199315.1). NCBI lineage: Eukaryota > Metazoa > Cnidaria > Anthozoa > Scleractinia > Merulinidae > Orbicella > Orbicella franksi. Next base: position 21,174,128 of record NC_138145.1, read on the forward strand.
ACGGTACAGCCAAATTTGGCTGAGGGTAAACTCTGTCAAGTACAGTTATGCATATGTAAAAATAAAGTATTCTCAGTTGTTTCATGCTACAAAAATTAAAGTTTAATGCCAGCCTAGCAACAGGCTGCCTGTTTTAAGTATTTGCTAATTACACATTGTCACTTACAAATAAACTTTGGGCCCACATTAAGTATAATTTTTAATTCTTGTACTTTTAGTGACCTCAAAAATAATCATACAATATAATTGCAGAATTTTAGGGTTCTACAGAGCTCCACCTGTTGTTGGAAGAAATATAAACTTAGAAGATGAGATAGAACCTATAGCAGACAAGCGACTTCTAGACACTTTCTTTAAAAAGGGTAAGATATATATACTGACGAATAAAAAGCCTGGGCAACTTAGCAATACTGTTGTCAGTGAGACTTTTAAGTCTCGCAGTTTTTAAAAAACGTTGGATTCATTTTTCCTAAGAATTGATCATTCCCATGTATAATGTTTAATCAGTTAAGAACACCAATTTAACTACCACCTCTTTGTTATGACTACTTTCTTTGGCCCCAAAAAGGATTAGTTAGTCATTTTCTTATTTTAAAATACCTTTAAATAATCCATGTACCCAGATAATACAGCAGCATTTTTCTATCCCAACAGTAGCAACAGTAGGGGTCAGAAGTTTCACTTTCTGGTACATACTATATGTCATTGATTAATGCTCAGCTGTACAAAATATACCAGTAATTGTCTTGTGATTCTTATATTTCCAAATAAATTCATCATTTCTCCACTCTCCTAGGTAGTGAATTGGACTGTACATGCACATGTATTGTAGGTTCTCTGTCTGTAGGCTACTCTGTCCTCTTCAGCCGACACTGCCTCTGCCGAGGTTCTTAGTCTTTCTTAGTCTTAAGCCCCTTTTCCAAATTACTGAATAAAAATAACCTGGTAATAAACCATTTTGTTTTATGACTTTTTTGTGTTATGATGTCCAGTTTTTCTCTCGTTGTTTTATGATAGAATTATTTTCAAGTTAGAAAGCCACCTACATTGTAGTAATCAGTACAAAAATATGACTGAAAAGAGAATGAAACTGCCAAGTTTTTGTTTTGGAGAAATTGTTTACTGTTTGGAAATGTTATGTGGATATGTGCTAGAGATAATTTTGCTGTTACTTTTGAGTTAGATCACACAGTTTTACTGGCTATATTAATTTTTAATGGGTTAAGTAACAATTTGGCCTTCTGCACATGCTTTGTAATGGGAGTAGCTTCTAATTATGTATTGGTTTTTGTCTAGGCGGAGATACCTGTTTCTATGGTCGTTGTTACTACTGTAAGAAAGCAGATGCTGCTTGTGCCAATGGTACAGTCATGGAAGGCTCAGTAACATTATGGCTACCGCAAGGTTGGCCCCTCACAAAGTGGTCACATCCTTGGCAGAGAACATACAGCGATACAAGAAAGGCAAAGTAAGTATATGGAATAGGACAGAAAATATACATAGAAAGCGTTACTGAACGAATGAATGAATGAATGCATGCATGCATAGATACTAAACTAGAAACATAATTTGCTGTAGTCCTGGAATACATGTAGCTTTTAAATCGTACTTTGGAGAACCCAGCTCAGAAGTGCTCTGTCCACCTTAAATACGTGGGTACACACTATCTCATCAACACAGTGTATGAAAGAGGTGACGAGTCGTAAAATGTGAGACTCGCCGAGACCTGGAGACTAAGGGTGACTTGAACGATTTTAGACTCCGAGACGGACAGAAACACACAGAAACGAGACGATTTGAGATCAGCGCAACAGTTTCCGAATGCCACGGTTTTCTTGGTACCCCGTGTCACTTATTGTGTTCAATATACTAGGAGTTCTTATTCCCCTCCCTCCCTCCACGTTCTCCTACAGCTTAGTTAATTCCTTAATTTAATGTCGCAGGTGGGAGACAGACAACAACTACTGTAAAGAGAAGGTGGTGAACATGTCACCTTATGATTCTGGCCCTCGTCTGCTAGATCTCTTGGACACAGCATTGTTTGACTTTTTAATAGGTTGGTAATCCTTGTATTTTATATACGGTCTACGTGGAAAGCAGAGATATTTTAGAGAGGGACTGTGTAAGCAAAGGAGAAGGAACTCATTAAGCATAAATTCCAAGAATCCCATTTTCTTGTGACTAGTTTCCTGATTTCCTTTCGAATTGAACGATTACGTCATATAGCCCACAACTCCTGCATTCATGTGTCAACCTCATTTGCTAGGTCAGTATCGTAATTTACTGGTCCTCATTTTCTTTCCTTTCTGTGAAACGCTTTTCGCTCCAGATCATACAAGCGTATCAAGTTTAGTTCGGAAATTACGGTACAGACCTGACCTCGCACTGTTTTAATACCTGTAGGAGCCTTGAAGTTCAGTTGATTACGCTATACAAAACCCATCTAACTCGTAAGCCTAAGAATGATTCTTATAATGCAAGTTTGGAAATACATATACATCGGGTATTGAGGGTATTGCAATGGCGTTAAGTTGCAGTTTTAGCTTTCCATCGGTGACACAACAAGTATTGTAAGTCTTGATATTCTTCTTTGTTAGGAAACGCAGACAGACATCACTACGAGACCTTTTTAAAAGAGGAAGATACTGGAATGCCATTGCATTTGGACAACGCCAAGAGGTAACATATCTTTTAGGTGTCTCGCGAAAAGGAATGCTGCTGAGATACCTAGGCAAATCAATGGTCGTTTTTAGTCCGTTTCATGGAGAAGTTGTCTTTTACGTCTGTACTGTAACAGTATTTTTGAACTCAGCAGGGAAGCATTAGTCTCTGTAGGGTTAATGTGTCCAACAAGGCTCCTTTAAAAAAAGAGTATTTCTGCTATGTTTGCTTCACACAGGTTTTTGTCACATTGCCTTAACTGGTGTGACATTATACTTACATGTATTTATTCAATCAGCCGGGTAAAGCAAGCTGGGCACACTATATTTATTGTGAACTGCCTTGTACAAAAACGCAGTACTGGGATTACGGGGGCAGTCGCATCGTGAATTGAACATTCTAACCACTGGGCGCTGTTCCTTTTTACCAAAGGAAGCTCTTGCAAATTTTTATTTTAAAGTTATACTACCATCAATAACATATGGCCTTGTTATTTGGAGGTCGTGCTCAAATGCTGATCTTTTTTATTGCTTGGAATGACTGCATTGTAGGGCCGCAAGAATAATCTTCAATTTACCAAAGGATATGAGATCGCTAGATGTGCTAGATCATGCCAACTGGCATCCTCTGAGCCATAGCTATAAGTTTACACATAACGCATTTTACGACAGCCTGACTCCCACAGGACTCCCACAGGACTCCTACAGTATTGCAGTAAAGAAGGCTTTAGGGCATGCATTCTTGGCGAACAGTCGTATGATTTGCTAACAATGCCACGCTTTAACACGAACTATGGTGAAAACTCCATCAGATGTGACAACAGGTTTTTCCGCTCTGAACTTTAACTGGGGAAATGTTTGAAAGACCTAACTGGCTGAACGACTGCGCTTGGGGAATAGACCATTTTACAGTAGTCTGCTCAGTGACCTGGCCTTTGGATGGCAGCGAGGCTGGAGTTGACCTTGTTTTGATACAAACCTCACTGCTTTTGTTGTGTAAGCAAGTTGTTCTTATGCTAACTAGGTGTATTTACATGACAAAAGCAGCAAGGTCTGTATCAAAACAATGTCAACTCCAGCCTCGCTGCCATCCAAAGGCCAGGTCACTGAGTAGACAACTGTAAAATGGTCTATTAGCTCGGAGCAACTCGCTTGCTGTGTTAGGAACTTTTCACGGGTTCCAAAGTACCGTCGGATCTGCTACAACTGGAAATCAGAACACACGTAGAACTTGGACTTTACATTCTTCGTAACTTCGCGTGGGTGTAGATCTTCGAAGCAAATCGCAGAGATATAAATCGTATTATGAGGATAAGAGCACTCTCCTAGTACTAAGGAAACACCTGATTACATCATGTTAGGAACAAAACAGAGACGGCTAAATAAAGTCAGCTTGAAACCTGAAAGAAGCAACTAATGACAACCTAGAAGGCATGAATAGAGTCGGCTTCATTGAAACCGTCAACTAACTAAACTCAGTTTATAAGATAAATGTGTCTGCAAGACCCAACGAAAGACACATGCGTAGGCTGTATGTTCAGCGTACAAAGCTGTATAAAGATGCATTGTTTCTCGGCTAAGGCCAAGAGAAAAATTGAAACTAGAAGAAATAAACTTTTCTACTTTTTCACTGATTAAGTAAGGCTTGAGGGAATGTTTTCAACACAAATATGCGCAAATTGTAGACTTTTTTTATAATGCAAAAGCTAACCTTCACATTTACTTGACAATGAAATCCGACGATTTCGAAACGTCGTATATTTCTCTCGCTAATATTGCGGTGAAAATACTTTTTCATTGACTACAAAATTGTAGTTTGAGCAGTGACAATCTTTACGCGGAAGTATTGAAACTTATGTACTTAAAACACCATATAGATTGTCCCAAGACAGGGATTTTGCGAACACAAACTATAAGGACCTGGGAAGGAAAATCCGTTCGATTCAGTGATAAGAGTTGATCTTCGAGGAAACTTCTGTTACAACGGCCAATTTTAGATATTCAGATTGTAATAATATCCAGGGAACTGTAGAAGAAGATTTAGTAGAGGGTTTAGCATGTATACATTGCTTAATAATGGTAATTGAACTGAGTGGAGTGCAATTTGGTCTGAAATCATACGCGTGATTTCAAAATCGAACCTTTATTAGGTCCATTTTGAAATCGCACAATTTTATCGCCTTAAATTTTAGATTTTTGGTGTATTGTTCCAGTAGCCGGTTTGTTAAAAAAAAGCGGAACCGGAAACGCAGTTACGTCTAATTTAGTAGGCAAAACGATGTCATGTGACGAAAACTCATTCGAGCATGACAAAGAAACAAGCAATTCTGATCTGAAGTCGAAAATAGTCTACTTCAGGTATAAAAGTGCAATTCTCGTCGCCTGAATCAATTATGGAAGGCCTACCTTTCTTCTGTGGTTGAGGCTGCGACTTTTCATTGTCTTTGGAGAAGAAATTTGAAGGTGCATATCCTGTGTAATTCTGCGATCGATTTCTTTTGAGTTGTGAAACTCCCTCGAGTGTACGATGCCAAGTGGATAGTACGTTTTTTTTCTTTTAAATGCCGTTCAATGGTATGATTTTACGGGGTCCAGCTCGTTATCATCTCCGTTTCTTTTTGTAACCTCGGCGTAGGACTCAATACTCAGGACCTTGTCAAGTTCTGGCAGCGCCATTTGTTTTAACAAAAGATATTTCCAAGATGGCGGGACTGGCACCGGCTTCGTAAGACGTTCGTTCATTCACTATTTTGTGCAGTGTGACGTATGTTGACTATGTTTATTCACAGCAACAGAGTTGAGCTGTTTTGTTGCTTCGTTTGAAACTACCGGAAACCTGGAAACATCTACCTTCTTGAGATGACTCTGAATTTGTTGTTGTGTGGTTTTCGTTTGTTTATGTTTTACTGGACTCAGTATCATACGGATCTTGAGCAGATGTTGAAGAAAAATGGCCAAAATATTCGTCAAAATGGACACTGAAAGTTGGGAACTTCCATTAAAGTAGGTCTTCAGCCTAAAGGAGCTCATAATCGTCATTCAGAAACTAATTAATTAAATTTGTCAATATTTTTGGAAAAAAAGCTACAATAACAACAAAGTTTTGGCGATAGTATTTGCAAAATTCTCCACACAGTGGCTTTTTGCCTTTCATTTTCCTGAAATTTTATTGATTACTTTAAACTAATCTTGAAATCTGATGGGTTGTTATGTTTTACTGGCCCATGCTCATTGGCTGAGAAAAAGATGCGATTTAGAGCAAAAAATAGTGCGATTCGTGAATAAATCGCACCATTGAGAGCCAATCAGATTGCAAGGATAACCAGTGATTTCAAAATGGATTTAATAAATAGAATAATTAGTTAATTAATCCCTCTCAGTTTAATTTTTTCGACGAATTTTAGATGAGCTATATCTATCATGTATGTACTTTGAGCGAAGTTTAATTTAATTTTAATTTTATTATTTTTTGCATGACCCCACAAGCTTCTGAGCTTTAATTTTAATCGAGCTTAAATAAAGTTTGTGTCTGTTTGTTTGTCTGTCTGTCTGTCTGTCTGTCTGTCTGTCTGTCTGTCTGTCTGCCTGCCTGCCTGCCTTTTTAGATATCCTTTTAATAGAGGACTACAAGTACAATGTAATAACGAAGTGTTATATTTTTGCTGTAGTTTTGGCGATCCTTATCACGATGAAATGTCCATCCTGGCTCCTATTTATCAATGCTGCAAGTGAGTCAACAGTAATCTAAACCTTTCTTACTCCTCCTCTAAATTTGATTTTCTGGTTTTGCCAATTTTGAATGAAAAGGTACATATTACCACGCGAAGTTTTCTGAAGAATACAGTTTGTGGTTAACATCCATGCGAACATCTTTAAGTCAGAAAAAACTTCAGTGAAGTATCCGCGCCAACATCTGACCGAATTTCTTCGATTTGAGACAACAGAGCGATAACCTGTTCATCTCATTATTATGGAAAAAGGAGAAGGAAACTTTTTATCAGTTTAATGCAGAGAAGCGTTTTAAAGTGCGCAGTAATAAGCAAGAAAATTCCGCTGACGTTGAAAGTGAGAAGTGCTTATTTCACTGAAGCGCTTTACTTTTCCGATGACTTTGAAAAATGACTAGCGTTGGCTGTGCTTCAGGAAGCCATCCGTACCACGTGCGGCTCCAACCAATCAGAACAAGTTTCGAAGATTTTTTATTCTCAGCCAATCAGAGTATAAGCCAAAACTAAACGTTGTTTGGGTCGTGCACCTTTTCCCGCGCTTTCTGTCGCTTGACGAAGCAATGAAAAAGATATTTTGCGCATTCTGCTTCTTGTTCACACTACGAGTAATTATCATTGCACTGTTGGACATGACCCGAAAATTCTGAAGTAGCTTGCTTACTTGCTTGCTTGCAGTCTCTAATCTCCGACATTCCATAGACCGTTAGTGAACTGAAATGTCGTTTGTGTTTCTTTCAGAATTCGGCGGTCAACTTGGAATCGCTTTCAGTCTATAGCTACAAAGAATACGCCCTTAAGTGAACTTCTACGGAAAGCAACGGAAGAAGATCCTGTGGCGCCGGTCTTATCAGATCCTCACTTTAGAGCCATCGACAGAAGAATGAAAATCGCCATTGACACGATAAAGAACTGTATCAAAAGCCATGGAGAGGCTGGAGTGTTGGTCTCTGAAGAAGATGTTTAGAGTTTAACGGGCTTCTCGTACTTATCTATTTATTTGCAAGTTTCGATACAAATTTTGAAATATAAGTTATATAGTTAGGTCATGCTCTTAACCAGTGTTTTACTGAAACAGGGTATGGAAATTTACACATACGTTGAAATGAAACCGCGCGAGATATTGGTTGCTAAATTTATTTTCATTCTGAAAAATAATATACTCTGCCCTGAACTAACTCGGATTGTACCTCACATGGCTAAAAGCAAATTAACGTTGAATGAAATCCTAGTTTTATAATCCCTTATTGTCTGCCTTTGTAGCTATTCCGTAAGGAGTTATTGTAGATTTCTTTAAAGATGTAAAGATATTTTTGAGTTCGGAGATGGTTTGTCATAGCCAGGCCGTTAGAATGAACTGGCTGTGCTTGTTTTAGTATTACAAAAAGAGTAACTTTTTGAAAGGGTGGGAAATACAAAATACTAGCTAGACAGTGTTTTAAAAGGGAACTTCACTAAAAAACTAGAATACAACTTTAATGGGAGCTTAAAAATATATCTTTTTCTGAGAACATATTGATTAGTAATATCAAAATTATATTTCAGAAAATAAAGCTTAAAAATAAAAGGATGATTTATTACACTCTATGTCCGATTGTTTTCTATCCCGTTAGGTCTGGTTCATACCAGCGACATAATGACATAACGACATAATCGCTTATGTCGGTAATGTGAATGAACATCGACATAAAGACATAACGCCGGCAAATATCAGGGTTTTTTTCCCTGATGTCGTCATGTTCATGCTGTTATGTTGCCATTATGTCAAGATGTTCACACTGCAAACATGACATGACTTCGCTGGTGTGAACTGGGCCTTAGTTGAGGGTTGTCCAGTGTCGGCAAACTGATACAGCTGGAGAAAAAAAACAACTTTATCATCTGTACAGTTTGACAGACTGTTAACTGTTTCCGGTCAATGTACAGACCGAAAAATGCATCTCATTGATTGCAAGTGATATTCTTGAGTCTTAACCTCGGTGAAACGGTTAGACGATCCGTGCGATTTGTGCGGATCGTACAGACGGACAGAGATCGTCTGCGTTGCATCGTGGTAACTAACTGTGATTGCGCACGCCTCATTACGCAAACTGTTAAACATCAGGAAAAATGTTTTCACGGGAGAAATATATGATTTTGTCCCACTATTCTCGCAATACTGGCCCAAGAGAGACGTGCATTTAAAGAAACACGGAATCTCTCCAACAGTTACTTTTAGTCATTTTTCCTGTGTTTACCTTACACGAAATGAGGAAATAGCACAACGGTTAGCCTAAATCAGTAGTGCTCGGCTCAGATTAGGCTAAGTATCACTGATTCTACAGTCAGGTTAGCTCTCAATACTAGTGTACGCGGGTTAACCCTTACAGACACCAGTAAAAAAAACAGTCAAGTGTGTCCACATCTACACCTACTTTGATCATGTCAGGATGAAAACCATCTACACTTTGATAGCACATTACGGAAATAACGTACCAGGCTATAACTAACTGATATAAACTTGTCGACTGGGACAGTCAGCATTTGTAGAACTATTGGTCCTAGGCCAAGACTTATGATAACGCCGGCACCTGACTGTGATCGTAAATTGTGTCCAAATTAACGAACCGGAACGTAAATCACTACTCCGACTGTTGACCGAACTAGCACTTGTCCCGGTCGGCAAGGAAAATTGATCGTCGGAAGGCCTCGCGCACCGAGAAGACGCAAATCATCATATGTCTTTTACCTGACTCTCTCTCTCTGTCTCTCTGTGTCGATTGATGAGGAAATGTTGCATGGTTCTTCCTAACAGTTGAAAATATGAATTCTCTCGCTAACGGCTTGATCGCATGAATCTTATCAGGTGACACAAAGATCGAGCTCTCACAAGGCCGGAATTCAGAAATACAGAGGGAAATTACTCGTAGTGACGATTATTTTGAAGTAATAGGAGCAAGAGTATGATTAAGAGAGGCCTGGCAGAGAGGGCTTGAAGACAGTCAATTCCTTTTTATAACGAAACTTTAAAACAGTGCAGGTGACGTTTTGTCCATTCAGCGTATCACATGTTCTATCAGTCAATACAACAGTATCCTTCGAGTCAGAACTCGCAGAGAGTCCGTTTTATGTTCGTAGTATGTATTGCAACACTTTACATGATGTAACGAAATATCAACCAAACAAAAGGTACTATGGACTCGTGGAGCCTTCTTTGTCTTTCCAGTCAGTAGCTCGGTTTTTACACCCTCTGCCCACTGGTTTGCTTGCCGCCTATTACAACTAAATGTGACTGTGGTTCAGGATTACCAACTGCTTGTATTGCTGCAAAAGATCAGAAAAGCAAAAGTGATATCTGATTAAACTTAAATTGTAGAGTTTTAGACATCAAATAAGGGCAATAAGACCACGGTGATCGCATAATGTAAAACACGGCTCAGATTTCGGATGAAATTGTGAGGTCGTGTAACAAACCGTCAATATGTTCAGCGTCATTAGCCAACTTTGATCAGTGCGACACAAGGCAACGTTGCGCTGAATAAAACCTTAACTTGACATGGCTGCGTTGAAAAATAAAGTAGGGATTAATGCAATTTTTTTTTTATCTAGACTGTACCGGTCCAGGGATCCCTTTCTCTAACGTCCCAGTAGTTACCGGTCCGAAAGGGCTGTTTTCTGATTGCCGTGTTTACATTCAAGATCGAGATATCACTGGTATACTAAGTTTAAAATTCAGACAATAAAAGTGTAAGAAAGCGAAACAGAATGGACTGGTTTTTTTTTTACCTTAAACCCGCACTACCGTTCCTTAGACTCAGATCTTAAAATATGTGGCTTCGGGTGCGTTGAGTTGCCGGGACTTTCGAATAAGGGGCCCCAGGCCGTGAATTATAGTGATGAAAGAAATGAAGCTTTTTCTCGAGGAAAAATTTTGGAGGAAAACGTAAATCTTATTTCCGTGTTATCGTTTCTGGGGCGGTTTCTCGAAAGCCCCGGAAACTTTTCGGACCCGTAAAGCCATTTTTGGTTCATCTGTATCTAAAACGGAGAAGTGTATACGCCTGAAACTTCTTGTATGAAGAGAACCTCTGTTCATATTAAAAATATGTGAATAAAACAGCTCTGGAATGGTAGGGTTCAAGATTTTGCTATGGCTTTCCGGGCCCGAAAAGTTTCCGGGGCTTTCGAGAAACGGGCCCCTGTTTCTCTTGGCTCAACTTTTTATCTATGTCAAGTGTTGATCAGTTCAGTTTGGTCTGTCAGTCCTTTTCCGTATCTATCTGACTACATTGATTCTACATGGAATACCAGAAGACTTTTCTATTTCGTAGACTAGAGAGAGATTCGGATACTTACGAAGTGTAGTCTCGCAGCCTCGCGTACAACACAGCAACTGGGACAGCGTTTGCTCCCTTTTGCGATAGCAAATGAACAGTGTGACAATTAAGACACACAAAGCAAAAGCAGCAGAAGCAGCGACTAAAATCAGCCACAATCCACTGTTGGCTTTGGCTGGCTCGGTATCCTGCATGGCTTGCAAACCGCCAGGTTTTGGGGTGGCTACCAATGAAGCATAGGCCGGAGATGTGCTTGCCACAGGTGCGCATTTGATAGTGCTGACATCGTAGCGACATATCTGCTTGGCTGGAAGATTAGACTGTTCACTGCACTGTTTTTCTATATCTTCCTTCCAGTCTTTGCTGTCGGTACAGCACCAGGAACACGGATGACAATCGCCGGTTACTGCTCGATAGTAACTGTCGTGGAAAAAAGTTGAACTGCAGATGTCAGATAAATCTTTACTCAAATGGCGGTTTAAGTTAAGGCTCAAATTCGTGTCCAGAATCTTCAGAGTCATACCCCAGGCCCCACCTACCATAGTCTCCTTCGCAGCCATTATTAGGGTCGTCACGCAACGCTTCTCCTCGTGTTGCGTGACGACCCTAATAACGGCTGCGAGGGAGACTATTGTAGATGGGGCCTGGGGCCTGGACTCAAGACACTCAAGACTCTGGGACTGACTGAGAGAAATAACGGGAGGGATATAGGTGATAAGCCCTACCGCTGATCATTAGGATCGAATAAAGACGCTGGGAACACAGACACCTTTTTGATTGTTTTCAGAATAGTTCACCCGTGAACCCAATGTTCTATACGACCAATGTGTTAACAATAATCGTCATCATCATCATCATCGAATATTTATCTCGGATAACCCTTCAGTACAAAGTAATGTTATCAACGGCGTCCTGCTGACGAAGAGTTAAAAACTAACTATGAACTAACAATTCTAAAACTAACTATTCGCTATGACATGTATGTGGTCGGGCCTTTTCCAGGCGTCCCCTTGGGAGGTGGTGCTCCCAGATGGAAAGTGTCCGAAGATAACAAAGTGTCCATTCGTTAGTACAGAGATATACGTACCCAGCATTGCACTTTCCGCAAACGGCGTTCTTTGTCTCAGTGCAAGGACTAATCATCTCTTCGTTAGGGTCACAGATAGTGCATGGCTTACATGATGAGATGTCGTGCCTATCCGAGTAAGTTTCACCTAGTTTGCACTGTACGCACTTTACAGGAGCATTAGCCCCAGCAAGTGATCCGCACTGCGGGACCAAGCCCAGACCCTCGGGACATTTGGGACAGTCCAAGCATTCAACTGCCTTGTCGGGTCTCCCTATAGTAATCTGGTTCCATCTGCATTTCCGGCGATATGTTTCTTGCGCTGAAAACTGAGAATGGTTGTATTGAATCAGAAACGAGATTATGGTCTCTTTGTCACAAATAATGACACTCTACTCAGAACTTAGTTTGATACATTTTGTACATATTTTGTTAAGTTTGTACTGCAAGTGGAAAATCAATAAACTATTTTTAATTTAATTTTAATATTTCAACTTGGTCGTTCCAACCCATCTTAATTGCATACTATAAAAACGTCATAATATTCAAATGTTATGCTTGAACATTCATGTCCTATGCTAAAATCGTTCAGGTACGTACAATCAAGATGGCCGTATGACAGAACCAACATAACAGTTAACATCTACGAATACTCTTTTGAAACCTATGATGTTTTTGATATAAAAGTTGTCGGTAATTTCCCCGGGCGTTTCTCGGCGAAACTGAAAGTTAATCCGGTCATTTGGGGAAAAGCATAATTATATTTACATTCTATACATAGCTGATATATAAAGGGATTTTTCCCTTCGCTCGTGAAACAATTCAAATATCAAAGTGTCTTTGTTTTAATAGTCTCCCACGCAACCGCGTTATTTAAATCACCACGCAAAGCAGATAACTATTTATTTCTTTATTTTTATTTTATTTTTATTTAAAGATTCGCCATGAGGCAGGTGGGCATACAAAAGAACTCTAGGTCCCTTACTAGGTAAACCCGCCACCTAACCATCCCCCCAAAAAATTGGTAACCCATTCCCTAGAACTCCAATATAAATGATAATGAAAACCAAAAGAAAAGAATTTAAAAAAAAAAAAGTGAACAGGAACGACGGGTAACGGTATCGGCACAACGGCACTAATGGCTGTGTAGAAGCTCGAAGACTGTGCCTAACGGGAATTAGGCTGAAGGCGGGAAATGACTGACATTTCAGGCCAACTATACTCTTTATGTGGAAATCGAAAGTGAAAGTACAGTATTTCAGGAATGAGGAGATTTAAATAACCGGAGCATTAGTCACTCTCCTTATATATAACTGCGCTTTAAGGTGCATTCTTTCTGCTGAAATAATAAAGCCAAACCTGTCGAGAAATTTTAATGGGGTACACTGTAGTTGAATAAACCGACAGTTTCATAACTTTGTAATTTTATTTAATTACTCTACATATTCAAAACCGTTTATGTTCAGCCAAATTAAAGAATTTGTTACCAGACGATAAAAACGATCAATTCTATAGTTTAGTAAGTGGTGCTCGGCCGGAAACTTGATGCTCTATGCGCCGGAAATTTCCAACGTGCGTTTCAATCTCTGAGCGGGATATAGGAGAAAAATATTTAAAGAGGTAAACGGTATTAGTTATTATCAAACTAGCGTACCGTGCAGAGAGAAAATACCCATAAAAGCGTTAAGGCATTCGTGATCACAGTGATGATTACAATGGACATGGCTTTACAATGGAACAACCTGAAAAGTGTAAAGGATAGTTAGAACTGTTGTGACTCTGTGTAAGTACTGGAAATAACTTGGCGCTTAGCTTCGGCGCTTCTGCCACTCGCGCTGTATGTTAATAGTTTGACGCTGATAATTTACATTTTTCAGTCAAATAATCTAATACACTTATTATATGATACGGCATAAACGTCTACAAGACAATAAATGTTGTTTCCTCAAAATCATCCACTTTTCGAGCGTGGCAGCTGAAATATTTTATTTCTTAGTGAAACCTTTATGTTAAATATGCTTTGTATGCAAAACCAGTCAAAATGCTTCGTGTCGACTCAAAGGCCACATTTTCTTGTCAAGCTACGCTTTCAGACAATCGTGCGGGCTTTGAAAGTTTGAAATATCCTTTTTTACGTTTAGCTCCCTTAGACGACAACTTTTTTCACAGTAACTGAGGGATAATTCCCATACAAGCAAAATTTATTTGCCGTTTTTGCTTAGTCAGCATCTAAACAAGTGACAACGGAAGAAACCTGGAATGCTAATACGCTTGCCAAGCCACCGCGCACTTCTGTCGCACACTTAATTTAACGGTAAGCAAAATTAAAACACAAATCATTTACCTCCACCAGAAGATTCCCGAAACGGTCTTGCTTGTCCCGATAGACAAAGCTCTTCCTTCGAACTCCAAATAGGTTAAGGAGCGATGCACTTTGCGAAATGCTATTTTATCTGATGATTGAAAGAGCATGGGAAAAACCCCTCCCGTCACAGTTCAAAGGACCTTTGATATGTAGGCAAAGCATGTGTGGGTGTCATATTTCGGCATCGAAATTAGGTAGCTTGCATTGTCGCAATACTAGCTACGGCTTTTTCTAAGCTTTTATTGAAACGAGTTAACTGAAATAAGTCAAGTTAGTCAAGTTAGGACTGTATACCTAAAGACTGACTTTTCACGGTCTGGAAAAATAGAACATGATGATCCAAGCAACGATATACATGTCATATATTGATCGGCGATTCGATTTTGCTTGAAATCAAACATGGTAAGTCAATGCACTCATTCCTTTTAGCTTTTAGATCTCTCAAGGTCTCAAAAGCTTCGTAAGGGACCATAAAAAAAACTGCTTGGACTGAAACTTGTACGGGAACACGTAAGCAGTCGTTCCTTTTTAAAACGGACACCAAACGCATGCGTCACGCATAGACGCATACAAAATCTTTGTCTGGGCAAAGACTGTAGGAATTGTTTAATATGCAGGATGCCTTACTTTATATAAATGTCCGGGGGTACTTTGGGCATTTCTGGGTAGGGATGTGCCGTCTGGGACCCTGTAACCCTTAGCCTAAACCAGAGCTAGTTCAGCTGAATTTTGCTACCCTATACTAGAGTAAACTCCCCAGATCGCCCCGGCATCTATCGACACTGTGGAGGCTTATTTGCGTAAATTTAATCTTACCGATTTGATTTTTTTATATTTTTGAGTGGCAATTCCTGGTTTCCTTAGTCTACATAAAATCTTCAAACAACTGGTCAGTTTCGCGAAAAATGATACCCTATTCTAGACCCAAATGCTCTGATTTATATATCCTATCCTAGAGTAAACTGCTTGAAAACCATACCCTTCACAGCGGCACATACCTATATAGCCCATATGTGACAGTACCCCCCCTTCCCCCCGGGTATAAATGTAACTTGCCAGTGATCACAATCGTTGCGCGTAGAGTCTGCTCTCGCGATCAAACGACTGAAAGAATTTTAAACTGCCCCAGGGAAAAATGATGGCTCTGTTTTACGACGTAGCAGGATCATTTATTTGCTAGATATTGATACAATCACAATACAATAACAGAAAAATAATAGAATTCAAAAGTAGAATCTAGAACGTTTGATGATTGTAAATATAACGCAAAAAGAAGTTGACGATGATAAAGGAAATGATCAAAGTGGAATACGAATAAAAAAGCGAAAAAAAAAACAAAAGCGAGAAGATGATTTCGAGCGACGAAGTAATCTCGAAGTATAAATCTCGAGCCACGAAGTCGCAAGCGCGAGCGACGTAGGTCGCGAAAGGTGGGCTTCAGAGCACAGAGCGAGGTCGGCACACACGAGGGGACTAGTCCCTGCGAGTAGTCCCCTGAAGAGTTTACACGAAGGGACTGGTCGCAGGGACTTGTCTCACGAACAGTTCACACGAAGCGTTTTGAGGAACAAGTCGCAGGGACTTGTCCCAAAAATTCAAACCAATTTGAATTCGTGGGACTAGTCGCTAGGACCAAATTTTAGTCCCTGCGACTAGATTTTGTGGTTAAAGTGGCTAGTTCACACGATGGGACTTGTCCCCGCGACTAGTTGCGGGGAATAATCGCACGGACCAGTTTCCTCGTGTGTGTCGACCTTTATGGCGCGAAGGTGACATTTCTCACTTTTCGTGTGCACCGCGCGCGATCGTCGCGAAAGCAGACGTGATTTGCACGGCCAAACCTTTTTCGAGTAGTCTTCTAAACTGAAATGAAACTATTTGTGTACAGTGCATGTATGTTTAACGTAGTCAGCAATATTGACAAACGGTGAAAACTGTTCCATTGAGTAACGCCTCCTAAAAAGGAGTAAAAAGACTCCCATACGTGTTTTAACCGGATGTCCTGATCGACCGGAGAGCTGCGTGATAAATGCTATAAGCGACAAGAATTCAAATTAACTCAGTTAAGAAAACGGAATTAGTCGGGGAGAGCTTTAATTCTGTAAAGCTCTCTAGAATCGAAGAAACGACGACGACGAAGACGCGAAAGTCATTAAACGGCCGATGCAACTGAATTTGCTGCGATGCCGTTTCTTTGCAGAGAAGAAACTTGGTCATTCATTAAATCAACTAAAAGTATGACAATTACACAAAGTAAACGAATGGCTCTGTTCTTCTTCAAAAGCTCCAAACTTAACCAAACGATCCGGATCACGTAAGAACCTCAAAACACAGACTCCCGATTCTGTCAGTGGGCTGACAAACACGTATTAGTCAGATAAATAGCCTTCCATTGCTTTTCTCTGTCCTTCTTTCAACGCCTTGAAATTAGGCTTGGATAGGCCATAGCCAATTGCTTCCTTAAAATTCATAACCGTGACGGTATTCGAGGACAAAGGCTAAATGAACAAAAGTTCATAGTAATATGAACTCAGCAGACATTTGCTCTGCGAGAAGTGTCGTTGATCGCGCGCGACGTTATGACGTTAAGGCGGCTGGTACCAGTTTTCTCGCGCGGGGAGTAGATTACCATCGTGCGTCACGCGTGAGTAACACGTACGATAGAGGCGGGAAATTTAAAACCCGAAAGACGAAAACAAATAAGGCGGCGCGCGGCTTTATTCGCGCAAGGTCACTTTGTACTGTTGGAGACGAAATTCGCATATAAATGAGGGTTTACCTGCTAGAGCAACTTTAGTCAATTCTGTGTATTTAAGAAAAATTGTTCCGGGAATTCGATGTTTCCCAAATTTCAAAGGAAACTCGGTCGATCGTGCAACCACCGGGAGCGTATAAAGGACTCGCAAAACATAACAAATCTACCAAGAATTTGTGTGAAAATCCAACAGAGTAAGCCTAGGAGGTTGTCTTTAACGACAACTACAACTGTAAATGAAGTTTTAGCAGCAAACAAAACAAAGCGCCTGTTCGAAGCCCGCTCGCCCGCGTGGGCACACGAAGCAGTCTGTGGTAGTCAAGACAGCTCATGAGCAACTGCTGATCTTATAAAGTCTGGATTTTTGAATGCGCGTCTACGCGCGTGGGAGTAACGGAACTCGCGACGGCTTTTACATGAAAACAAGTCCGGTGACCCCTTCTTTTTATTGTTTTAATATAATATCATTATTATTATTATTATTATTATTATTATTATTATTATTATTATTATTATTAGGAAGCGTCAGAAAAGAAATAAAAAAATTCTCCGGAGGGAAATTTGTACTTTGTGCAAATTGTCGTTTTTCCAAGTTTACAAGAAATCGGCTCCGTAAAATTATTTTAAAATTGTCGTGCATTTTCATTTTCAGATGCCAAAAGCTATTGATTAAAAAAAACTTGGGGTCACCGGGTTAATTTTTTAGTTATTAGTGACATAAGCGAAAAATCAGGTCTGGAAAATCCTTTTAGAATGTTGCCATGGTAACTGCTGACGACAAAATAACAACTTATTTATAATATAATCCAAACCTACAAAAATATTACAGTGGCCCTGATCTGCCTTTTTGTTCATTTCTTACAAAGTTATGAGCCGTCAAAAACCTGAAAACTGGTACGGGCCACCTTAAGACAGTATTTGTTTGTTCATTGGTTAAAGTGTATTTACGTCACCGGTGGAAAAATCCACCGGTAAATTTGGCGCGCTGCAAGTGAGAAAAGTCCTTTTCAACGGCGAAACCAACAAGCCAGGGAAGACTTATTGGAAAGGACTTTTAGAAAGTCTATTTTTGTAGATGCGCCATCCGCGAACTGAAGAACTGTCAAGTATTGCGCGCGCTAGAACGGTTACGACATCTTCACAATCTTAGCAATCCAACGATCTTTTGATTCCTTTTTCTTGCGCATTTGTGTCAATTGCTCAGAAACCTTCTTCCTTTCTTTTTTCATGTTATCCGTTACTTACCGATATATAACTCCTGATATGCTCATTGTTCGCCGTGTTGCTCGCGCTTGAATGACGGCTGTTGTGGCTGAATCTGATTGGCTTATTGCAACGCGCGCATTTTCCTCTCCTTTGTTATGTCACAATGTAAAACACTTTATTCGCAAACAGAGAAGCGTCTTGTTAGCCGTCTCTTTTAAAGCTCTCTAATTTTGTTTGAGAAGTTCAACGTGAACAGTTAAAATGGGACTAGCTTGGAGTTCTTATAAGTCGAAGAGAAAAGAGAAAAAGGATTACATAAGGCAAGTGAAATTTTATGGTATTCAGTCACGTTTTTCCGATTCCAAAAAAAGACCATAATTAAAAATGTTTCACCAACTGAAAGCACTAAAAATTTGAAAACTACGTTATCGAGTCGATAACGAACTTTTTTTGTCCAACAGAAAGCTAAGAAAGCAGTTAAAAGAAGTAGAGGAATGTATTACTCGTCTCCAGGAACAACTGTAGCTTGAAAATGAGTAAGTTTATTAGTAGTGTGTTCGGCTTAAAGAAGCGAGTTTAACACGGGAAGGGACTAGAAAAAGAAAAGGGTGCGGGGCACACGTTGCGCACACGAGAAGAAATCTCTTCGCTCCAATCCCTTCCCGCCCTTTTTGCGTTTGCCGTTCGCGAGGATGGACGCTCGCCGGAGTCTTATAGAAAAGATCGATTGCAGTCAGTCTGAAGTCATTATCGTTGCCAGAGCTACTCGATTCTTTTATTCCAAGCTTCCGTTGGTTAAGGAAATCGTTACACGCGCGGGAACACATCTGAGTTCACGCTTATGGTTAGCTTAGATCATGATCTCTTCTTTCATAAGATAATTGTCCCCTCATAAACTAAGGTGTAAATGCCCAGGGTATTAAAAAGAGGTTCTTTTTCTTTTCACGTTTCTGTAGCTTACTCGATCAATACCGAAGATGCCTCCACACTGACTCAATTCCTGACACTGAGACAGCCAAAGCAGATTGCATGGTTGCTGGAATGGAGGAAGAGGTGAAAGCTTTGGAGCGAAAGCTTTTCCTTGAGGAAATTGCAGTTAATATTACAGACGAGCGATGCAATTTTCTAGACAGGAACTTCAGGTGAGTTTTTGTTTCTACTAAGTCATTTAAACTTTTATTTTAAACGACAACGGTTACCTTATGACAACTTACGGAGAAACAAAACACGTGGTAGAAAAATGGAGGTCACGAATATTTGGGTACAATGCACTTCCCAATCTTATCCAGCCGTTATTAGGCTTGATATGCTATTTTTTTTTTAAGTAAACGTGTAAAAACACGATAATTACCTTCCTGATATTAGCTACTTTTGGCAGTGGTAACGTAATGTTTCCTAGTCAGGATCATTAAACCATTTGTTTGCTTTGTCGCGCACTATTCACTTTCTTTAACTTCACCGCGCCTTAACTGAGCTATCCAAGTTTAATTGCTTAACCTTTTTGTCTCTAATTCGTTACAGACTTCTCCATGACAATGAAATTAGCCTTCATAGGCAGAGTTCAGTCTGTGAAACAGACCTGGCAGCATTAAAACTAAAACAGGAAGCTTGTCAATTTGGTCATTTTCTACAAGCAAATCCTGTGGAAGAATGGACTGTCTGCTCTCTGCCTAATCTTTACTTCAGAGACTTGTGAACTGGAAGTCTTATGAGCTTGTTAGTAAAAACAAAAGAAATAAATTGTCTGTACAGTTCAAGACAGTTGTAGGCTGAAGTTCCGCTTGCTTTATTTTGATGGAGAATTTGATGTAAATGTGTAAATAGTATTTCATTAAATAAGTTCAATCAACGAATCAGTATAAAAGTGTTTCTTGTTTGACCCTGAGCACAGTTAAACTTGCACGGATGAAGCTTCTGTTGAAGAAGCTTTACTAAGATGACGAGTAATACACTCTAATATGACCGTTTGATCGAGTATTTCATGAAGATGGGACCTCTTTGACTTGCCCTCGGTACACACTAAGTGAGAAACATTGCACTTTGAACATGCGTAAACTGGCGCTTGCTCACTGGTGGAAGAAGGTAATCCCTCGCATTTTTAGGGAGTGGTAAGAATCCAGTTTGCTAGTTCAAAAAAGTAAAAGACTTAAAGGGGATCCTTCTTAACTAAAGATTTAGAGCAGTTGCTAAGGGATTGCTGAAGGCGATGTTTAGAGGAATGCTATTTTGGAGCGTTTTGCTAAGCTTATTGGTGAATTTTATACGAGGGAAAGTTTGCTTTGAAAATGATATGATTTCCCGTGCGTAACTAGTGCCAGTCCAAAACCAGGCGTTAAAATTTTAAATCCCTAAAGCTTGGAAGAAAAGAGGAAGAGTATGAATCAGAAATAACTTGAATGAATGAATGAATGAATGAATGAATGAATGAATGAATGAGTGAGTGAGCGAGTGAGTGAGTTAGTGAATGAGTGAGTGGGTGGGTGAGTGAGTGAGTGAGTGAGTGAGTGAGTGAGTGAGTGAGTGAGTGAGTGGGTGGGTGGGTGAGTGAGTGAGTGAGTGGATGAGTGAGTGAGTAAGTAAGTGAATGAATGGATGAATACGCAAGAGTCCACTTGAGTAAAAAGAACGTCTGGTAGCAGGTTTGTCTGTCTGTCTGTCTGTCTGTCTGTCTTTCTGTCTGTCTTTCTGTCTTTCTGTCTGTCAGTCTGTCTTTCTGTCTGTCTGTCTATCTGTCTCTCTGTCTGTCTATCTGTCTTTCTGTCTGTCTGTCTGTCTGTCTGTCTAGACAAAAGAACTTAAGTCCACCACAAGGCCTAACTGCCTAACCACTTTGAACTTTAAACCCGTATTCCACCCACAAAAGAATTAAGAAAAAAAAAACAGATTAACAGGAGCACGCGAGGGATTACAGAGGCGGCATTTAGGACAGATAATTTTGTCACTTCGAATACTGTCTGCATCAAAGACGTTATAAGATCGAAAAACGTGGCATTTTTTAATATCAGTTGATTTTTAAAACTTTAGAGAGAATCCTCATCTTAAGTGGTATATATTAGGCATAGAGTTCCACAAGATAACTATCCTGATAAAACTATTCACGTAGTGACTACTGATGTCTACCCGTACTTGTAAACTGTTCCGTCGCTGTCACTGGCTATCACTGGGAAAAAACCACAGGGTGAATATCATTTTAGGCCTAAATAGTGCTGCAGTTAACCTTAATATCAGTCAGGTTAGCCGTAATATCATTTAGGTTAGCCTGAAAATCACGTAGTTTCGCCTAAATATCACTCCAGTTAGCCTGAATAGCTATCGGGTTAGCCTGACTAGCGCTCAGGTTACGAAATGGCAATGGGACTTCTGCAGTCTGGAGTCTGCAAACGTCATACACCGCTTCACTAAAGCCCCGGCCAAACGATCGCAACATTTTCAACGCAACATATCGCATCATTATTTGGTGCAAAATATTGCGCGCGTTTGTCACCCTGTTGCGACTTCGCAACACGTCGTAAGAGGGTGGCCAAACGTGCGCAACATTTTGCGCCCAACACTGTTGCGAAATACAGGTGAATATGTGAAAGATCATATATTTGAGCTGCGGAGAAAGCCGATATGAAGATATGACTGATCATCGTAGTTATACACACAACTTTACGAACTCTGAACTCACCCCTCTCACCTTAGAAAGAGTTTTTGTCCGCGCGCGTGATTTCAGGTTATTTTAATTAGCCAATCGTGGTCCAGAACGTGCACGCGCGTACATTTGAACTTCGCTGTCGTAATTTACCAGATTTTCATCCTTGTTGTATTTTCTTGCCGTGTTTGACATTCTTGGCCAGCCTTGCCGCTGATTTGGACGTTTTGAGTCTAACTTCTTCACCGTTTTTAGCCACTGTGATTCGCCGTTCATTTATGTGCCGGATTACTTGGTTAGTTGATTAAATAGATCGTATATTTGGAGGTTGAGCCTACAACTCGCTGAATACAATTTCCAACAGCCTAGCATCACAAGAAATTAGATAAAAACGACTATACTCTCTTATAGTTCGGAGCAGCAGTTAGGTTTATACTTCCGGTAATGTCTCGTCTATGGTTAGCCAAATGTTGCAAAATTCAACAACTTGGACCTTCATATTCAACAACTTATATTTATGTTCAACAACATATATTTATATTCAACATTTTATATTTATATTCAACGATACGCATTTTCTTTCAACTTCAACCCAAATTATTTTCATTCAACAAAAATATTTGTTCAACTTCAACCAAAAATAATATCATTCAACAAAAATATTTGTTCAACTTCAACCAAAAATAATTTCATTCAACAAAAATATTTGTTCAACTTCAACCCAGATTATTTTCATTCAACAAAAATATTTGTTCAACTTCAACCAAAAATAATTTCATTCAACAACAATATTTGTTCAACTTCAACCACAATTATTTTTATTCAACAATAAAGTTCCCGGACATTCAAAATAGTCATTCAACAAAATTCCCCGTCCCACCCCCTGAACTACCCCGAACGCTGTCACAAATCCCTAGTGTTTTGGGTACCCAAAACACTGAAAGCGTAAAACTGATGCAAGTGAAATCATCCACGATTCTGCTCAAAACCCATTTATCTTCTTACGAAGCTTTGTCTCAATAAATTAAAGCGTTCTTTAGCTTGATATAAACACAATACGTCTCTGAAAATAGTCGCAATTCATAACAGACTGTCTGATCCGAGTCCGCAGTTATAACGACATATAAAACCGAATTCACGCGCCAAAGATCCTTGTATGAACATGCGCTTGGTGCCTATCGATAACCCTTGAAATGCACGTTATTCAAAACGAGAAAGGCGCTTTCTAAACCTCCGATAGTGCGGCGATTAAAATCAATATGCGAACGAACGGCCGTCACGCAAAATGCAGGTCTCAAGCTGTGACCGACCTCTGTATGTGTTGCCTGTCGGAAATAAACTCTGGCTTAGACTTGTTTGTCGCTCTTTCCTTTACCATCCCTCCTAGTATATGTAGATTTTGCCGGAATATATAAGATGAAGATATAAAAGGTTTGCTTTGCCTTTTAATCCTCGGTCGATTTGGCTACCCTGAATTAAAGAAACGATAACAAACAAGCATATTGGAAAGGGATACCCATATATCACCAGGGATTTAAGTATCCCACTTTCCCAGTGTTCAAAGGACGTAGTCTTGTCTACTTTATTTGCATTTTTTATAGAATTGTCTCCGAAGAAAAAAACTGCTTTAATGGCAAAATCTAATAGGAGGGATGGTTAAGGAAAGAGCGAGAAATAAACAAGTCTAAGACTTTCCCTGTATCCAAGGATTAGCCTTGTATATACTTTATTTATATTTATTTTGGTTTTGTCACCGAAGCAAAAAACTTATTTCATGGCATAGAGAACTGTTCCCCGGCAAAATCTACGTACACTAGGAGGGATGGTCAAGGAAAGAGCGACAAACAAGTCTAAGCCAGAGTTTATTTCCGACAGGCAACACATACAGAGGTCGGTCACAGCTTGAGACCTGCATTTTGCGTGACGGCCGTTCGTTCGCATATTGATTTTAATCGCCGCACTATCGGAGGTTTAGAAAGCGCCTTTCTCGTTTTGAATAACGTGCATTTCAAGGGTTATCGATAGGCACCAAACGCATGTTCATACAAGGATCTTTGGCGCGTGAATTCGGTTTTATATGTCGTTATAACTGCGGACTCGGATCAGACAGTCTGTTATGAATTGCGACTATTTTCAGAGACGTATTGTGTTTATATCAAGCTAAAGAACGCTTTAATTTATTGAGACAAAGCTTCGTAAGAAGATAAATGGGTTTTGAGCAGAATCGTGGATGATTTCACTTGCATCAGTTTTACGCTTTCAGTGTTTTGGGTACCCAAAACACTAGGGATTTGTGACAGCGTTCGGGGTAGTTCAGGGGGTGGGACGGGGAATTTTGTTGAATGACTATTTTGAATGTCCGGGAACTTTATTGTTGAATAAAAATAATTGTGGTTGAAGTTGAACAAATATTGTTGTTGAATGAAATTATTTTTGGTTGAAGTTGAACAAATATTTTTGTTGAATGAAAATAATCTGGGTTGAAGTTGAACAAATATTTTTGTTGAATGAAATTATTTTTGGTTGAAGTTGAACAAATATTTTTGTTGAATGAAAATAATCTGGGTTGAAGTTGAACAAATATTTTTGTTGAATGAAATTATTTTTGGTTGAAGTTGAACAAATATTTTTGTTGAATGATATTATTTTTGGTTGAAGTTGAACAAATATTTTTGTTGAATGAAAATAATTTGGGTTGAAGTTGAAAGAAAATGCGTATCGTTGAATATAAATATAAAATGTTGAATATAAATATATGTTGTTGAACATAAATATAAGTTGTTGAATATGAAGGTCCAAGTTGTTGAATTTTGCAACATTTGGCTAACCATACTCGTCCTCCTTTTTTGCGCCTTGGACAAAAGAACGCCCATACACTGTTAAGAGCTCTTTCCATTTGCGTGGTGTGAACTTTCTGTCAAATGGAACAGCACAACTTTTCAACAACTGAAATGAGATGGGATGAGAATGCACCAATTGACAGCATATGAAACCTTGAACTGGAACCATTCCGTATTCCATCAAGGTCAGGAGCTGTGCGAGAAAAGCAAATGGTACCTCGGTTTTTCGATCGTTCTGGTTAAAACGTCAAAGAGGAATACCTCTGAATGTATTCCATTTTTTCCGAAACTTTTCCACTGGATGTTAGCAGAGGTGGCCTGGGAACCTGCACGTCTGCCACCATCAATCCTCGAATTAGCGCCTCCCCTCAAATAAGCGCCCCCTTCGAATAAGCACCCCTCTTATAAGCCAAAATTTAAAATAAGCGCCTCTACTCGAATAAGCACCCGTTCCCTCCCCCTGGTTTATGGAAGAGTGCTAAGACAACAAAGGATGTATAGTTTTGGTCGTGTTCAATCACAAGCAAGTGAATATCGACTCATTCAAGCACTGCACATTGACCGTCGCAGCGGATGGTAGTGAAGATCTGCTGATCAGTCATTGCCTTAAGCTCAACCAACCTTATTCAGCAGGCCTAGACCGGCTAAAGGGGTTATATTTCGTAGTTCTTAATTCAAGAGAGACAGGATCCTTCTGAGGAACTGACACATACATATATTTAAAAAAAAAAGCGATCATACATGACCACGATTTGGGACAAATTAAATAAGCGACCCCTCGAATAAGCGTCCCGCGTTTTCTTCTAAATTTGAAATAAGCGCGCCGGGCGCTAATTCGAGGATTTACGGTATGTGTCAGTGCTCTGTACTACGCTCTGCACTATCTGAGATTGTCTAACTTACGTTGGATACCCCTCAACACTGCCCTTCTCCAAGGCAGACTTTTCTTTGTAACTATTCAAAGGTTTTGCCTCTACATTGAAACCTGTACTAAGCGGACCCCTATTAAGCGGACACCCTCTATAAGCATACACCAGTGAGTATCCCAACTGTGTCCGCTTAATACAAGTTTCACTGTAGCTGATATCTTGTAAATTGCTCTTGACGTCCTTTTGCAAAATAAATAATAATATAGTTATCACTTGTACGTTACTTGTAGCCTTAATCGAGCAAAATCATGCACAAAACACTCCTACACATGACTATGACTCCAAGTCACTGACCGTTGGTTGCATATTTAGGAAGGTGGCTGATTAATCCGATGCGATCACGGAACTGTCTGCCGCAATTGTGCACTGGTTAGAGGAGCTAGCAGCTCTTGCTTTCCGTGCCGCCCATGGCTCAGTCATGGCTCTGCGACACTGTTCAGCTGACTTGGCTCCTTTACTAACCAGGCTGCGCCATGATGGTCGGTTTGAGGCAATTCCCAGGCATCGACAAGAATTTGTAAGCTCTTTAAGGTGGTCTTGAGATTGTCTGTGAAGCGAAGCTTAGGTCGTCCGACTTGACGCGTGCCATCTGCCAGTTCGCCATACAAAAGCATCTTGAGCACAGTACATGTCCAGGCCATCTAGGAGGGTGTGTATGCTGGGCATGTTGATGCGAGAGAAGATCTCTGTGTCAGGGATTCGCCCCCGCCATTTGATTATTATCAGCTTACGGAGACGGGTTGTGTGGAAGTGGTTCAGCTGTATAGTGGGTCTGCTGCAAACAGTCCAGGAGTAAAGAAAAGTAGTGATGACCTCAGCCTAATAGACCTTGAACTTGGTACTGAGGCTGATGCCCCTTTGCTCCCAGGTGTTGGTTTGAGGCCTTTCAAAGGCGCTGTTGGCCTTGCCGATTTTGCACTTGCCTTCGTCATTGATGTCGGCTTCGTGAGATAGGGTGTTTCCTAAGTTTCTTGCTTTGTCCACATTGTTTAGCCCCTCACCATTCACTCTGATGTTGAGTTTTGTACGTGGGACTTGCCGGGGCAACATTGGTGCATGACTTCGGTTTTTTAGGCACTGATGGTGAGGCCGAAATTCTCACCTGCCCCAGAGAGCCTGTCGCTTCTGTCGCTTTGATGACCGTCTCTTTCACCTTAGTTACTGCTAACAGTCGACGCTGACTGAAGAGCTTCAATCCGTCCTGTAGCTGGTGAAGGAGCCATGCTTTCGTCATTTCAGTCTCCCGGGATCTGTTGCAAACCACCAATTACACTGCAATTTAATATATTTGCATCTGGAGGAATACAATGAGCTGTTTACAGAAAACACACAGTCTCGTACAATAAGGAGTTCCCTCTCTGTTGATCTGTTTTGCATTGAGTTTTATTGAATTTTAGTTGCGACTTAAAATTTGTTATGTCAGTGTATGTTTAATAGATCATACTCGTTTTCTCGGTATGGGACTGAAACTAGCTTGCAACTGAGGCTAATGCGGGGATGTAAATGTTAGTTATCTCTTTTTAATGATATTCTCCGCACTCCATTGCAAGCTAGTTCCAGTCCAATACCGAGAATACGAATATGGCATAGGTTCGCTATAATGGATATCTCTTTTTAATGGGGCCCCTCCGAAATTTTTTCGCTGAGAACTATACGTAAAATTCATATATTTTACGTTGGTCGATACTGGATAATCTGTTTGTTTGTCAGGGTAGGGGCGGGGGAGGGGAAAAGTTGAGGTTCTCTCCTGGGATGTTCGGTGTTTTATATTTATCATATGGGTGTGTTTTGGTTGTAAATAAATTTTTCCCTTGGTTTTTTCAATTGCGATTTTTTGTATACAGAATCCAAAGGACATGACTGCAAATGGGATCAACAAGTGCAGAATATACCTAACTTTCAATCATTATTAAAGGAGCTCAAGATAGATCTGGACACGCGGAGAAAAAGTGATGGGGACTATCGATCCTTAGCAGGGATATTTGAGAAAGACCAGAGATATATTCACTATTTGAAAGACAAACCAAGTCCTACAGAAGAGGAGTTGCTGCTTGACTGCCGACCAACTCTCCGTAAACTTCACCAGTCACTGTTGAGTGAGAACGTGGGCCGGAAAGATGTCGCTGAAAGATTATACATTTGGGTTAGTGAGCGCGGCTCAGAGTGTGACAGAGGGATTACAGGTAGTACTGCGTTAGCTTAGTTCTGTGTATCTCACCCCGGGAGGGGGGGGGGAATTACTCCCTTATATGGGCTCTATATGAAGGTGAATTAATCAACATGACACGAGGTGGGACAAAGAAAAATTCTGAGTCCCCGACAGGAATCGAACCCATGACCTCCCGAACACCGGGCGGGCGTTCTATCCACTGAGCTACGAGAACTCATGGAGAGCAAGGTCATTTAACTGAGTTCATATATGATAGGTGTCCTGCATACTGCTAGGATCAACGCTATCGAATTCATCGTGAGTAGTGATAAGTTAATAAAGATGGTGAATTTTAAGCTCGGTAATGAAATGTGAAGGTGAATTAATCAACATGACACGATCGTGGGACAAAGAAAAATTCTGAGTCCCCGACAGGAATCGAACCCATGACCTCCCGAACACCGGGCGGGCGCTCTATCCACTGAGCTCTATTCACTCTTAGTACATAATAATTTTTTAACTGAAGTTTTATTAACTCATTTAAATAAGTACTGAAAAAAAAAACCACTTGCTAGGGCTGAAGTTTATAATGTGACTAGTTATTCTTGTACAGATAATCCTGAATTGATGCCACTGAACTCCATCTGTGAACACACGGATTCAGGCTGAGCTTCTCCTCAAGGTATTAGTTAATCAAAATACACACAATCAGTCAGACCATAGTGTTCCTTTAAGTTAATTGTCTGTAACAAAGAGGTGTATACAGATGTGAAGCAGTGTCTGTAAAACAGCCTGGGTTCAACTGTGTAAATGTTTCAACTGATAGATAATTGTGGCAGATACTCTCTCACAGACACCAGGTGTCCAGGAACAATGAGACTGAAAGGAGACTTTAATTTGAAGGACAGTTAACTTGAACCTGCAAATTTCAGTTAGCTCCCTCTCTTGGGTCCAGGACATAAGTCTGTGTTTAATTATTATTGTCAACAGACGTTGAATCACTACATTTTTGAATCAGTGTTATTTTGCAGGTGACATGCATGCATTGAAATATGTTGATCTCCAAAATTTATTGTAATAGCGTTGCATCATCATATTATCATTAAAAATAACCTTGAATAATAAGTTGTGGTAAAGATGTCCATACACGCAGGCATTTTTGGTGTCCAATTTTTTTGGGTTCTATTAATGACCTGAAGATGTGCAAAACATTTTTTACTTTTTTTACAACATTCAATTACGCATGTCTGCAAGAGGGGAGAGAGACATCTCATTTTCTTTACCGAATATTTTTAAGTATCATTCATAATCTGTCTTTTGCAGACATATTAACAACTGAAGTGCCTCCATTGTCTGCGCAGATAGCAATTTAACAACTGAGGAGCATGAAGAGTGTGGCAAGGAAGTTTGCGAACCAAGTGCAGATAACAACTTAACAACTAAAGAGCTTAAAGAGTGTGGCAAGGACGTTTGCAAACCAATTGCAGCAGACGTCATTCCTGCGGGTAAAATTTTCAAACGCACACACAGCACAAATTTTTGGTACTACTTGTTAAATTTTTTGGGTCAGTGTTATTATACCCTCGATTTCCAGCCGTTTTGTGAGCCCGCGTTCCTTGCCCCACACCAGTTGGGAGGAGGATGAACAACCGCACTCCCAATACGGCTGGAAATCGAGCTCAGTGTTATTGTTACCTAATGTATTGCCAAAATTGTGTACACTGAGCAAGGTCCCTATTTCAGAGATCTAGAGATGGGGGAATCAAAGGCACAGAAAATGTTTGAGAAATACACGATAAAAGCCAGTTTGCTAATTTACTCATCAAAACAATTTTCAGATTGTCGCATCTCAGAGATGGAGCAGTTACACGACGATGAAGGTAATCTGATGTTATTCATCATTAAAATGAATGCGCTCAGAAATCCCACTCGTAAAACATGGTGCAGCGTTGGACAACTTCTACAAGTCAGCTCTGAGGATTTGGACTTGATAGAGACTGATTGTATGGCAGGGAGAAGTCCTACAGAAAGCCTGCTGGCAAAAATTAAAAAATTATGAGAAGGAACCCACAGTGGGGGAGTTTGTTAAAGCCCTTACTATTTGTGGTAGACACCATGTGGCAGATCTCATCTGCAATTGGCCATGGGCAAAATACTTTGGACCAATTCATTCACAGTGAGAACCTATGTGATATGGTTCAGTAAACAGTAGCCAGAGGCAATGAAGTTCAAGTTGGTGAAATAAATCTTTCAACAGAAAGTTGATGGTGACACAACTAAAGAAGTTTGGCAAAGCACATCTGGTTACAAAATCCCAGGATGAAGCCCAGAAAAACTCCTATCATGACACCTTTTTTGCTCTTACGGACTGAAGCTACATCCCTTGAGTCGAAACTACAAGGAAGTGTTTTGAAATCATTCCCGCTATAACGGACTCCCGCTTTACACTTTATATTGTCCTCAACTAAAATTTTGTCCACTCTCGTATTGAACGACAAAATTATTTGGAAATCTTGGAATAATTGTAGAAGCATATTTTGGGATAGCTTGGGATATCATATGACGACACTCGCGCCATTCGCTAGCTATTTTAATTCATAGCATATGATTGTAATTTTGTAGTAAACGTTTCTTAATAGCAGAGCCAGTTTAAGGTGGCTCAAAGCAGTTTCCAGCAGTTAGATTTTGATAGGTCATTATTACCACTCTTTATCACTTGATGCTACGATCATGATATCAAAAAACTGCCCAATCATTGGTGAACACGCTGTTATCATTTTCGTGACACAATAGGTTACCATAGCAACATTATGACCTGCTAAAAACACTCCTAATTACAACTTTAGATGCTTATAATTCAAAAACGGCACGGTGAAATTTTGTTATTTTATCAAATTTTAATAAGAATGATAAGACGCAACTTTTGGCAAAGTTTGAAAAACTCCGTACATAGGGTTGAGAGCCACCTTAAAGTTTTGAAAATTTAAGGTGGCTCTGAAAGTTCTTTCAATGCGCTGGACAGTTAGAATTTTTGTTCCTCTTTCCTTACTAATTACGCTCCGAAAATCCAGGCGCAAGTTTCTGCATATTTGATTAACTATTAAAACTAAACCTCCAATGTTACTACGTCTTTTAAATTGACCAATCAGGTGTCTTCCCTAAAATAGCTTCGCAGTTTGACCACGCGCTAAAATTAGAGTGAAAAAGATTATTATTGGACGAGGTCCATGTATGGGGGATGTGTTCTCTCAGATCTAGACTACGAGTAGTCCCTCTTTCGCTTAGTCCGTCGTGGGTGACGCGAAAGAAAACCGCGAGAAAAAAATGGCCGCGCGGCCATTTTTTTCTCGCGGTTTTCTTTCGCGCCTTTTTTTCTTTCTTTCACGCACGACGGACTAAGCGAAAGAGGGATTACTCAGAGTCTATCTCAGATCATATTCTCTTAACTTCTGCTGTTCACAGATAAAGTTTATGAATATGTAATGTAGTGCTTAAATACAAGCCATCGTAATGAATAGATGATTCTGTCCAGAGACGTACACATCTATTGTAGCCTCCGCACGATATTAAAGAATTCCTGAACTAGTTCGGTCTGATTCCTTGTACGAGACAGTCCTAAAATCTTTTTGGTGACATAATTACTAGTTTTTACATTATTTGACCTGTATTGTATGATTATGTATCAAAGTAAATCTGTTCTTTAAATAATTGAAAGAAAACTGGAAACTTTCCAGATATAGCAGTATACGTTATATGCGACACTTCAGCTAGGGTCATTTTCCTCACACCCCACTATTGCGGACTCTGTCTATTACAGACAACAAATGACGATCCCGAGCGTGTCTGCTACAACGAGAGTTGATTGTAGTAAGTTTCTGGAAATTGCTAGGATGCTTTTTCATGCGCGCAATATATGTAACCAGAACTTTCTACTGTCACGCTAAGGAATTGTGCATTCTCCCGGCTGATGAAATTAAGATGTAATGCTACACAAAAAACTGCGTTGTGATAATAATGATAATAATAATAATAATAATAATAACAATAACGATAACGATAACGATAACGATAATGATAATGATAATAATAACTTTATTTACTCGTACATTTACAGTTTTGTTTTTTTGAATCAGGGAAATGTAAAGACAAAGAAAAAAGTGTACTATATGAGTCTGGAGACTGAAGTAACCAAGGGTTTTCTAGTCAGCCTCCAGTTATTATGTTTCTATGGAGATTTAAGAGAAAAAAAGCTATTAAGAGAATGAGATATGTACATAAAATTGGAAAAAAAGGAGCATATAGAAATATTACTAGTTTTCAGATTGTTGTTCAGACAGTAAATAAAGTTTCAGATGTTTTGAGAAGTTGAAGGTATTGAGATCTTTAAGATGAGGAGGGATTTTGTCCCAGAGAATAGTCGCTGTATAAGCAATTGTTTGCTTGTTTGTGAGGTTCTAAAACAAACATTCTGGAATATGTACAAGCTAATTTTATGTAAGGACTCTGCTGGCTGCATAGCGTGGACTCAGTCTGGACTCTCTTTTCGTCCACCTGGGTTCAACCCCTACATAGGGTCGGAAGAAAGCAAAGTTTACGGAACTTGATTGCAAACACTGGCGTTTTTCTTTGAGCGCACGGAGATTACTGAAGCTTTGTGAATTTTTTTCAGTGGTGAAGCTTAAATTGTGAGCCAAAGTTAGTTTGAAAGTAGATTAAAATTGTATCGTATAGAATTCGCTTCCTTGTAACTGTAACTTTTCGACGTATTGTTAAATAAATTAGTTGATGTCATAAGACTGCTCTGTGGTACAGTAAAAACCCGCATACTAATTTTAATAACTTAATAATTATATCATTTTCAAGAACCTGTTTGGCTAAGTGTTGCAGAAGAACCTGTTTTCCTTAAGAAACTGTTTTAGCCTAAAATGTTTAACCTAAACAGGTTCTTGTTGTATGAAATTCACTGAAAACTTAAAATCCATAAATCAAGTAAAACAAACTTTAAAGGGCAATGAAAATGAACCAATTAAATCCCTTGCAATGCTATTTTCCGATACATGTGTGTAGATATTCATACACTACTATAACTGAACAAATTGAGTACCAGTAGCCTCTCTTCAGTTAGTGAGGCGATAACAGTCACCACAGTCAAATCCCCACTAACGGCCATCTCTCCACAACGGCAACGGCCATCAAGGCGTGTCCCAACTTCCAAAATAACCTCTTAAAGACGGACAGTTAATCAAGGACTGACAAACTGTATATACAAAACCCCATTTTTTTATTTCAAACGGTCAGGAAACGTGATCGGTACCGCGCGTCCTTGGTCTCTGTATGTCTTCATTTCTTATTGCTTCATTTTGATTTTGTTACGTGTTTATATGCTGCAATAAGCATTTTTTAAAAATAAAAATGTTGCGCCCCACGAAAAATCAAGTATCATATAACACCCCTACCTCCCCAGAACGGCCACCTCTCTACAACAGAAATCTGTCCACAAGGTGGTCGTTATTGAAGGGTGCGACTGCACTATCTAACAATATCAATTAAGTTTTGAGTTTCATAATGTCTTCACACTGTATTGGACAGCACGGTACAGTCCACTTTCACTATATACTATGATACCCTAGTCTCCTTCACAGCCGTTATTTGGTTCGTCACGCAACGCCTCCCCTGATTTATGGCTATTTAGGGGTGGACCATTTCACTTTTGAGGGCGGTGCGCGTGATTTCATACAGGCACAATTTTTTTTTTTAACCAATTAGTGCACTAGGAAAATTTTTTCTCGGGATGTGCGCATACATGTTTATTTTACTCCGTATAACATATTTTTGTCGGCTCACTGAATATGCGTGAATTTTTTTCTGCAGTGGACGTCGCGTGCAAGAATTTTTTGGTATAAGTATGCCTGCAGGATATTTTCCATCATCATCCATCTCCCTCTCAAAAGTCAAATGGTCTACTCCTTGGGTGGTTTTAATTCCACTCTTGGTCCCACTTCTTTTTCCTCCATGAAAGGATATATGGAAGACAGTGGCGGATCCAGACCTTGAGCTGGGGGCGGGGGGCGAGGGGCGGTTTTTTGTTTGTTTGTTTGTTTGTTTTTTTGCATGCCCCGCCGACTTTTCTTCTGCGATTTTTTTAATACCCAAAGCAACGGGGGCCCGCGCCCCCCCGGGCCTCCCCAAGTTCCGCCACTGGATAAAACCACCTAAATGGTGGTAAACAGGCCTAAATTAAAAATCTCGCAAGTAAGATGGAAACCCTCATCTGAAGAGAGGTAAGTTTAGTTTTATTCAAATACACGTTCATGTATTTTTTAGTCTTAAGAATAGAATCGTTTTTCTCATAGCAAATCCTTATATTTCGACTGTTGCGTAATCTCAGTATATTCCGTGCTTGGGCTTCCAGTACGCCAATAAGCTTCGGCCAGACAGAATTTTCTCATCGCAAGATTAGAATGGTTGCCTCTAGCAAAAATAAATAACGTTACTGGGGAGACTGACAGTAGTTTATAATATTGTACAACGGAGTAACAGGTTTCTCGTCTACATAGAAAGTTTGAAAAAACGAAACATATTCTGGACAAAATGTCGCACTGTAGTCTATCACGTGTGAGAGCAAAAGACAGTGGCCAAATTTAACAAGCACGTATCAAGATGCTAAAGTTCGCTCTGACTGGGTGGTTTTCAGGATTCTCACGTAAGGTCATCCAAGGTCGATGAATGGATGATTAGCAAAGCACATAGCTCAAAATAGAAACAAGAGTTCTTGATTTTGAAATTTATTTCACATGTTCAATAAATTGTGATAACGTCGATAAAGCCTGGTTCTCATATGCCGCCTACCTACTTGCAACGTAGTCGCCGGTTGCAAGTGCAAGTGCAACGTTCGGCGATCTGTTCCAGTGGGTCCCCGGCCCATCGGCGATGGATCGCCGACGTACTCAAATTGGCGTGAAATGCAAATCGAATTGGCGCAATTTTCGACAATTTCATCTGTAAAGAATGGGATTGTGGGAAAAAATCGAGTTATTACGTCATACGTTGGGTCCGCAGATGGTCCAGATGGTGTTCACATAAAATATTTTCATCGCCGACAATCGCCGACGACTGCCGCCTCGCTTCAACTTCGCAGGCAAGCCGGTCACAGTGATATGTGTATCCCCGTGATATGTGTATCCCCGCACACATATCACTAGTGATATGTGTATCCCCTCCAAAATGGCGACCAGTGATATGTGTATCCCCCACCCCCTCCCCTCTACTTTAAATAGCAATATCATCCTTGAAAGCGCTCTCGTCGTCCGGTCGCTTACTGGACGAACGACTAACCCAAACAGACTTAAAACACAAATCTCAATTTTTGTAGTTGAAAAAGCTTACGTATCTGCTGCTGGAATTGTGTTCTTGATCCTAACTGGTTTTCTGCGAGCAGGATATAATGAATTTAAAGTTGAACACCAAATGGATCTAGATATATTTCAATTCGAGTTTCGCGGGACGGGATTTCTAGGACGATATTAATTGCGCGGTGCATTCTCAACCCTCGAGTAACGCATATTCTCCACTGTTCATCGCCTTGGTTGCATCTGAATTTAAATTATTCGTGGAGTGAAACACGTATCACTGCTTCGACTCGCTCGCCATAAAATGATTAGTGGCACTCGTGTATCCCCTGCACCCGCTTTTCAGTTCGACTTTTTGTAAGATATGTTAAGTCTCAAGCTGTATACATTGCTACACTGCGAATATTGCGAGCAAGTTTCATAATAACCGACGTTTATTCTTCGGCAGTTAGCCTAGATAACGGCTGTCTTCAGGGTTTACACATATCACCGCGCCATCAGTGTAATAATTAGAGATATGTGTATCCCCTACACGCGATTTCAGTTTAGATATTTAGACATTCGAGTTGCAAACTCCGCAAACCTCAACCTGGGTATAAACGCCGTCGCGAGTAAGCAGCCAGCACGTTTCGGCAATAATTGGCCCTTTTCTTCGATCAGGTAGATGGCCAATCTAACGGCTGTGTTTAGGGAATACACACTGAGATCACTGCGCCATGAAATAATTAGTGATATGTGTATCTATCCGCTGTTCGAAGTTTTAGTCACATATACGATCGAGTCGGTTGGAACTCAACCAAACTCGAGAAATCTTAATGTGCTCCGTTGGGCGCGAATTCATTTCTGGTTTCTCCTACTCTTTACAGCGCTCGTTGGAAGCTCGCAGCCGAGTCGCCATTTCGTTCGTTGAATGCCCAGGCGCGTATCAGTGTTTTGTGTATCCCCACGGGGGATACACATATCACTAGTGATATGTGTGCGGGGATACACATATCACGGGGATACACATATCACGGGGATACACATATCACGGGGATACACATATCACTGTGACCGGCGGTAAATGCCTGGGACAGATTATGATTCGGCGATAAACGTTCGCAAATGTCCAAGGTAGGTCGGCGGCATATGAAAACCCGACTTAACCCTTTTATCACAATAAAACTATTGACCATGAAATCGATTAAATACATATAGGAATTGTGTAGTAATACTTATACAGTGGAAACTCGATTTAACGAACCTCTACATAACGAAGTCCTCGGTATAGCGAACGATATTCTTCCCCCCAGCGATAGTAAAATGTATGGAAAAGAACGTCGCTACAGCGGAACTTCGTTACATAACATGTTATGCCAGTTCCTTGGACCTTAGTTATGTCGAGGTTCCACTGCAGTCAATTCCAATAACATTATTGTCTCCGTGGGTGACTTCCTGATGAGCAAGGCTTATTTTTAGCGAGTAGCTTTCATAACAAATGACACGCAGTTTTCCTTCTATATATAGCCTCATACGAACTTTGGACCACGTCCTACTTGTGTGTATTACGTCATTAAAAAGGACGATTCTAGATAGACTTCTCCCTTTTTTTTATTGGTCTTAAGTGAAAAACCTAAAATGTCCTTGATTGTAAACAGAAAAAGTGTCCATTGATTTTTTTTCATAAAATAAATACATGAAAAAAAAATCCTTGAAGGCTTAATTTTGAGAGTTAAAAATGCGAACGTGTCAACAGTCACGAAATCACTGAGACGGAAAATTATTCAGGTAAACTTTAATTGTGCTATCTGAACTTGGCAACAAGGTATGTCGTCAGTGATGATGATTTGATGACTGGTAACAGTAGGGGAATCCCCGAACTCAGAAACGTGATCAACAAAATTGATATAAACATTCCAGTCATACTTCACATCAAGTCAGAAATTTCGATCACGTAGATGCATGGGCTTAAACTTACGTGTTTTGCTGAGTTTGCACTTTAAATTTTCCGCTAAGTTTGCGGTCGTTGTAGACTCTTTTAAACTTTTGCTGTTACATGATTCTGGTATTTTAAGTTGGTTGCTCTATAGCGTTTGACTTAACTTTATATTACAACAGTCGTTCATTTATACAGCAACCTGCGTGCTGAAGGCAAATGTAATGTGGGCTGTAAATTGAACAAGACATGAAGGTAAGAAAATTTTTTTACCTTTTTTCCCCCTTGTTGTTCGATCGTCTTAACTTCGAAATCATCGATTAACACTGTAAAAAATAACCATTTAATGGTAGAATTTGTAAACTTCTCATTGTATAGGCGCTACCCGATATATGAAAGCTAGATTTAACTCCAAACGTCTCAAATTCTAAGGGCTTAATCTCGTAGAGTTGATCGAGGACTTCAACTAATGCAGAATATCGAAATCAGAAAGTTAATATAAGCATCTTAATCTTAGGCCTTCATCTAGCGGAGTCGATCGAGGACGTCTCTCTTCAAACAGAATATCGAATTAGAAAACGTAAATATAACCCACGCTGCAGTAACCCAAATCTAGTCTTGTTGCTTTACATGGA
The DNA here is from genome assembly GCF_964199315.1 of Orbicella franksi. NCBI lineage: Eukaryota > Metazoa > Cnidaria > Anthozoa > Scleractinia > Merulinidae > Orbicella > Orbicella franksi. The sequence continues at coordinate 21,211,672 of NC_138145.1, forward strand.
GTTGCCAAGACCCAAGGAGGAAAATTCGTTGCTCCTTTTCAGACCATGCGATGATACTCTCGAGAATTCTTGCTTTCAAATTTTCAAATAGCCGCGTATGTATGAATGAATAATTTTTAGATAGACAAAAGAATTCTCTGAAGAATGTCACGTTGTCTGTAATGAGAAGCTATAAAATACTGTACTTCTATATGTATTAATGTCTGCATGTATGGCGGCATGTATATGTAACAGGCTTATTGGTCAAATTAACTAGCTAGGAGGACTTACTGAGTTTCACATTAACTACTACAGTTTTTAATCCTGCAAATATTAATTCCTCGCGTTTTCCATTTTAGGAAATTGTTCTGCTTGTGGTTTTACTATCATGGTTACAATTATCTGCAGAAGGAAAGCCCCGACCAGCACGTTGTTCACAGACATCAGAAATTGAACTCTATGACCCCACTGATCCAGGAGTTAAGACTATGTGCAGAATATGTCCTGAGTGTCCCGAAGGTCAAGGATTGACCCCACAGTGTGGTAGCAGGGTTCGAAACGACACCAAAATAGAATGTATTCAATGCCAGGCAAATGTGTCATACTCCAACAGCCATGGCATAGAAAGTTGCAAGGCTTGCCATGAATGTGGTTTAAAGAATGTGATTCAGCACTGCTCACCGGACAAAAACCGCATTTGTGGAACGGAGTGTCCCCAAGGATATTTTCTTGATGACAATCACATCTGCCAGGAATGCTACTTTTGCTGTGGCAGTGTCAGTGAAGCTCAAAGACGTCAAGGGTGCAAAGACATTGGAATGAGCAGGGACCGGCAATGTGAAAAAACTGAGCAAAATCAGCGCTGTTGGGAGGCCTTGAAAAAAGTGACTACTAAGCCAACACGTCCAAAACCTACTGCTGACACTGCCCCACATGGTCACGATACAATGACTAAAAAACATTTTCAACCCCAAGGTCATGATAATGCTACCAGTATAGCACATCTTCCAACCAAATCATTAACTGGATCAAAAAGTACGCAAGGTGGAAGTACACCTATCACAAGTCACATGGGGAAAGTGGCAGTGTCACCCACAAATGGCGATTTCAGAAGTGCAACACGAAGAACAAAAAGAGAGAATAGGCAGAAGGAACATGGACCTGTATCTATAGGAACTGTTATGGGCGGGGTAGTTTCGGTTATTGTCATTATTTCGGCATTTGTCCTAGTAACCTCAAAAAAAGGAATTAGGAAGCACTTTTCAAGGACAAATAACTCAGAAACAGCAGGTGAGATATAAAACTCATAAATCAGCCTACATGCATGTATGGTATGTATTTAATTAATTAAGCTATATTTGAGCATCCAACCGACAGTTACAACAGTTGCAACAGTTGCAACCCTCTGAAAGTAACAAATGTAACGAAAGTAACTACTACTTACTTGTGTAATCCTGTCTGTGCTAAGTATCCTTGTCACCAAGGAATGACAATGCTCTCTCTCAGATGACCACTGTTGAATCTGGCGCCAAAAGTCAATCCAGCCTCTGTCATTTCTCTGATTTCTTTTCACTGAAATGACGGAAGATGGATGGACTTTGAGTCAGATTCAATGATTCTACCAAATTCAAGTTAAAGGGTGTTTTTCTAAAACTTTCTAGCCTTGATGGTAGATGTCTGAAGTACAGTGAACTTGATAATACGGAATCACAACTTTTCACATGTATTTGACTTTTCTTGCAGATTCTACTGAATGGATACCACTGTCAACCCGTGAACCTACTGATTCAGGCAGGACATCTTCTATAGGTTTGTTTAGTCAAAGTTGCGTCCTTTTTATTTCACCAAACAAATTGGCACTGAGTCAAAGTCTGGATCACTCAGGATGGTAAATGCATGAAAATATCCACCCCATAACAATTAGGCCCCATTATAAGTGGTGTCAAAATTGTCCATATTAAGCAGGAATCTGTATAAACCATATGTTGATAGTCACCTTATCTGTAAAAGGTCAAGCCTCTTTGGGCATTCATGAGAGAAAGCACCTGCAACTGGCAGTCAGACAATATCTATCCTTAATTAGTAGAATTCTACTAGTATACTAATGCAAATGCTGTAATCTGATTGGCTGACCCATTGAACACTATCAGCCATTAGTGTGCAGTGGCTGGAGGTCAACTAGGAAACGGCAACATTTTTTCCATTTTTCCAAGGTTTTGGAGGAAAATTTTGATGCAAATGGATAATTAAATTCCTGAGAAGTCAAAATGAAGAACATTTTCGGTTTCTTGACATTTAAAAAGGTCGCAATTATTGAAGAAAACTGATGTGTGCGCACACAACTTCAATTTTAAATGACAATTCAATCCGAGCGACCTTTCTCAGGTGCAAAGTTTAATAATACATCAAGAAATAATTGGAAACCATTATTTGAAGTAAATTTTAGTAAGAATTCTACTAAAACAATTAGATTATTCACTCTCGATTTCTATGAGGTGTTAGTTGATTCAGCCTTCGGCCTCATCAACTATCACTTTATAGAAATCTCGAGCTCATAATCTAATTGTTAATTATGACATCAGCCTGTCCAGAATCTGGTCAGGGGTGCTGACTGCCCAATTTGCTTCTTGTTATTTATGAAGTGCATGTGACTATGCACACAATTATTGCTTATCATATGCTGCACATTTCTTTTAGTATCTAAAAATGCAATAATAATCTTTCACAGACAACTTAACAAATGAAGTGTCTGCCGAAGAAATTGAAGAACCAAATACAGAAAACATTCCAGCAGGTATGGTAGTCTTTACGTGTAATATCAGTAAGAGAATTGAAGCAACTATATGAGCGGTCATGCTCAGGACAAATGTCAAGTAAAAATGAATTTATAGCCTTAACCCACAAATCTTGCAATAGTCCAGACTTATTCAGTTCATCCATCAGATGCACTGTCAGACCAGTATTCCAATACTGAATATTTAAGCCAGCATTCGTTTGTGGTTCCTGTTCACATGGTACCACAGAATTTGGTCATTTCATATTGTTTTGTGGACAACCAAGAATTGTACCAAGTTTAGACCCATTGTTCTGCTACATAAGGGCATTTAACCCTTATTTAGTGACATTTTAATACGTTTCAATTTTACTAGTTATCAAAGTTATTAAAATCACAAAACTTATCCCCACAGGTAAGTTAAACTTTCTTAAGTTTTGTAACATAGATGGTAAATGCATGAAAATATCCACACCATCACAATTAAGGCAAAATATAAACTTCTTACACAAGAATGATTGTGTTCATGTATAAGTGGTGTCAAAATTGTCCATATTAATTAAGCAGGTATCTGTATAAACCTTATGTTGATAGTCACCTTATTGGTAAAAGGTCAACCCCCTTCAGGCATTCATGAGAGAAAGCACCTGCAACTGGCAGTCAGAGAATATCTATCCTTAATTATGACATCAGCCTGTCCAGAATCTGGTCAGGAGTGCTGACTGCCCAATTTGCTTCTTGTTATTTATGAGGTGCCTGCGACTATGCACACAATTATAGCTTATCATATGCTATACATTTCTTTTAGTATCTAAAACTACAATCATAATCTTTTACAGACAACTTAACAAGTGCAGTGCCTGCCGCAGAAATTGAAGAACCAAATACAGAAAACATTCCAGCAGGTATGGTAGTCTTTACGTGTAATATCAGTAAGAGAGCTTATATAAAGCAACTATTTGAGTGGTCATGCTCAGGACAAATGTCAAGTAAAAATGAATTTATAGCCTTAACCCACAAATCTTGCAGTAGTCCAGACTTATTCATTTCGTCCATCAGATGCACTGTCAGACCTATCCCAAGGCTGAATATTTAAGCCAGCATTCATTTGTGGTTCCTGTTCAGATGGTACCACAGAATTTGGTCATTTCATATTGTTTTGTGGACAACCAAGAATTGTACCAAGTTTGGCCCCAGTGGTCTGCTACATAAGGGCATTTAACCCTTATTTAGTGACATTTTAACACATTTCAATTTTAATAGTTATCAAAGTTATTAAAATCACAAAACTTATCCCCACAGGTAATTTAAACTTTCTAATTTTGTAACATAGATGGTAAATGCATGAAAATATCTACACCATTACAAGGCAAAATATAAACTTCTTACACAAGAATGATTGTGTTCATGTATAAGTGGTGTCAAAATTGTCCATATTAATTAAGCAGGTATCTGTATAAACCTTATGTTGATAGTCACCTTATTGGTAAAAGGTCAAGCCCCTTCAGGCATTCACGAGAGAAAGCACCTGCAACTGGCAGTCAGAGAATATCTATCCTTAATTATGACATCAGCCTGTCCAGAATCTGGTCAGGAGTGCTGACCGCCCAATTTGCTTCTTGTTATTTATGAGGTGCCTGTGACTATGCACACAATTATAGCTTATCATATGCTATACATTTCTTTTAGTATCTAAAACTACAATCATAATCTTTTACAGACAACTTAACAAGTGCAGTGTCTGCCGAAGTAATTGAAGAACCAAATACAGAAAACATTCCAGCAGGTATGGTAGTCTTTACGTGTAATATCAGCAAGAGAGTTAAAGCGACTATTTAAGTGGTTGATGCTCAGGACAAATGTCAAAAAAAAATGAATTTATAGCCTTAACCCACAAATCTTGCAATAGCTAGTCCAGACTCATTCTGTTTGGCCATCAGATGCACTGTCAGACCTATCCCAAGGCTGAATATTTAAGCCAGCATTCATTTGTGGTTCCTGTTCAGACGGTAACACAGAATTTCGTCAATTTTAATAGTTATCAAAGGTATTAAAATCACAAAACTTATTGCCACAGGTAATTTAAACTTTCTAGTTTCGCAACATGATGTATGCAATTCTAAAAATTAATTACCCTTACTTATTGATTATGACACTTGATCAACTCAAGGTTCAGTTATCTTGTTTTTTTGTTTTTCCATCAAATTGCAATTATTTCTAGAAACTACCAATAGAGTAGTGGGAGGCGCGTTGGCCTCATGGTTAGTGCGCTCGTCTCCGGATCGAGCGGTCCGGGTTCGAGCCCTGGCCGGGGACATTGTGTTGTGTTCTCGGGCAAGACACTTTACTCTCACAGTGCCTTTCTCCACCCAGGTGTATAAATGGGTACCGGCGAACTTAATGCTGGGGATAACCCTGCGATGGACTAGCATCCCATCCAGGGGGGAGTAAAAATACTCCTAGTCGCTTCATGCTACAGAAACCGGGATAAGCTGACCGGCCTGATGGGCCACTTGGCTTGTATGCAGACTTTACCTACCTTACCAATAGAGTATGGAGGGCTCAAAAGTCCATTGCATCCTTGAGAACTTCATAGCAGAAATAAATTAAGAGTATTATCCAACTAAATGTTTCTTTTTCTTGGCATTCAGATTGCCGTGTCTCTGAAATGGAACAGCTGCATGATAATAAAGGTGAGCCAATGCTCTTCTATGTTCAACGCAAGCTTGATGTCGTAGGCAATCCAGACCGAAAAACGTGGCGCAGTGTTGGATATGCTATGAACATCAGTTCTGATGATTTGGACTTGATAGAAACTGGTTACAAAGCTGATAGAAGTCCTACAGAAAGCCTTTTGGCAAAATTTAAAACTTTTACCCCGGAAACCACAATGAGGGAGTTTGTCAAGGCCCTTGTTATTTGTCAAAGGAATGATGTGGCACGCTACATCTGCAACTGGCCATGGGAGAAACGTTGAAAATCAGTAGAAAGTGAGAACCCATTTGAAATGGTTCATCAACCTGCCAGCTGAGAGAATGAGGTTGAAGTTGGCTAACAACTCAAGCAACTCTACATTCAAAAACATTGCAGAATGAAGGCCTAAACAAAATGATGCCTATGCTGGGATGGAACCAGCATCATAAGCTTCTAGGAACCATGCTCCTACTGGAGATGAGCACTCGGCCAGGATGAGGTGGACCAATATCAGAAACTGATAAGGGCAAACACAGGCAAGCTTCAGGCACTGGAAGAAGGCCAATATAGCAAGCTTTCAGCAACTTGAAAATCTATTAGATCTGATAAATGCAGAATGAAAATAAGTAATCCAAGTGAGCTGAAATGGGCAGCAACAGTTGTATGTTTTCATCACTGGAGAGAAAGAAAATAAAGCAGAGAGGGCCCATGTAATTATGTGAGGTTTCTGTGAATAATGGATTCAAATCAATGGTAGATTTCAACCCTGAGAACTGGAGACAGTCACTGAAAAAGTGAATTGACAGGGAGCTGAAACCCATGACTTTTCCGATAAAACTACTGCATCATTGCTTGATGAACCCACCAGTTCTAGAATCAGGATGATATAAACCATCCTGTTGCAAAATTATGTCAAAGAAAAACGGTACGACAAAAAATCTACAGCTGAGAGAATGAGGTTGAAGTTGGCTAACAACTCAAGCAACTCTACATTCAAAAACATTGCAGAATGAAGGCCTAAACAAAATGATGCCTATGCTGGGATGGAACCAGCATCATAAGCTTCTAGGAACCATGCTCCTACTGGAGATGAGCACTCGGCCAGGATGAGGTGGACCAATATCAGAAACTGATAAGGGGGCAAACACAGGAAGGATGAGGTGGACCAATATCAGAAACTGATAAGGGCAAACACAGGAATTAGCTTCAGGCACTGGAAGAAGGCCAATATAGCAAGCTTTCAGCAACTTGAAAATCTATTAGATCTGATAAATGCAGAATGAAAATAAGTAATCCAAGTGAGCTGAAATGGGCAGCAACAGTTGTATGTTTTCATCACTGGAGAGAAAGAAAATAAAGCAGAGAGGGCCCATGTAATTATGTGAGGTTTCTGTGAATAATGGATTCAAATCAATGGTAGATTTCAACCCTGAGAACTGGAGACAGTCACTGAAAAAGTGAATTGACAGGGAGCTGAAACCCATGACTTTTCCGATAAAACTACTGCATCATTGCTTGATGAACCCACCAGTTCTAGAATCAGGATGATATAAACCATCCTGTTGCAAAATTATGTCAAAGAAAAACGGTACGACAAAAAATCTACAAAAACAACAAAAAAAGGGGCTGGAGAAAACAAGATCATATTACAGTACTAAACTTCTCATTATAAATTAATATGTGAGCCATGGTAAAGAAAACCCAGTCTGTAATTTCACTGGAATTCAACTCAGCGATACTGATTACTTTACTACTGAAACACTTAACACAGTGTTTTGAGTCAGTCGATAACCATGTTATTTCCTACTGGTACAAAGCATTTACAGGATAATAATTAATGCAAAAAATGGTCTTTAAGCATGTTAGTTAAAATATAATTTTAGTCTCTTGAACTGCTGTAAAATTGTCAAGGTCAGCACAGTTTTTTAGCTTGAATTATTTATTAGCTTGAAAATTGGATAACATTTTATTCTTGGTTTGGTAGTTGGTAAGCTAATAACACACTGAACTTGCCTTGCAATAACAATGTTTTTGTCATTTTGTAATTTTATGGCTTATAGTAACTGACATAATAATATACATAAAAAATTACTCAATTCTGATTAGCTGAGAGCAGTGCAGTTCAAGTACATACATATATACATACATACATACAAACTTTATTGATGCTCCCTAAGTGGGTTTTTCAGCTCAATACAATTACAATTACAAATTTAAACTTAAACTAGACGCTTTGCTGCATGTACCCAGGCAGTCGTTATACTGAGAAGCAATAGCTATATTGCAATTGAGCTAAATGTTCTGCATTTGAAGTTGTACGAAATTCAATTGAATTGATGTGCTTAAGCTATTCTGCTTTTCATTGCATTTCTTGGAATCAATTAATAGCTTATTACTCGTTTGCAAGTCTTTAGGGTGTGAAATGAGTCAAGGTCTTTATATCAACCTATAAACGTTTCAGTCTATTTTCCTTAGCCTTTGTCGTTATTTGCGTTTCTCGAGCAAGCGAGACATTTTGAATTTCATAGTTATGGTGATGCATGACATAGACCTACGAACGCGGTTGTCGAAATCATGTACTTATCTCGTAATTTTTAGCCCATTTAGAAGTTGAAGTATTAGGAAAAGTGCTTATGTAAATGCCTGTTTGTTCAGTACAGATAATCAGTCCCCTAGATAGCCAAAGTAAGTTCCAGATGTTTACAATATTTTCTGGCCGCAAACTAGGCGTACCACAGAGGTACACCAACATGGCGATTCCATACTGGTCTCTGTAAATTTGTGGAAAATATTTTGACGAATATCTGAGCTCGGGAAAATGCACAGACTTAAAAATTCGAGGAGTGTCATCTTTATTAATTTCCTATAACATCACAATTTCTTGATTTTATCCACTAAATGGTTTTCGAATAAATTTTTTGCGTCAGGATTGCGTGACAGTGCAAGCCAAGAATAGATCGTTTTCACGTAACGTCATCACTTTCTAAAATCCAAAACGAAAGAGCCACAAGGTACAAGAGGCGGTATATTTATATCTGTTTACAATTTTACAGCTCAATAGCTTGCTTCGTTTGGAATCCAGAGCATTTTGAATTTCAGGGTTATGGAGGTGCGTGACACAAGGCTATGATCGAGTTTGTCGAAAAATATATACTTATCCCATGATTTTGAGCCCTTTTAGAAGTTAAAGTATTAGGAAAAGTGCTTATGTAAATGCTTGTTTGATCAGTACTGATAATCAGTCGCCTAGATAGCCAAAGTAAGTTCCAGATGTTTACACTATTTTCCGGCCGCCATATTGGTGTACCACGGAGGTACACCAACATGGCGTTTTCATACTGGGCTCTAAATATCGGCGAAACATTTCGACGAATATCTGAAATTTGGGGAAACGCACAGGCCCAAAACTTGGAGAAGTGGCTTATTTAGTTATCTTCTATAACATCATAATTTCATAGCTTTTCCCACTGAATGGTTTTCGATTTATTTTTTTATTGCGTGACAGTGAAAACAATCCATTGTTTTGCTGGGGTCAACATACATTAGTTTCTTTCAGCTTAAATGTACAATAATTCGCTACATGAGTTTCACTCTTGTTAAGACACATAACTCTGTTACAAGCAAATCACGAGAGAATATCGTTTAGTTCGAGATTTTACCTTTATTATATTTCACGAAGTTTCTCAGAGCATTTTACTTAGGTGTACTCGAAGAGATGAATTCGTAAACAAATTCTCTAACCTTTCTGCTCTTGTTGCTTAGACGTTCTTGAGCGCGTGCTGGGATTCTGCTTGGTTCACGATCACCTCTAAAAATACGAAGACGCTTCTGAAGATGCCTTTTACTAGTATCAAGTTGAAGAGTTGATAGCCCCGGTTGATGGCCCCTTTGGTATAACCTCTACTAACTATCGTATAACATGATTCATGATTCACTCAAAATGTTCGCTCGTAAATTGATCTCTCGTAAGGCTTTCAGCGACCCGTTCCGAAAACGCTTAACGTCCTTTAGTGTTGGTCTACCTTGAACGGTGTGTTCGTTTGTACGTGATTTCATCGCCCTAGAAATCATGGAATCCGTGCTAAACTTTTCTCGACGACAACCTCTGGAAATTCCATGTGCTCATTCTCGTCCCCAGTGCTACTCGTCTTAAAATGTCGTTGACGAGTAGCTCTTGACGCACCAAAATATTCGAATTTTTTCATTGGCTGACAAAAAATGAATGCGCAGCAGAAATGAAAATTACAAAGCTCTACGTATGCCATTTTACTTCCGGCCCGGATGGCGGCACCTTCGCTCAGTTGACACAGGCGCGCTTTACGAAAAAACAAATGGTGACCTTTCCCGATCGATCCGAAGGAATCGTTAAAGTTTCCACGTAACCAAAGGAGTACGTCGCCTGCAACGATGTCATTCACGATCGTAATCATCGTCCTTTGTTGTAGCAGCGGAGAAGGTGGGAAGAAACGTTTAGAACTCTGAGAATCAACCAGCTAATACAAAAATTACTTTGTCGCTGACCATACCCCAAGAAACCATAAAATTAACTTCGAATCGGCAGTGGGTTTTAAGAAACGTTTGTCTTCCTTTATGAAAAGCTCAAAAGGAAACTTAGAGCCGGGTGAAAAGACGAAGAAATATCACTCTTGCTAAGCAAATGTGGCACTGGAAATCCGAAGGTGAGTGTGTTTTTCTCTCTCTGAAAGATCCAGGAGATCAGATTCTAGCAGTCCAAAATGTATTGATATTAAATTGCCAAAATGAGTCAAAGGTCCGTGTTATAATACTCTGCTACGTACCTGGATGATGTAGCAAATGGTCTGAACATGAAGTTTGGTTTGTTTCTTCCACATATTGTTATGTATATATCTTTTACTATCTGTTAAGAAGCTTCTGCTGTTATAGATATATATAATATCTTTTTTTTTTTAGCTCCCCTCTCTTTATTATTGAGACCTCCCCTATAGTCTCCCCCCAAAAAACACGAACAAACCTTTTGTGGTCAGGCAAGAGTTAAGTTTCCTTTAGAGCCTTCACCCAAATTTTTTTTTTTTTTATAATTTACTTGTGGAAATGATGTGTAAAGGAAAATAACCATAGATAACCATAGCTGAAATTTGAGGCCCTTTCCTCTCTCCCCACTTTAGTTAGGAAGCAACTGCAACTAGCAAAACTTTATTCCGTCACAATAACATTAATCAGTAAATAACAATAATTTATCATCCATGCAAATAACTGTGAACAAATATAAGAGACAATTACCGGTATTTATACATGTATAACTGATAACGAATCATCAGGACTAGTGGGTTTCCAAATGTAATGTGGGAATTATCTCTACTAAAAACAAATCAAACATTAAACGTGTACAGTGTTACATTAATATCCCCATAAGAAAAATGTCATAATCTTTTTGTTAGCCTTTGAAAGATAATTTATTTCCTGCCATTATTTACTATTCTTTGTTAATTTTCAGACCATAATAGTGCTACATAAATTCCTCAAAGGATGACCATTTATGGATAATTCAAATAGGAATGTTGCTCTTGCAGTTCAATAAATAATACTGAAAAAAAAGGAGATGGAGAAAGAACCATTGTTGATAGTAAACCTATGTGGTTGATGTTCTGATAAACCACAAGACGTAGAAAGTATGCGTTCGAGATTTGTTGTTGTACATGGTTGTATAACAGGCTGAAGAGCCTTATTACCATGAAGTAACACGAATTGTAAAAGAGCAATGACATTGCATTATTTCCCATTCATTTTGTTCATGCAGTTTCCCAAAAAAAAAATCTTCCATAATGTACATTGAGGCACACCAATGTGAATCACTCTCTTCACATCAGGAACCTCTACATGTATACCAATGCCAGATACTAATGTTATAGTTACATCATTTTAGCTGTATTATATTTTTGGTAACACCATGTACTCATGTGGGAATACTGAAATAAATTGGTGTTGTTGTTGTTGTTGAAAGCACCCAAAAGATTAAGCTTTATATAAGCTGGTTGAAAGGTATAAAATGAACAAAAACAATTACATCGACAAAAGCAGTGGGGGATGGGGGACAAAATGGTGGAATAGCTCTATATCTAGTTTTGTAATGTCTACAGGCTTTTCACAAGCCTGAATGTACAAAAATCATCATTAGATGTTCCAGATAAGCTAATTAAAATTGCTGCAGAGCCATTATGGAAGCCCCCAGCACACATATATAACCACTTGATAACAACTGGCATAGGACTTTTATTTTTTTTCTCTGCGTTTTTCTTACCATGGTAGTAACCCTTCAAAAGGCAATTGCTACCCTATACGCTGGTTACTACACACATATTTTTTTGTTCTTTCCATAGCCATATGCAAAATAGATTTCTCTTCTCATATTTATTTAATTATAATACTGATGTAAATTAATTCTGCATTTAATCATGCAGAGAAAAAAAAAAACAGTTAGGCATGAAAAGTTAAGGGAATCAACAATTTATCCTCAGTTTTTGTTTGTTTTCCAAGTGTGGCGTAAACATCACTGATATAATGAATACAATATTTAACATTAATAATACATTTCATGCTTTAAAGTAAAGTATTTTGCAGCCTTCAAAATTAATTAATGTAGAAGAAGAAGGCAAGACTACAACATAGCTCAGGACTATGCCCTTACTTGAGCCATAATTCAGGGATACTAGCTTGATTAAATAGTTGTATCAAAGCCTTGAATTTGGCCTCATACCTAGTGTTATGTTTTTGGCTAAAGTAAATACATGCACTTGTAAATAGTTTTCAAATCCAATGTGAATCACATTTCAAGTATGGATAAGTAAGAATAAGCATATGTGAGTATGCCAAAATATAGTTCAACTTACATGAATGGAGGGAATGGAATGGCTAATATTACTGTAAAGAACATTAAATTTTGCAAATTAAAAATTTCGACATAATTTACCTATATGGAAATAAGGCCAAGAAGTTGAAGTTCAAAGTACATTGCACAAACTGCAAGTGTTGTAAATATAATTGTCTGGCAAATGTACGTTTTAACGTATTATCACATAAATGTGTATATAAATACAAATTAAAATGAAACCATCTCATTTGTTTTTCAACACTTGAAGTAAATTTGCCCAAAATAACTTTTTGTCCTCATTCATTTCTTCCATCATCTTAACTTTTTTGTTTTCCACTTCTTCTTTTTTCTGTTGGTATTCCTGGAGAAATGTGAGCATCTCTGATGCAGACGACCTACTTTTGCGTTTCTTTGCTGGCCTTTTTCTGGGGGTCTTCTTTTGGGGTGTTTCAGTTGGGTAATCACCATCAGCAGAACTATCACCTTCCTCACCTTCATTTGACATCACACAAGATGAGGATTCAAGGGTATAGGTAGGCCTTACAGCTGCATTCATGCCAATGCAATCAGCCATCTCAGAGTAATACTTCCACTTCTTGTGGCTATTTCCACTTTTGTTGTTATGATCTGTAACTTCTTTGAGTTTGGCTTCCAGCTTAGCCCACTTTCTTGCACACTGATCCGCAGATACTCTGAGATCTGACTTTGTGTTGAAGCTTGTTGCAATTTTTTGAAACACCTCTTTTTTGGTTGTTTTACCATTGCCGAATAATCCTTTATGATCTTTCCAGCAACATATAAGAAGATTTATGTGTCTGTCTTCCCATCTGTCCAAATTGAGATCCATTGATGATGATGCTGATCCTATTTAATATTGAAGAAGAAAAGTTGACCAACAGGTTAAATTGTTAGGTTACGATTGATCAGTTCGGGTCATTTGCGTTGAAATTAAATTAAATGCTTTCATTTATTACATGAATGACATTTTAGTGGACACTAAAACCTTCCTTTAGTTGTAATATATGAGCGTAACTTATTGATTTTATGCGTTCACTGTGGTAGAGCAACATTCCTATTTGAATTATCCATATATGGTCATCCTTCAAGGAATTTATGTAGCACTATTATGGTCTGAAAATTAACAAAGAATAGTAAATAATGGCAGGAAATAAATAATCTTTCAAAGGCTAACAAATAGATTATGATATTTTTCTTGTGGGGATATTAATGTAACTCTGTACACCTATAAGGTTTGATTTGTTTTTAGTAGAGATAATTCCCATATTACATTTGGAAACCCACTAGTCTGATGATTTGTTATCAGTTATACATGGATAAATAATTGTCTGTTATATTTGTTCACAGTTATTTGCATGGATGATAAATGAAATGGTTATTTACTGATTAATATTATTGTGACGGAATAAAGTTTTGCTAGTTGCAGTTGCTTCCTAACTAAAGTGGGGAGAGAGGAAAGGGCCTCAAATTTCAGCTATGGTTATCTATGGTTATTTTCCTTTACACATCATTTCCACAAGTAGACTATGAAGAAGAAAAAAATTGGGTGGAGGCTCTAAAGCAAACTAAACTCTTGCCTGACCACAAAAGGTTTGTTCGTGTTTTTTGGGGGAAGGCTATAGGGGAGGTCATAATAATAAAGAGAGGGGAGCTAAAAAACAGATATTATATATATCTATAACAGCAGAAGCTTCTTAACGGATAGTAACAGATACTTACATAACAATATGTGGAAGAAACAGACCAAATTTCATGTTCAGACCATTTGCTACATCATCCAGGTACGTGGCAGAGTATTATAACACGGACTTTGACTCATTTTGGCAATTTAATGTCAATACATTTTGGACTGTTAGAATCTGATCTGCTTGATCTTTCAGAGAGAGAAAAACACACTCACCTTCGGATTTCCAGTGCCACATTTGCTTAGCAAGAGTGATATTTCTTCGTCTTTTCACCTGGCTCTAAGTTTCCTTTTGAACTTTTCATAAAGGAAGACAAACGTTTCTTGAATCCCACTGCCGATTCGAACTTAATTTTATGATTTCTTGGGGTATGGTCAGCGACAAAGTAATTTTTGTATTAGCTGGTTGATTCTCAGCGTTTTAAACGTTTCTTCCCACCTTCTCGGCTGCTACAACAAAGGACGATGATTACGATCGAGAATGACATCGTTGCACGCGACGTACTTCTTTGGTTACGTGGAAACTTTAACGATTCCTTCCGATGGATTGGGAAAGGTCACCATTTGTTTTGCGTTTTTTTTTTTTTTTTTCGTAAAGCGCGCCTGTGTCAACTGAGCGAAGGTGCCGCCATCCGGGCCGGAAGTAAAATGGAATACGTAGAGCTTTGTAATTTTCATTTCTGCTGCGCATTCATTTTTTGTCAGCCAATGAAAAAATTCGAATATTTTGGTGCGTCAAGAGCTACTCGTCAACGACATTTTAAGACGAGTAGCACTGGGGACGAGAATGAGCAACGGCCGCCTTCGTGGGAAATTCCTCGCTTGATGAAAGCGAATGAAATTCGATGGCTATTTCGCTCAATGTACATACAAAGTCACACACCGTTCGCGGTAGACCCACACTAAAACTTGTGGAGCGTTTTGGGAACGGGTCGGTCCGCGAACTTTACGAGAGATCAAGTTACGAGCGATCCTTTACGAGTGAACCTTCTATCGAGAAATATCAAGCGAAACCAGCTATATCAAACGAGCTATCTCATATTAGTATCACCCAACTAGTGGACTAATGCAAATCCTGCATTTTGATTGGCTACGCTACTAGGGGACTATTAGTAATAGTCCTCGAGTAGTGAAGTTGGCGCCATCGAGCGTGACGTTTTCTTTCGTTTTATTCCCAAATAAATATTTCTTCAACTTGCATTTGCTAACGTTATTATTACCTTTTCTGTCCGACTAGTTGGGTGATACTTAAACAATTAGACCCTTCGCCCTCAAGGGCCACGGCCACGGGTCAATAGCCCATTCGGGTCAATAGCCTCACGGGTTATTGACCCGTAGCCCGCAAGGGCTACGGGTCTAATTGTTAATTATGTTTACATATAAACACAACCGTGTATTTAGACGTGATCGAGAACCCAGTAGAATACCAGAAGCTACTCTGAAACGTCTCAGAAGAAAGGGCAGGAGACTGAAGGAATTTGTTTATGAGCGTATTCGTCTAAGCATACCGAAGTCCTCTTGGCTACGTCGTTATGTGAAGGTTAGAAGAGTTACAAAGAATGTTTGTAAGCTTCATACGAAGAGGGTAAGATTAAATAAAGTTGCACAACATGAGAAGAAGTATTTGTTGAATTGTTCTGTGAGGGTATATCGAAGGATAATTAAATTGAAGTATAGAGCAAGTCGGTATTTATCAATGTTTTCTTGTAATAGACCCATGTGTCTTTATAAGAATCAGACACACGTATCAAACTATTGTAAATTTCAACTGAGTTCAGATATAGAAAAAAAACCCTGGTCCTACTCCAATGTACATTGGCCCTAGCAAAACAATAACGGCACCATATCATATCTGATAGCCAAGCTAATGAGTTGGTATTTGGACAAAGTTCACGACAACAATGTGTTGCAATGAGTTTATGCTCTTTGATTTACAATAACAAACGAGGAATCAATTCTGCTAATGATCTGGTGTCAATAATGAATATTGGAAATCAGTTGTATTCAAGTTTGTCTCAGTTAACCAGACAATCATTTTTAATGCAGACCGAATTACCCACACTTTTAAATGTGTTCAAGACTGACTATGAACTTCAATACAGTGAAACCTACACTGGTACTGTTCATCAAGAAGCTACAATAGAAGGATATCAGTACTGTACCTCCTTAGATAGAACCGCAGAATTGTGTGGACATTGGGGTAGAGGCTTGAGCTGCAGGCTTTCAATGTCTCTTGCAGTGTCGTGGATTTTACGGTAGCGTTGTTCCTAAAAATAAAAGCAAGAATTAACACATATTTCAAGACAAAGTATAATCGGTTTTTTCAGCTTATCACAGTTTCACTATAAATTTGGTAACCCATGTATAGTACTAAGGCAGAATAACATACCAGAAGCACTTCCACAGCTCCAGATCCTGCAACGCACTGCTTGGGGACGGCAAATCAGGGAAATGATGCTGAATAAGTTTTTCTTGAGAAGACTCGTTAAGCTGCCGTAAGTTGGCAGGTATCAGAAGCAGTCCAAGCAATGCTGCTTCTGATAGTCCATTAAAGCGGGTATTTATTTGCTCCAACAAGTTGTCAAGGAAGGGAAGAAACATTGCCCGTCGAAAGTAGGCGACTGGTGTCCTGGCATTGGTGCTGTTTCATAATGTCTGCCTACCACAAGTTCGAGGGATGCTTATCTTGACGTTTGCCTTCTTAGCCATCTTCTTGATCTTTTCATACACAGAACTTGCAAATGCTGTTTTAGCATTCTTGCGCATACCTTTCAGCTGTTCCTTCACAACGTTAACATGCTTGTTGCCTCAACAACATCCAGTGTGGAACCCTGTAACGAACGGCTGAGTCCTACGGTGAAACGTTCTAGAAGGGAAACGTTACTTATAAAAACACCGAATGATAATCAAGCTTGCTCTTTAAAACTCGCTCTCACCTGGCACAAGTAGAAACAACTGATCCATTTTTGAAACATCATCAGCAAACTGTTATTGCTGTAATGATTCTAATCGTTTCTGTCAGAATTTTCTATCGAGAAATTAACTCAGGAGTATAAATCAATTTACGCAAATCTTTTGCGACAAATCATTACATTCAGTGCTTTAATACAAGCTAAAGTTTAATATTTTTACTTGATGATCACCAAACAAAGTCTCCCAGGCAGAGCTCGAACGTTGCCCGCTAACAGACAGATACAGATCTAAAAATAAAAACACTACGTTTAACTTAGATCAAATAAGAAACGTATTCACCTGGTTCACGATGAAAAGTACACAGTGTCTTCTTTGCTTCCCTCGAAAACTTCAGAAAAATATTTCACTCTTCAGCAGTGCTGCAAGGGACACGGCGTGACGATATTCGTGTCCAGTGTTCCTCGTCATTTCAAACCGAAAGAAACGCATGTTACATTTGGCTTTAACAATTAGCGCGAATTTTAATTTTTGGGTTACGTTTGTTTGAATATTTGATAATATATTATAATTGTTAACAAAAAATATATTTTAAATAAGGAAAGCCCCGAAACTGAATAAAATTGAAACCTGATTGTATAATTATAACAACACTCAAAGGACGGCTAGAAGGGTAAGGGTCGTACAAAAACGTTTTGAAAATACAAGAAAAAAAGGGGGCGCCGCGGCCCCCGCGGCCCCTCCTCTAAATCCGCCTATGTTAAAAATGAACGATGAACTTCTTAAAGAACTGATAAACGAAGATGTTCTTCATTTTGACGAGAATGCTCTAGCCGAGAAATTACTCTTCATTGACAACTTTGCGGTCGAATATGATGACAATTTCACAGTACTATCTGTCATCCTACAAAAGAACAAGATCGAATGAAGAGACAAATCACCGCCAACATGAAAATTTCCCTTGGCGATAATGATAATATATACCAGTATAGGTGTACTTTTGTTTTATGTGGGTTACATTCTGTAACTGCAAAAATGTTAATCAAAATATAAACAAGAACAGATCATCCAAGAAACTGAACAAAGAACATTGAAACTCATGTTATAACTTGTGAATTGTTCCTCCGTTAGACTTATTTGTCGTTGTTTCCGGTCAATACACAGGAAAACAACACAGCATTGATACCAAATATTGAGACATTTCCATTGTTTTGTTACAGTTTTGTTATACATAATTCCCAAAATTTATGCTTTGCCAAGAGCACTCACTCTAGCTATATAATGTTGCAGTGGTTTCAGGGATTTTTCTATTAAAAACAATGATTATGAACTATTGAACAGTGCTATTGCTTTAATCTACTGATTTCTGACAACTCCCCTTGGGTCAACATTTAGCAACAAACTATGACTCAACACCAATAATAGATAAAAAATTGCCTTCTCCTTGCAATTTAAGGCAAATACATTACCTACACAGGGTTTGTAAAAGCCTTGAAAGTCCTTGAAGATGCTGGAATTTAAAAATAAACAAAATTCAAGGCCTTGAAAGTACTTCAATTTGAGGACTAGGGCTTGATTTTAGCAATGCTTTTCCTTAAGCAATTTTCAAGTTGAAAATTACAGTACTTTCATGGAAAAGCTGAGAAATAATATCAAATAATTATAAAATTGCTTATGCAAACCATTCCAAAAGCGGTCCTTCAATTATCTAAAACTTGGCCTTCAAAGTAATTGAAAAGTCCTTGAATTTCAACCTTTGGCATTTGTAGGAGCCTACTCCTATATGGTAATATATTATTTTGATTGTTTTCTAGTACCATAACAACATTCATTACACTCAGCAGACAAAAACAAACACAAGTAGAATTATTCATGACTAGCAATGACGAAATTGCATGACAACAGTGACAATCGCAATATGGCAGTCCCCTAAAGATAACTCCAGATGTGCGATATTGAAAGCCCGAGTTCACGCAGCCGTGCGTCTTGTTATTATCAACCATACCCTTAATTAGATCTAGCTGACTGTGCATGTAATGTAATGTAGTGTAATGTAATGTAGTGTAATGCAGTGTAATGTAGTGTAATGCAGTGTAATGCAGTGTAATGCAGTGTAATGCAGTGTAATGCAGTGTAATGCAGGGTAATGCAGTGTAATGTAGTGTAATGTAGTGTAATGTAGTGTAATGTAGTGTAATGTAGTGTAATGTAGTGTAATGTAGTGTAATGTAGTGTAATGTAGTGTAGCGTAATGTAGCGTAATGTAGCGTAATGTAGCGTAATGTAGCGTAATGTAGTGTAATGTAGTGTAATGTAGTGTAATGTAGTGTAATGTAGTGTAATGTAGTGTAATGTAATGTAAATTCGTAATTAGCATTAGTGGGTAGTGTAAGTGTTAGTGTAATTTAACTATGTTATTGTTTGTATTGCTCTTGTAACTGTGTTTTAAGCAATAATAACATGTTGGAAAAAAGAAGGAAAAAAATCAAGAGTAAGGATAACCAAGATTTTGAATATTAAATACACGACAAAAATGGAGATGGTATAAACATCGTCCAAGTGACACTGGACAATATTGTTTATATAAGTAGTAAAATTATTCTCACGTTTTCATTGGGTCTTACTTATTAAGTCATTCACATTGTTTTGATTCTTTAGTATATATAACAGATAGATTCCATGTTGCCATGCATCTGTTCAGTATTAGATTACAGATGTCAAAGTGCGGTAAGAACACAAGCTACACACTTGTCTTATGACTTATGTGCCCCTTTTTTGTTCTTACCACATTTTGATATCACCTGTGATGAAGATGGAACAAACTATTAAATTGTGCTTCATCAATATTAACACCAGATATGAAATATGTACATGGTTAATTTTTGACAATGGCCTAGCTGGTGAAGCAAACATTATCAGTTTACAGTACATGCTACCAGGTTTTCTTTCTAAAAGCACAAAATGTTGAGAGCCAACAATCATTAAAATTTTCTATGCATTAAATATTAAATAAAATATTATTTAGAACTGAAATAATGTTTGGAAAATCAAGACCTTTCACGATCCTTTTCATGTTATGTTACCTCCTGCCAATAGACCTTTTTCGATTGGGCGATTTGTTGCCCCAATTCATGCCATGTGATGAAATTCTCGAGAATTCTTGCAGCTTTCAAATTTTCAAATAGTCGTGTGCATATGAATAAATAATTTTTATCGCGTGGTCTGTAATGGGAAAAATACTTTTAGTATGTGATACTCACTCTTGGGGCGTGACAAAAAACAGTGAATGAAAGAAATGCCACCATTGAAAGTGAAGGGTGTTACATTATTTAAATAGACAAATTAAAGGAATGACTACCGAGACTTTTTTTTATATATATTTATTTATTTTTTAATTTATGTCCAGTTCATTCAAGTTTCATTGCTTTCAGATTAACAAAGACTTGCGAAGTTGTTCTTCTGGAACACAACATGTACCTAAATGAAAAATAAAAGAGAAAAAATATAATGTTAGTATTACATACTTAGCTTGAACTTGTGGCAATGGTAAAGGATCAAGTGAAAGCCTCTGGATTGAATTTGTCTTCAAAGTAAATTACTCAGTGGACTATGACTGAATATGTTAAATCATTACTGGCTTTCAAATGTACAGTGAACACGACAGGTGGCATCTATGCTTTATAAAATTAATAGTTATTCTCAGTGATTTACTGAGAGGCAAAGTTTACAGCTTTACCAAAAGGGCTCGTGACTACATTATATTCTAGACTTGTACAATATTTTGTAACATGCAAGATGTTAATTACCTGATTAACAGTTGGCAAGCACATGGAATTACACGCAAATGTATATACACCTTCAAGATAAAAAAGGCTCATCAATATTGAGAAAAAAAAAACCCAGACAACTGTATTGTCTAAATGGGTTTGTAAAGTCAATTCAAACAAGTCAGCAAGAGCCTCTAATTATTTCGATTTAAACTTTGATCTAACTGGAACCCACTCACAAGTTGACCACATTGCTATAAAGTGTGTTCATTATCAGACAAAAAATAAAATCAAAAACCATTCAGTAGATTAAGTCAAGAAATTGTCACTGACATTATAGACCATAATAAAGAAGACAATTTTCCAAGTTTAAGACGTGTGCTTTGTCCCAAAGTCGAGATATTTGATGAAATGTTCCACGCAAAATTATAGAGCCTAGTATGGAGCTGCCCTGTTGGTGGACCTTACAGACCTCCTTAGTCCTCCAATATGGTGGCCGAAAAATAGTGTAAACATCTGGAACTCACAAAGTTCATATTGGCTAATCTAGTCGACTGATTATCTGAACCTAACCAAAAAACATTTACACAAGCACTTTTCCTTATACTAGCACTTTAACTCCTAAAATGGCTAAAAATCACGAGATAAGTGTATATTTTTCGACAAATGCGATCTTAGCTTTATGTCACACACCCCCATAACTCCGAAACTCAAAATGCGCTGGTTTCCAAACGAAGGACGTTATTGAGCTGGAAATTTGTAAACATGCAGAAACAAATTTAGTACCTCTTATGTCTGATGAGGATAAAACCTTTCGTGGCTCTTTAGTTTTGGATTTGAGAATTTGATGACGTCACATGAACGCACTCTATTGCAAATCAAAAATTACTGTTAGTGGATATCTGAGAAATACTTCACACCGGATGCTTACACCCTAGTCTCAATAATGTGGCCTCAGGCAATGTGGGGATACTTATCATCATTAATGCTCAAGAGTAGCAAATATAGAATACATCATTGGCCACAAAAGTTGTAACAAAAGCACGAAACCTATCGAAGACCACATTGGACAGTCACAAAGTCCCAAACTGTACCATTTATCTTCACCCTTGAAACTCCCCTTGGTGAGAAGACGAGTGCTGATTTCCATGTCAGTATGCAGTTGCTGTAAAAATGCCAAAAACAAGTTGAAGTCACCAAAATGCTCAACTCAAATTCCTGGACGATGTAAAGATGGCTTCTAGGTTTTCTAAAAAAGTCACAAAACGACTTTCTTATGTCCCTATTCTAGCGTCATCCCTTACACCACATATTAATAAAGTCTATAGACAAAGTTGTATTGTAGAAGAGTGGCCATTACGAGGAGGTAGGAGTGCAATATGACATGAACAGTCCACTGTTGAAGAACAATGAAATGGAGAAAAAAAGGAGGGCCTGCACATTGTTTTGTTTCGTGCATCAGCAGCATTGATGTCACAACAATACTGTGGAGACATACCACGCAAAAACCCTTGTGTAAACCCAGGTCTTATTTAAACACAGAGCGAGCCTATATAGAGGGGCTGAGGTGTTCAGCCCGCCAATCAGAAATCCCAACGGGCCACTAATACTTCCATTTGATTGGTTTATTCACTCAGGTCCAATTTTAGCATGTACTTAGTTGCCACAGAATTCTGCATGGAGAGTGATCGGGTGTAATTTTGTTTTTGTTTTAGAAGTGAGCAGTACCTTTTGAATTAAATGAAGGATAGCTTCTTTAGAAAGATGATTACTTCTTTTTTTTTAATTTCAACTTCTTAATTTTGTTTTTCCACTTGCAAAACTGTACGTTTTCGAGCTGTTTACTCAAATTTAAATGCCCTCTCTAGCAGTTTTAATGACGGAATAGTCTTTACTCCTTCGTGGATTAACGCCGTTGAGAAATAAGTTTGGAAACTGCAACTCGTGAAAGATCCCAGACACAAGCAGATTGCAAAGGAAATAATGCGCGAGATGACGATATGCAGCCCGTAAATTATCCCGGGTAAATTATAAACGTGGCTGGATTTGTACATCGCGAAGAAGTTGAATGTAACTCAAGCTGGCTCTAAAACAAAATATTATTGTATCCACGGTAATATGGTTATTCTTCAGCCAAATATCTAAAAGAGAATCCATAAGGTGAGCATTAGCTGCTGCTGTAATCTTGCTGCTAAAACTCAGTCGGTCTTTTATGACCATAATTTCCGTTTTTGGTGCGTTCAGCCACGAGTCTTCCTTCCTATTAGAGTTGGAACGTGACCTACCATATCAGGCCCCCCATATCAGACCCCAACATACAATACGAGACCCCGACCTACCATATCAGACCCTAACGTACCATATCAGACCCCGATCATATCAGTCGGGTTTGACTGTTTCATGTGTCGGGTTTAACTTTATGTTAACTGTTGTGCTAAGTAATGCAGTAATTCTTCAGTAATGTACTGAAATTGTTATGGAATATGGCTATTACGAATAACAAACTGCAAGTTCACTGGAAGAGAAAGTCGCCATTGTTGCAACTTCCTTTCTAGCCTATAGACTTCACAGCATCGCGTTTCTTATTACCGTATTCTGGTATTATTTTGTTAGGAAATATATAAATTATAAATACTTTTAAAATATATTTTTGAAGCAAGCATCCGTCCCAAAACGTTCTAAGATAATTATATGCATCACTTTGTTTCAAGTCACGCAACCAGCGTCTTGAAATTTTTGTTGACCTCAAAATGCCTTTGTTTATTAGCGGACTTCACTGACGGATTGGTATCATGTCCGTCTCAGAAGTTATTATCCGATTGCTTCATGTAGTCACGCAATTCTCACACTCGCATATTACTCGTTTAATGTACCGAAGCTTTTCTATGCAATAAGGTAGACCGACGAGAAGTGTATAACACGTTTATAAAGATCAAGCGTAAGGTGATTTTATAGCATTTCTTTATTGAGATATTTGTATAATTTCACGCCCGAAATTTTTATAGTTATATTCATCGACAGCACTGGAAGGCCTCTTTCACTATTTTCAAATACCGGTTTAAGCAATGTCGCATAGGTGAAAATAAGTCGTCTACTTGCAACCAGAGGGTATGGACTTCCATTAAATGACCAATTTATTCCACGTAAATACATGTCGTTGACTGAAATTTTAAAATGAAGTTTCACTTTTGGCCTCTCCTCAATCAAATAAATAAACCCGTTCAGGAGGCTGGTATGTCGACTCATAAATGTGCGTGGCTGAGAGATTGCCAGAAAAATG
This sequence comes from Orbicella franksi, assembly GCF_964199315.1. Taxonomy (NCBI): domain Eukaryota; kingdom Metazoa; phylum Cnidaria; class Anthozoa; order Scleractinia; family Merulinidae; genus Orbicella; species Orbicella franksi. Next base: position 21,235,627 of record NC_138145.1, read on the forward strand.
AATCTTTGGCGAAGGTTCGAGGGTTTCTGATCATTGTTGTAGTCGCGCACGAAAAGCGTGGGGTCTGAGATTGTAGGTGTCATGTTCGGGGCCTGATATTGTAGTCTCGCGCGAAAAGCGTGGTGTCTGACATTGTCGGGGCCTGATATTGTAAGCTCGCACGAAAAGCGTGGGGTCTGAAATTGTGGGTGTCATGTTCGGGGACTGATATTGTAGTCTCGCGCGAAAAACGTGGGGTCTGACATTGTCGGGGCCTGATATTGTAAGCTCGCACGAAAAGCGTGGGGTCTGAGATTGTAGGTGTCATGTTCGGGGCCTGATATTGTAGTCTTGCAAGAAAAGCGTGGGGTCTGAGATTGTAGGTGTCATGTTCGGGGCCTGATATTGTAGTCTCACACGAAAAGCGTGGGGTATGAGATTGTAGGTGTCATGTTCGGGGCCTGATATTGTAGTCTCACGCAAAAACGCGTGGGGTCTGAGGTGGAGGGTCTGAGGTGGGGGGTCTGAGATGGGGGGCTTGGGGACTGAGATGGGGGGTCTGAGATGGAGGGTCTGAGGTGGGGGGCCTGAGATGGTGGCTTGAGATGGGGGCCTGAGATGGTGGGTCTGAGATGGGGGGGTCGGAAATGGGGGGCCTGAGATGGGGAGAACGTTCCAAACCCTGCTATCCTTCCTTCTCCCGTTCTAACGTCAATATTCTGCGAAGTCTCACGTTGTCATTTTTCAATTTCTCTTTGTTTTCTTAATAGTACTTTCTGTTTCGAATTAGTCTTTGCTCTGAATATAGACTAGTTTGAGGAATAACTCACCATTGTTCAATCAGCTTTACTATTTTAGTTAGCGGTGAAATTTGAATGTTCCAAGAACTAACTCCCTTCTTGTCCTCTCTTTATGAAGGGAAAACCAGAATTCAAAAAAGTCGCTTAAATCAAGTTCAATAGGTAAAATAACCACACAAGGAGCAAATAACACACGTATGGAATAAGGTAAGCCATTTTTATTGAGAATTTTCACTTTTAACTACCTCCATGGATATCTTATTCATGATATTAATATTCGTTATTATTAATATTATTATTATTATTATTATCATTATTATTATTATTATTGTTATTATTACTATTTATCTTGTAGAAAATTCCATATAAACCCTTATAATTCGATGTCATGTTGTGTTGCTTGCGTGGTTCAGAGAGAGAGCTTGGGCTGCCTGTGCTTAAATTACAATACATTTGACTACTGATAAGCTAGATTCAAGAAAAACATTGGGATTTTCATCTGTGGGTTCAGCTGGTGAACAGATCGTCGCATGTCTGTATATGTATACGCGTGTGCAATAAAATGAAGTAGTAACAACAAACAACTTTCACATTGTACAGGATTTTCGCCTGGGTATATGTTGGTCACGTGCTAGGCAACGCTAATCAAGAAACAGATCGAATTTCATTTTTATCAGATCAAAACATTATGTTTTCAGATAGAAAACATTTGCTTCAGTCTGGGTACTATTAATGACGAATCTTCAAATGCTTTTTAAACTTATAGAAGGATAACTGATGTTTAAAAATTAACTGAAAATCTCAAGCGAAATGCTGTGTTTTTCTGTTATTTCATGTCCGTCAAGCCTCAGTTAATCAGTCGCTGGCGCCCTCGTTGTTTCTCGAGAAAAGGTAAAAAACACGTTGGAAAAAGCTCTTGAACACCGGTAAACTCCGAACGCTTCGGAGTACGAAATATTTTTGATGAATCTTCGGATTGATTTAAAGTACACTAATTGCTGTAATTTAAAATTGAAAGCGACATATGTTTATGTTCTGTTATCTGAGTAAATCCTAGCACGCCTGTCAGTCACTGGTGCCGCTTGTTGAACTACAACGGAAAAAATACTTTTACTGTAAAGCGGTAAGTCGGTTTAAGGAAACAGGTCGATTCTATCGGAAACGTTTGATGACCAGAGGCAAGAAGGCGAAAGACTAAACTGTATCGCAGTGCAGTCCAGTACGGTGAATGTTACACGGTAAATGTTTTGTTTTCATTACTCGCACTTTTAATATTTCGTTCTCATTACATGCCCTTAATGAATTCCAGTTGAACGAATGCGAGTAATATTACACGAAATATCACGTCTACTGCGTGTAATTACACGCATTTTAGTGTATTTGCGTGTAAGGTGCGTATAGTACATGCCCTTTACGTGCGTGTAAAGCTACAGTCCCCTTGACCGGTACTGTACGTAAATGATGCCCTTGTGTTGACAGAATGCTTTTTTTCACGACTTCTACTGTTGTGCGACTGTTATTTCAGCTTTCCACCATTACACAAAAGAGCCAAAAAAGCCATGTTCTTGACTTTTATAGGCTCGCTGTGTGTTTAAGCAGAATTTTACGGTTATCATTGGAAATAAGAATTATTCAGTTACTTACCACAGCTAGGGAGTCTTCAATCCTCTAAAATCCATTCCAAAAAGTTGATGGTGACACAACTAAAGAAGCTGGGCAAAGCACATGCATCTGGTTACAAAATCCCTGGATGAAGCCCAGACTGAAAACTCTTGTCTTGACACCATTCTTGCTGTTAGGGACTGAAGTTGCATCCCGAGTCGAAACTACAAGGAAGTGTTTTAAAATCACTCCCGCTATATAACGGACTCCCGCTTTTACGGAATTGTGGACACTTATATTGTCCCAGACTAAAATTTTTGTAGTCTACTCTCGTATTGAACGACAAAATTATTTTGAACTCGTGGAATAATTGTAGAAGCATATTTTTGAATAGCTTACAGGGAATATCATATGACGACACTCGCGCCATTCGCTAGCTCTTTTAATTCATAGCGTATGACAACAGTTTGACCTGCACCCTTAATTACAGCTTTAGAGGATTATAATTAAAAAACGGCACGGTCTATCAATAACTCTATCTTGATATCACTGTCCACCTTTCCACGGACACCTTTCTTGCCATTACAGACTGATCCTACATCCCGAGTCGAAACTGCAAGGAAATGTATGGAATTTACTTCCGCTATTTTACGTACAAGTGGACACTTTACATTGTCTCAATCTAAAATTTGTTGTATACTCTCATTACAACGTCTTGAATGACATAATAGTCTGAAAGCTAGGAATATATACTAGTTTATACACTATTTGACCTGTATGGTCGATTATGCATCAAAGTAAATGTGTACCACAAATCGTAATTGTGGACACTAACTTTTTTGTAGTCTACCCTCGTAACAATTAACGTATTGAACGACATAATTATTCTGAAATCTTGGGATATTTACTAGTTTGTACACTATTTGAACTGTATTGTATGATTATGTATCAAAGTAAATGTTTATTATAAATCAAAGAAACCGGAAACCTTAAAAGAGTAAAAGCAATATAGGTTTGTATATGTGACACACCAATAACATTGAAAAATACGAACAACAGATCTAATCAAAAACGTGCGAGGAGTTGCGAACCTCTCATGAAACGTAGCCATTTTTGATTGGTTAGCTTCGATCCTAAATTTTTTTAACGCTTTTCAACGGTTTCGGTTATGTTGATCAAGCCAAATGTTTCGAGCAAGATTTATAATTATGATAATTCGCCGTCAAGGACTGAATCTTTAAGAGTGCATATAACAGAGAGGAGTCCATAGTGTTTATGTTTTCACGTCAAACAGACCGTTACTTGCCGTCACGAGAAGCTACCGGTCCGTTGTTCTCAGTTTAGTTTTGATTTGTTAGTTTCCTTCTAAGTGGCCTGGGCGAGTAGTCGCGCTGTATTTTGGTAATTTACTTATTGGTAATTAGATGTACTAAGTCATTAGTATTAATTGCTTAATGTAGTGTTAGCTCTTTTATAACTTAAATAATATCATGGATAAAATAAAAAGAGTTCTTTTGTTTATCGTTTGGCAAATTGAAATGACAAAAAAAATGCTTGTAAACAGAATATAATCCGGTGTGAAACATTTTCTGTAGTTTGGGTTGTGCAAACTTGTTAAATGGCCCTCTCAGAAAAAGCTCCTTCACTCTTCTGCCTTCAGTCAATTGTCTTCATTGTCCTTTGCTATGCAAATCAATGCACTCCCTTATATGGGCTATATAGGTATGTGCGGTCCGAAAGGGTATGTTTTTGTTAGCCATTTTGGTCATAAATAGGGCATGATTTTGCACTCTAGTCTAGTATGTTTTTTTTTTTTTTAAGAAGAAGCTCCTTTTTTGTCATTATCGATAAGACCGTCAACAGAAGCCCCTCACAAATTATGTTTATGGCAAGTTAACATTGATCTGAACTAGGAAACTAATTATAAGGCAGGACTGAAACAGCTGGGTATTGGTTTAAGGGTCAGGTCATAAATAGGAAAGGCAAAATCGCAGATATTGGTCATAAATAGGGTAAGGATTTTGGGAAGCGGGCCGCACACCCCCACCCAATTTTTCTTGGAGTACCTCCCGGGAATCATAGCTCCCAGATTCCTTCTGGTGAATCCTGGACCTCCGGGGTGGTACCCTGGGTTTAGGTTAAAAAAGACCGATATATTACCCGTTATGTCCCGTAATATTCATGATCACACACAAGTGAGATAGAAAATGGGTAAGAATGTATCCATATCAACCGTTTTCGGGAGTTCCTGGAACGCGAGCTCGCCTGGCAAACTGAATAAATAGCTTTGCCGGCGTTAATATTGTTGAACGGTGCTGAATGGGAAATACGTTCAAGACTTGAAAAAACTTCGGTAAGCCTTTCCTCAAACAACAGAGTGAGAATTTAAGTTTTTGGTATTGAAATCGACCACGAAGGGATTGTTTCGAGCCCATGAAAACCAGGGTCCTCGCTCAAGTTTGCTAACTGCAAAGCTAAGTGCGAATTTAACATTGGAGTCCACACAAGAGAATATCTGAGTCCGAAAAAGGAGCGCAATTCCCTTCAACAATCTCCATCGCCTTCGGAACGCTCTCCACCTCAGGAATGATAAGGTCACGTGAGAGGTGCGTTGATAATATGGTTCGACTAGGCGCGCAAAGCACGCCGGTGAAATGTCCTCCTTTGCTAAGTGCTAAATACTTGATCACCTGGCACAAGCATGTAATAAGGTATCCGTCACAGAGCAAAAGCTATTCCAAGAATGAAAGCCTTTCGGTAACATTATTGTCTCAACCCGTGATTTTCTATAAGCATAGTCTTTTTTTTTTTTATCCTGGATGCATATAATGTTTCACGAAATTCGAAAAACGGGTCGCTTGCAAGTCTCGTCATTCTGTCTCCCACACAGCGCCTGCTTAGGAGGGGGTGGAGGGTAGTTTCCTAGTCGAGCGTATTACGTTATCTCAAAAAAATTCGTCGACGATTCTGGATCGTCTTGTTTTTGACAAGAAACATTTGCATAAGCTTTGTCAAGAAAAATTTGCATAAGCTTTCTCAAAAGACGATGATCTAAATATTCTTTTTCTTTGGCCATCGTAGCTCAATAAGAAATAACACGCAAACTGCGGTGATAAACATGCGTTTTATTGCCATGTTTATCACCGTAGTTTGCGCGTTATTTCTTATTAAGCTACGATGATCTAAGCTGGTTTGACCATCTTTGAGGTAATTCAGCAACATACCATCATGACGTCACCTCGATAACGTTCGTGGAGACAACACAGCTTTCTACATTTCATTATTTAGTGGTCAAAGTCTGAAAGCGTAAAGGATCATTTCCCATCATTTGTTAAGATTCATTAATATTTTAGACCTGTAATAAGATTCGTCGACCGAGGATGCATGCACCCTCGTACCCAGCGTCTTCGTTCCCTTTGACCAGCGGTCGGGCAGTAAGGAACGAAGACTCGAGGCACGAGAGGGGGCATGCAAAAAGGGGAATCCCCGAATGTTCTAGTATACAACCACGTGATCAATAAGCCTCATAACAGTGTCGCAGAAATGTTGCACCATCATTTTCGTCAGCCGTTTAACTCGACTCCGTCGGAATACTGCGTCCAAATACTGAATTAATCGACAGTAATACCTACCTCCGAGAAATCAGTGGAATGAGCAAGCCCCAAAGTTGAATTTTGCTCTGAACGCAGAATTTACAAGGTGCTAGGTGTTTCTACGGAGTTAATTGCTGAGTTGGCATCTCTCTGTACTTCAGGTATATTTGATACAGAATAACAAATCCAATCACGTTGTCGATGCCATATTTGAAATTTTGCTGTTATTTGATACTGGTACTTTCTGTTGGTTGCTTTACAGTATTCAAACTAACTTTTAACATGCTTTTCATACAGCCACCAGGGGTCAGTGTGATACAGGTTGAAGATAAACGTATTCAGAACAGGCTGTAGAACAAGACATGAAGATCCTCGCCGAGGTAAGATCAATCTACGTGTTTTACCCTCAAACGTTATTGTTCGGTCAAAACATCGAAATCATCGCTCAACACTAGAAAAGAGTTACAGTACACGATTGACAGAATTTGTAAATTTGGGGCTTATCGTCTTTTCGAACACGTAGCTTTTTAAAATGTTTACTTTTCTGCGGCCGCGGGTGTCGAACTCTACAGTTTAACCGAGACTGTATATTTGCAAGGTCATAAGCTAGATTTAACTCGTAACGTCTCAGATTCAAATCCTCAATCGATCAGTAGTCGACCGAGGACTTCTCGCGGAAAGTAGAATCTCAGAATTTGGAAACGTTAATATCGTCATGCTATGCTAATTCTAATCTTGCTGACAAAACCGTAGGAGTAGTCAATCGATAAAAATCAATATCGGAAATCAGTCTAGTCGATTGATATCTGCAATCGATAACAATTGAATTCACAGAAAAAAAAATTATTCATTGCTATAAAAATCGATAATTCCTGTATTCAGCTATATCGATTGTTATATATTGACTGAAAAAAAATACAAATAATTGAAATCACTAGAACACTGATTCTGTTGTTTATTCTACTTCATCTAAATGCCGATGCTACGATGAGACTGGAGAGTTTTACACTGCTACTCTAGCCCGAGCTTCTTTCGGTGTCAGAAACTAGCTAAGAAAGTTGTAAAGCCCAAAATGTTTCTCTTAGTTGTTTCTGTTCTTGTTATTTTGTTGATGATTAATGATTTTATAAAAGAAACGCAGGCTTTGAAGATAAAATGACTCAATGAAACCATTACAGAAAAATTTTGTCAATCATTTTATCAGACGAGTATAACTTGTTAAAGGGCAAAAATAATTTCCGATAACAATCGATACCAATTATTGATGAATCAAACATTATTGATTACTATCAGCAATTGATAAAAATCTGTCTAAAAGCATTTTTCTTCATTGCTTTTCATAGATTGCTATCAATTGATCAATCGATTGCTATTAATCTTCATCGATTTTCATCGATTGTTATTGATTGATTTTGATTACAAATTTATCGATTGACTTTGCCTGGCCTCAGGGGAAGATGTACATGTATTATCTGTTACTGGCCTTATTGGTCTAATTAACTAGAGGGAGCTGCATGTTAATGTTAACGACACCAAAATAGTATGTACACTATGCCAGGCAAATGTGTCATACTCAAACAGCCATGGCATAGAAAGTTGCAAGGCTTGCCATGAATGCGGTTTAAAGAATGTAATTCAGAACTGCACACCCGACAAAAACCGCAAATGTGGAACTAAGTGTCCCCAAGGTTACTTTCTTGATAACAATGATATCTGCCAGGAATGCTATTTTTGCTGTGACAGTGTCAATGACGCCCAAAGACGTCAAGGATGCATAGACATTGGAATGAGCAGGAATTGGCAGTGTGAAAAAACTGAGCAAAATCAGCGCTGCAAAGAAACCTTTGAAAAGGTGACAACTAAGCAAACTGACACAGAACTGGCTCTCCCTCCTAATCATAGTACCATAACTGAGAAACATGACGTTGTTAAATCTGTTAAAACCCATGGTCAAGTTAATGACAAATTTGCAACTACTTTGCCACATCAACCTGGAAGAAACCTTACTGGGTCACAAATTTCATCAGTTGATGGAAGTACACCTACAACAATTCGAGGGAGGACAAAATTGGCAGTGCTACCTGAAAATGATGATTCTGAAAATACAGCCCAATCAACAAAAAAAGACAAGGAACAAGAAGAACATGGAGCTGTAGATTTAAGAGTTGTTATAGGAGTCGTGATTATCATCTCCATTATCTTGGCAGTGGCCCTAATAACCTCAAAACGCATAAGCCAGTTTTGCCGGTTTTCAGGGACCAATAAAACAAAACCGGCAGGTGAGAATAAACTGATGATGAATAGAAACTGATAGACGCTTCCTATTTGAACATGGTATATCTACTAAGATATCATTGAGTGAAACAATTTGACGACTAAAATTGAACAGTTTTATGTTACCTTTGGTTTAAAACTTTTAAGCCAAAGCTTAATTTTAGCCAAAGATAGTGCGTAATAATGTTTCAATAACTTATTTGAATAAGTACTGTAAAAAAAATTACTTGTCAGTGCTGAAGTTAATTGATAATGTGACTAGTTTTTCAAAAGACCTTTCATTCTTTTTGTACAGATAATCCTGAATTGATACCACTGAACTCCATCTGTGAACCTACAGATTCAGGCCGTGCATCTCCTCAAGGTATTTATTTCGTTATTCTGAATACACACAATCAGTCAAGCCATATAGTGTTCCCAAAGCTGTCTGTAACAAAGTGATGTCTACAGATGTGAAACAGTGTCTTTAAGAGACTGGGTTCAACTGTATAAATGGTTGGTAGACGCTCTCTCACAAACACCAGTGTCCAGGACCGATAGCCGTAGTTTGCAGACCAGTTAACTTGAACCTGTAAATTTTAGTTATATTAGCTCCCTCCCTTGAGACCTAGACACAAGTTTCAGTGTCTAATTATTATCAACAATGAATCAAAATTACATTTTGAAATCAGTGTAATTTATATTTTTGCTGCATTGATACATGTTGATCTCCAAAATTTATTGTAATAACCTGACATTACCATCAACAATAATTTTGCACAACTGTTGTCAGTAGTAAAGAAGTCCATGTCTGCATGAAATTTTGGTGTCCAATATTTTGGAGTTCCATTAATGAAGTGAAGATGTACAAAACATTGTTTACTTTTTCTACAACATTCAATAATGCATGTACTCTGTAGGGGAGAGAAATCTTATTTTGTTTACCTGTCACCTATTCACTTTGTGCCAAGTAGCACATTATGAGGCCTTATATCAGTCTTCAAAATAGTTATCATTCATTATCAGTGTCTTTTGCAGACATAGCAACTGAAGTCTCTCCATTGTCTTGTGCAGATAACAACTTAACAACTGAAGAGCATGAGGAGTCTGGCAAGAACATTTGCCAACCAAATCCAGCAGACATTCCTGAAGGTAAAATGTTTAAACTGTATCAGACGTACGCATATATATACAGCACGATCTTTTGCTACTACTCATTAAATTTTTGTCAGTGTTATTACTTTGTTGCCATAATTGAGTACATTGTGTAAGGTCCCTATGATCTAGATAAGAAAAGGTGGGGGAATCAAAGGTACAGGAAATGTTTGAGAAATACATAAAAAGCCAGTTTGCTAATTAACTCATCAAAACAATTTCCAGGTTGTCGCATCTCTGAGATGGAACAGCTGTGTGACAATGAAGGTAACTTGATGTTATTCATCATTCAAAACAAGCTTGATGCCCTCAGAACTCCCACTCGTAAAACATGGCGCAGCGTTGGACAACTTCTACAAGTCAGCTCTGATGATTTGGACTTGATAGAGACTGATTATATGGCAGGGAGAAGTCCTACAGAAAGCCTGCTGGCAAAATTAAAAAATCATAAGAAGGAACCCACAATGAGGGAGTTTGTTAAAGCCCTTACTATTTGTGGTAGACATGATGTAGCAGATCTCATCTGCAATTGGCCATGGGCAAAATATTTTGTACCAATTCAACCACAGTGAGAACCAATGTGATATGGCTCAGTAGGCAGCAGCCAGAGGCAATGAAGTTCAAGTTGGTGAAATAAATCTTTCGATAGAAAGTTGACCGTGACACAACAAAAGCAGTTGGTCAAAGTACACCTGGTTACAAAATCCCAGAATGAAGCAAAGAAAAGTGACACTTCAGCCAGCAGGAAACCTATCTCGTGCCCTCAACCTTCGATCAACAATCACTGAAAAAGTGACTAGCAGCAATAAAGCAGTTGCAAAGGGTGTTCAAACCCAATGGTCTTTGCAAAAATAGAGCTTCATTGCTCTTTATTGCAGTCAATACATAAAATCCCACTGTAATTCTTAAACACAAATTGTATGGTATTGGAGTTTACCAACAGCGGTATAATTTATGACGTACATGTAGGTTTATTATTAACTAGCTCATGGACATTAATGCTTGATCATGTGATAGCTCATCAGTTCTATTCAGACAGCATTCTAGCTTAGTTGTTTACCCACCCACCCACCCCGTGGGCCACATCGTTTCAAGGTGCGCCTTCGGTTGCCCCCCCCCCCCCCCCCTCGATGTGGCTTACAGCTGTAGCTATTTCCGGCAAACAAAGGTTACTTAAGATATTGTATATAGTTGTTGTTTATTTGATTGTGTGATTGCCTTACAGGTAGAATTATGCTACAAGCACTATTTTAGTCAGACTCTTGAACTTGTCTAATGGACATTTGTTATACTGAATACTTGCAGCTTTCTTAGCTTATAAATCGCAACATGTTCTTAGTTTTGAAGTTGTAGCCTTCAAACTATTTTACCACTGAAAGGATTCTGAGCATACGTCTAGAGATTTCCAAAAAAACTTTTCAAACATTTCACTTCCAGGATGTTTTTCCAAGCATAACACAATTGTTTTCCCTCCAGATTGCCTAATTGGGGCAAGGGCACCATCATTTACATACACTATCCTTTTCTTGCTTTGGTGAGAGTTAATACTGTATTTTTGAGAACATGTCAGTTACACAATATAAATTATAACGGTTAGGATGGCCCACATCATTTTAGCTGCATTTAATATTCGTAAATGAAATTATTTATTGCATATCTTATCACTATTGTTATAAGCTATTCAAATTATTTCTTGTTTTTACTTCTATATTAATTTTACTCCCATATCATATCTATCACTATTATTACTAGCTATTCCAGACTTATTTCTTTTTTTTAATTGTATATTTACTCCAATATCATATCTATCACTATTATTACTAGCTATTCCAGACTTCTGCTTGTTTTAAAATGTTTAATTTGTTTATTCCTAGGTTAGGACTCATTATTATTCTGTGCCTTCTAAATGGTCATAAGTTTTCTTGGCACCATTAATTGTTAGTAATATTTGTAATGACAATAAAAAATAACACCCAAGGTAAAAACTGGTCTTCATACATTTGTTACATTACCAACTAGGAAAGCCATCTTGCTCATGTTGCAGCTGCACATTTACGTTACTTCTCAGTTCTGAATGCTTTGCATAAAGGGAGGGCTTACATGTAGCATGCAGGGAGAAGGATTTAGTTTCACTGATATCAGTGCGATGGTGCCTGGTGGGTGCCACTCACAGGGATGTCATGGTTACAACGCATGTTCACCTCGTAGGGCGTGGCTCCACCCTCCTTACAGGCAGCTTCCCCATACTTAACTATTGTTGATGAGTTTAACCAGAAATAAGAGGGGTTGCTATTATTGCCTTTCACTTCAGGTAAATCATGGATATTCAACAATTCCAAGAGTCTTTTTAACTATTGAGCATAATTTTTTATTACTGTTCAGCTCCTTCAAGTTTCAATTTTTACAATTCATCACGTTCAAGTTCGACTTGTGAAGTTGTTGCTTTAGATCGCTTCATGTACCTGAGAGGAAACAAAGCAATAACAAGTCATTATGGGTCCATACATGTACAGTGCTTGAAGTTGTGGCAATGGTAAATGGTCAAGTGAAAGCCTCAGGATTGAATTTGTCTTCACAAATTACTCAGTGGATTATGACTGAATATGTTAAATCATCATCGGCTTTCAGATGTACAGTGAACATGTCAAGTGACATCTATGATTCAGTATAATTCTCAAACTCATCAATACATTTAATTCATTGAGTTTAAACAAAGGAAATCATGACCATGACAGTGTTTGGATATCTGATCTTAATTAGCATAGATTTTTACGATTTTATTTCTCCGTTTTCTCAGTTTAAAGTTTTCATGAAGGAAATATATCAAACACCCAACCATGTGTTTTCAAGACCACATTTCTAAAGACCTCAAATTTAGTAAAAATACACCCCTATGCATCATATTTTCAACTCTCTTCTTGGTGTTTAGAAATGTGTTCAAACATAGTCTTTCTTTAGTGAGATGCAAAAGCTTGCACCTTTACTAAGTTGGCTCATCACTACATTTTGTTTCCCACTAGATGAACAATATTTTATAACATGTAAGATGTTAATTACCTGATTAACAGTTGGTAAACAAACAGGGTTACATGCAAATGTATTTGCACCTGCAAGATAACACGGCTCATCAATATTGGGAAAAATAACAAACGACTGTATTGTCTTAATGGGAGTTTGTTAAAATCAATTCAACCAAGTCAGCAAGAGTTTCCTCTTGTTGTTTCACTGTTAACTCATTGGCTCTCTCTCTGATCTAACTGGAATCCAATCAGATTTGCACAAGTTGACCACACTGCTATTGCAAGTCAACTGTGACTGGATATCTGTGAAATTCCTCACACAGGATGCTTACACCTTAGTGTCAATAGTGTGGCCTCAGACAATGTGGTGACACTTATCATCATTAATAATGTTCAAGAGTAGCAAATATATAATACATCATTGGCCACAAACGTTTTAACAAAAGCAAGAAACTTGCCAACAAACACAATACAGTTGCATATACTCCCAAAATGTACAATTCATGCTCACCCTTGAAACTTGCCTGGGTGAGTGGGCGACTGGATGAGTGCTGCTTTCCGTGTTGATGTGTAGTTGCTGTAAAAATGCAAAAATAGTAAAAGCCACCAAAATGCCCAACTTGAATTCCTTGACCATATGTAGAAATGGCTTCAGTGCTTCAGACCAAAAACCAGGATTTCTAATCAAGTCACAAAATGACTTTCTTATGTCCCTATTCTGGAGTCATCACTTGCACCATACATTAACAAACTCTATGGTCAATTCTTGTAAAGAGAATACTGGAGCACCACAAACACACATAGCTCAACCTTCCCTCCCCAGCTGCTGCTTGGGACAGGCTTAACTGGTATTGTCAAGGGGTGGCCATTTTGAGGGGGAAGGGGTGCAATAGACATGTCCTCCACTCCACAAGAACAGTGAAATAGAGAAAAGGGGGGTTTGCACTTTTGGATTTGGGATCTAGTGCATCAGCTGCATTTATGTCAAAACGATACTGTTTACATGCCGCACAAAAACCCTCATAAAGATGTGTAAGCCCAGGGCTTCTTTAAGCAGAATTTTACGGTTCAATCATTGGAAATTATTAATTAATACTTACCACAGTTGGAGAGTTCTCAATCCTCTTAACTCCATTCTTGGTTTTTTTTAAAAAAACAATTCAATTGAGAAGCATCATTAGTAGTTCTGTAACAAAGATGATCAACTGAATCCCTTGCAACTTGTTGTGAGAAGTGACTTGGCACATCAGACAAACAACCCAGGTTTTCTAACCAAGTCACTGAGTGACTTTCTTATGTCCCTATTCTGGGGGTCATCATTTGCACCAAGCACCTCCATTTTACCAATGCAAGACAGAAAATTAACACAGAGAAAATTAACGCATCAAGACACACCTGAATGTAATTTACAAACAGATTCTATTCTAAACAAAATGTTCTGCCAATACCCTCACCTCTGAGGAGAACAGAAAAGTCAGCAAAAGCATCTGAAAGATCAACATAAAGCTTTGTTACCTACATGTACAAAATAAATTTGGCTTGTTTGCCAAAGCAGACTGTTGGGTGGTATCAGATAGGGGCGAAATTTATCGTCACCAAAAGTCAGGTGAACTATGAAATCATCATACACCACACACTGAAACAAAAGGAAATATGTACATTTCATGGACTTTTAAAAATAAGCCTAACAATTCATCAGTAACTAAATGCTGAAGTTCACTAGCCCTGGATGGAGATGCACCATAGAATTCCATATTATCTTGCCCAAGAACACAAATAAACAACTAGATTAAGCTTATTTTCAGAAGTTTAAATAACTAAAGAAGTAAGCTAAAGATTTTCCCCACCTTGACTACATGTCACAAGAGTAGGGACTGCATAGAGTAATGGAAACTCTTTTTGCTAACAGCTTTCTGAAACAACAATAAAAGTATTAGAGACTTACTGGTTTATTTAGAATACAGGAATCCATGGTTAACACAAGTGTCTTTAGGCTACAGTGTAAAGCTAATACATGGTGTCAGATAGAGCTAATGTCAACTTCACTACAATAAAGTTCAGTTGAACTATGCAGTCATCACACACCAGTCTGGCTAATTACTACAACAATAGAAGCTAGTTGAGTAGATGTTCAACGATTGCCAAGCATGCCTTTTTTGAAAAGGGTAGTAACAGTTTGATTGTGAGATCAGCAGTCAGTCTTCAGCAGTGTTAGACTTACATGAGGGTTCCCTGCTCGAAGTAAACAAGTTAGCCCACTTGATCACTAAAGGAAATTCATTTTCATTGAAGTGCATAACTGAATGGGCAATTTATCATATCATTGATTGATTTGTCAAGAGAGTTCTTACTGATAAGGCAACTGTTACATTCAAATGTGTGTGACACTAAAATGGAAGTGTTACAGGCAACAAACCTTGTCAACTCTTTATTACTGAAGCACATCTCTTTGCTCAGCCTGTGAAATATAGGATTAGTTATATACAGACTGTATGTAAGTTTTCTGCATTTACCAGCTACACTTCATTGTTAATGCTAGGGAAAAACTCTTTGCTTTGAATGTAATAAACAGCCTTGCTAATAGTTAAACAAGTATTAAACTGTACTTCATGCAGTGCCTCAGCGATCTTGGTGGTCACAGTTGTCATCATTTCTCAATGATCAACTAGCAAATATTGGAAATCATCACCGGCACAAGCAACACAAATTAGCACGTTGTACAACAAATAAGTATGAACTTGTTATAGCTAGGGAACAATTTCATGCCAATATCCCTTTTATCTGCCAAGCACTCATCTAGATTTTCCTCTTAATAAATTTGTCAGGTGGCCACTTTTTAAAGTGAAAATGAAAATCGATTGAGGGTCTATTTGTTAAGGAAGGCAAAGAATACAAGAAATGGTTTTGTGTTTTGTGACACCTCCATCCTTTTGATATTGATTTGAAAGGTAGCAATTCAAATTTGGGAATTTTTTTTTTTTTTTTCAAAAAATAGAGACTTTGAGGGAGCCTCTAGAGTGCATAATAATATAGTCCATGTACAGTGTTAATAAATTGCAATCTTTTGATAATGTCCCGCAAAAGAAAAATTAAGCTTGAGAATATTTCCTCACCAGATTCTCTAATTCGGATTGACCTGAAGTCATCAACAACTGCCAACACGTTTCATCTCCAGCTGTTATTTATACAAATAAGGGGAAAAACAACACAAGCATTAAACTTGACATTTGACTACAAATTAAACAAAATCCAGTACATGTGTCATGCATCAGGCCTATCGATCACACATCACAAAGCTGTATGTACAGCCCTCTGTGTAATAAGAAGTTTCATCAAATGCACTAAGCAAGGATTATAATACATTGGGAATAAAATATCAACTCATCCATATACAAACTTACCTACATGTATAAATTGTCAACACTTCACCTGTGAGACAAAAAGTAATTTGCGATGTTGACTCCAACATATATTAGATGATCATATGCGAGGTGAGGAGGGATAATCAGGTTTCTATGAAACTCAGAGAACAACCTAGTATATTGTGCAACTTCAGTTATAAACAGTTTTGATTCTCTTCACTGACGAACTAAGAGAGATTCCCATTTAAACTGTTCATCATCAGTGCACATTCAAACCCTCCACAAGGGCTACAGATATTGCTACTTCAACAAAGATGTAAATCTAATGACAAACATGAGGAAAAATAAAGATAAAAAATATTCCACCCTTTAAATCTTAGAATACGAGACAACATCAATCCCCTGGTCTGGAAAAAGCAATTGACTGTTGACATTTCAGAGGAGCTAGGTACATGTCATACATTTGTGCACACAGGGAACCAACAGATCTAGAAAAAGGCAGGCCACTGTTTTTCAATTTGTCTGCCATTGCCATCAAGTTCAACAAAATCTGTTCAGTCCTGTGTCCAAGATTTTTCTCACATCCAGGTTATTTATTTTACATTAACTTGGTACACCTGTTTTACCAATTTGATAATTCCACGGTTTTTCTATGGTTTGTCAAGGACTTAGTCTTTTGCACACATGCCCTTCGCTTCTTTTCAAATACAATGGAGAAAAATAGAAATATAAATTGGAAGAGCCTGGTTCACATTCTCACAGCGTGACCTTGCCCCTTTAAATCTAGTGCAGATAGCGCTTAACGTTGAGAACACGTGATATTTTCCTGGCAATGGTTCGAGTTTGCCAGATTTTCAGCACAGTTGTTTGAAATTGTTCTAAACTAACGGGAAATAGCATCAAGAACTATTAAGCGTGCTTCAAACGTTATATATTTATGCGTTTGAAATGAAGTTGTGAAGAACGAAGAACACATACAGGCATTCATGCGCCACGTGCTCGTGACCAAGCTAGAGCTTGTGTACGATGGAGATTTTGCGCCGAAGTTTAATTCAAATAGGATGTTAAACACTGACCTAAATACACTTGGCGTATCTGTATGAACATGAGAAAACCACAAGGGTAATAACCCCGATAAGAAACGATTCTTACGCTTGATACGGTCAAGTTTACCTTCTAGGGTGAGCGCCATTTAGAAACGGTGCCGGTAGGCATAGGAAAAAGGCGTAACTTTTCAAGCCTTTCAACATTTGGTGGCTTACACGCTTTCCCATTAGTGGTAATGCCAAGGTCTTGAAGTCATCTCGCTTGATGATTTAAGCTGCAGTGTGTAACATACCCAGTAAAAAGGCAGACGATCATCCTCTCAAGATTGCACATCGCATGGTTTGTCCGAATGGATCGTAAACCTCGTGGTTGTCTTGCACGAACAATCCGACTCTTACCGAAGATAGACGAAGTATTTTCGGGAAAACGTGATTCGACCCCGATTTGACCAATAACAATTATCCAGGCAAGAAACTTGCCATTGTGTTCTGAATACAGTTATAATGGACGCAAATTACTTTAATTTTGCTAATATCGAAAACAGCCAACATCAGTCGTTAAATATGTCATATTTGTTTTATTTTAACCCCAGCTTTTAGAAACCGGAAGTGACTTTGTTGCGAAACGCTGGCGAGTTCTTACGGTGACACGACATCCGAATTCAGCCGAGGAGAATGACGAAACTTTGTGGCGTGGACCAATCAGAGTAGGCCACCGGGAAACAGCTCGACCAATCAGCGAGGGCCACGCGTGGTGGCGAGCGAAATATCAACCGGCTCGTGTACGTCCTTGTCATAAATTTTGTGAAGTTTTTCTCCCAAGTGGAAAGTGTCACAGGTTCTTTTTGGAAAAAATACAACTTGATTTCAAAATGAGAACAATTTGCACATTTTGTGCGGTGGCTTTAGCCAGTAGTTTACTTCTAGTCAGTGGTGAAGACAAGAAAAAGGACGAAAAGGACAAAAAGGACGTAGGAACTGTAATCGGCATCGATCTTGGAACAACGTATTCTTGGTGAGTAATCGAAATGCAGTTTGCTACCCTAATGGAAATTCTTCGGTTGATGAAACCGTTTACTTCAGCTCCAGTCGTTTTATCGTTTCTTTTGAGATCAGTTTAGGGAACAACAACCCCTAGGGTGGATATTTTACATGTTGTAAAAGTGGTTTCTTCGCACTGTTTGAGAAGTTCGTCTTAATTCGATGTGATTAAAACGGAGAACTAGATCAATACAATTTATAAGCTTATATATATTTTTATTTTTTACAGCGTTGGTGTATTTAAGAACGGTCGCGTTGAAATCATCGCAAACGAACAGGGAAACCGAATTACTCCATCGTACGTGGCTTTCACTCCTGAAGGCGAACGACTGATCGGCGATGGAGCGAAAAATCAGCTGACAACAAATCCAGAGAACACTATTTTTGACGCCAAGCGTTTGATCGGGAGAACATGGGACGATAAATCAGTCCAGAGCGACTTGAAGTACTTCCCATTCCAAGTGATCGAGAAGAACAAGAAGCCCCATGTTCGAGTAGACGTTAAAGGAGCGAAGAAAACTTTTGCAGCTGAAGAAATCAGTGCTATGGTTCTCAGTAAAATGAAGGTAAGATGACCATTTGGTACAAAGAAATCAAATTGATTGTAGCCCTTTTATAAAAATAAATTATGTAGAAGTTTCTGTGTACTGGAGGCGTTTCAATTGTGTTTTGTTAAGTTGACTGCTTGACTTGCCGGTGCTGTGGCTGTTGCTTGGGCTTTAAAAAATGACATGACAGGTTGTGAGTAATGTTTCTGTAAACATGGACTTATTATTTAATTACGCTCATCAAAGGTTAAATGTGTTGGGTGAGTCAAGGGAATTGAAGTGTTTTCTATTCTTACGAAACCAAAGAAATTTAATGTTCCATTACATGTAGTTTTTCAGAGTTCTTCATTTTTAATTTTTTTTTGTATGGTGGGTATGCTTCGGTACTGTACCTGTAATTGAGTGCTGTGGTTTTGAGCCCAGGCACTGGGGCCTTGGGCAATGCACCCAACTCTTATTGGGTTGGGGGTATGGACTCTGGAAATATGCGTTAGCCTGCTGGACCATGAAGTTGAAACATGGAGTCCACTTATGGTGAAAGTGCAGAACACTTGGAAAGTCTAGATAGGCAAATGAGTCACTGCATACCAGAAATTAGACCTATTTTCAGAAGCTGGTTATAATTTTGTGATTGGTCCGGCAATGATTGTATTTTTACCTTGTGTTATCATTTCAGGAAATTGCTGAAGCTTATCTAGCGAAGAAAGTTACCCATGCTGTTGTTACTGTGCCTGCATACTTCAACGATGCTCAGCGTCAGGCCACAAAAGATGCTGGAACCATTGCAGGTCTTAATGTGATGAGAATCATCAATGAGCCCACAGCTGCTGCTATTGCTTATGGTCTGGACAAGAAAGAGGGAGAGAAGAACATCCTTGTGTTTGATCTTGGAGGTGGAACTTTTGATGTGTCTCTGCTGACTATTGACAATGGAGTCTTTGAAGTGGTAGCAACTAATGGAGACACTCATCTCGGTGAGTTAGAGAATGTATGCTGTTCTCTTTTTCACAAACTGAATACTACAAATATTTCTGGTATGCACTAATTCTGTGTTGCTGCCAGACAGAAGTACACACTGTAGAATGAAGACTCTCTCACGAACAAACTACATGTCCAAGGGTCGCAACATTTATTTAGCTGATAGGCTGCAACAACATTAACATTCCCTCTATCTCAAGTCTAATTTTCTTTTGTAGGCATGCAAACCGTGATATTTTTAATAATTTTATTATTTTTACTATCCTGGAGCTAAACAATCGGCATTTTTTGTTGATTTCATTGTTAGGTGGTGAAGATTTTGATCAGAAAATCATGGACTATTTCATCAAGATGTACAAGAAGAAGAAGGGCAAGGACATTCGCAAGGACAACAGAGCTGTTCAGAAGCTCCGTCGTGAAGTTGAGAAGGCCAAACGTGCCCTTAGTACTCAACATCAGGCTCGAATTGAAATTGAATCTTTCTTTGATGGAGAGGACTTCTCTGAGACTTTGACACGGGCTCGCTTTGAAAACGAAAACATGGTAGGTATATTTTTCTTAATGGATGCATGTATTTAGATAAATCATATGTTTACAAAAGATTCTTTTCTCTAAAAAGGTGGTAATGGATAGAGCTATTGTGTGGCAATTGTGGAGCATTTTCTCATTTCCAAGATGTAAAAAGATCTTTAGTGCACTTCACAGAATCAGTCGGTGGCTTGTATCTTTACAATGCAAATCTTTTGACAAACTGTTTCCAAAGTTTGTTTGAAACTCTCAAAGTTCACGATGAACTTGGCACTTCATTACATTTGAACTTCACAACCAACTTGTAAATTTCCCTGCAAACTTTGTTGCAAATTAGCAAATTTTGACACATTAAGAGTTCAAGGTAACAGTCAATAGGTTGCCTGTCTCTCCATCCACTTTTCCTTGTCAAAGATTTATTTATTCCTATTGACTGCAAATTCACAACAACTTTTACAGTGAAACTGACGGTGAATTTCACAGTAAAATTTACAACTTCATTCTGAAGTTCAAGTTTTGATTAACAACTATGTAATGAACTTGCCAAGTTTGTATCATTAGGAATTTCAATTGAACTCTGGAAACCATTTGTCAAAAGTTTGGAGAAATGCAAGTTGTAAACTTGTTTTTCCCCACTACTTTTGAATGCTGCAAGCCAATGAGGGTATGATCTTGCTGCATTGCCAGTTCACTCAAGGTGACTTCAGTGCCTGTTACTTACCACCTAACATTGTTGCAACCCTTTTGCAGGAGGCCTTCAAATCCACATTGGTGCCAGTTAAAAAAGTTCTTGAAGATGCTGGTCTGAAGAAAAAGGAAATTCATGAAATTGTTCTTGTTGGAGGCTCAACTCGTATCCCTAAGGTCCAGCAGCTTGTCAAGGATTTCTTTGATGGCAAGGAACCAAGCCGAGGCATCAACCCTGACGAGGCTGTAGCCTATGGAGCAGCAGTTCAGGCTGGAGTGTTGGGTGGTGAGGAAGATACTGGAGAGGTGGTGCTCCTTGATGTTAATCCACTTACCTTGGGTATTGAGACAGTGGGTGGAGTCATGACCAAACTTATCTCTAGAAACTCTGTCATTCCAACAAAGAAAGCCCAGGTATTCTCCACAGCTGCTGACAACCAGAACACTGTTACCATTCAGGTATTTGAGGGGGAAAGACCAATGACCAAAAACAACCATCTTCTTGGCAAATTTGATCTCACTGGAATCCCACCTGCTCCACGTGGTGTGCCGCAAATTGAGGTCACCTTTGAAATTGACGTCAATGGTATCTTAAGAGTGTCCGCAGAGGACAAGGGGACTGGAAATAAGGAGAAGATCACCATCACCAATGACCAGAACAGGCTTTCACCTGAAGATATTGAGAAAATGGTCAATGATGCTGAGAAGTTTGCAGATGACGACAAGAAAGTCAAGGAGAAAGTGGAAGCAAGAAATGAACTTGAAAGCTATGCATATTCATTGAAGAACCAGATCGGCGACAAAGAAAAGCTTGGTGGAAAACTGTCTGAAGATGAAAAAGAAACAATAAGCAAAGCTGTTGAAGAAAAGATTTCATGGCTTGACAAGAACCAAGATGCTGATGTAGATGACTTCAAGAAACAGAAGAAGGAATTGGAAGATGTTGTTCAACCTATCGTTAGTAAGTTGTACCAAGGACAAGGAGGACCGGGTGGTCAGGAGGGAGGTAGCCCTCCACCTGGGGAGGAAACACCAGACGAAGAACATGACAAGGATGAGCTTTAAGGCTCAATATTGTAAATTAGCATTCCTGGACAATTTGTGCCCTGTCAAGATCAAAGCACACTTTTTTAGAAATCTAAGAAGCACTTTGATGAATTGGTGAACATTACTTGGTTGCTATCTTGTTAAATTGCTTAGTCGAGGGAAAGTCATTGTTTTATGAGTGGACGTGAAACATGGCAAAAGTGACAAGTATAATATAGTATATGTACAGCGCGCCGGTAGATCTGTCACTGGATTTTTTTCACATTTTCAGTCTATTGTAATACTCTCAATCTTGAGTTCTTGATGAACATCAAACTAAAAAGCATTTCTGTTATTTATCTTCCCGTCTCTCTATTTGGATTGCAAGAGAGCTAGAGAATTTTTTCATTAAAAATACTAATTGATACTTCTTTTGTCTGTTTAGTGTGATTGTTGTATGGGCTATCCCACCCTTTATGTTCGGGAAGAAAAAGAGAATTTAAGAACACTTCAGCAGTCATTTCTTGCAGTATCTTGTAGTATTCATACTTTGTCCGTTACGCAATGCTTTTCTGGGGAAGAAGCTTTCGTGACAGCCTAATAACCTGTAAGTAGGAGACTGCCTTGTTGGCGTATTACTAAATTTAAAAACGCGCAATTGTAGGCTGATTTGCACGGGAGATGCAAGTGTAACTAAGTGTTGCCTTTTTAGAGCAGGAGGAGAATGGCTCCAACTCGGTCTTTATGTCAGGCATTTGTCATTCTATTTTAAAAAAATCTTGGAAATGCTCCACGGTGGGGTTAGCTAATTTGTACAAATCTCCAGGGAGGAGCTTTGGGAAGAGCACAAATGAAAGTCAAAATTTATTTTAACCATTGACTATGGAAACAAGAACTGTTCACCAGCAAACTGATCTCACTAACACTAGTCTTGCAGTTTCTGGAAAATGTTCACTTCCGGAAAGCAAGGAAATACAACAATTGGCAGTCGTCTAGCTGAATTTACTTCATGCCCACATCTCTCAATTCAGGAGTACCAGTGATAGGACAGGTGTTTACATGTAATCAGTGATCCAATCTGACCAGAAGTGCTAGGACTTTTTACAAGGATTCGAATAATTATAGCGACACGAAGGAGGACTAGGGCGAGTTCAAGGAATAAAGTTTACGTGACTCGTTTTGGATCTTAATTATCATCACCGTATGAAGTCGTCATGGGGTGGTAACATGTCTCTTACTACTCGGTCTTCGCTTGTGACACTTCGCGTCAAAGAACGTTTCGTTGGAAGCCAACTCGAATCGACCTTTTATCCTTAGGTGTTACCAAGGGAGAGGGGGAGTCGAATTAGAACGTGAGGGGAGAGTCTCACTCTCCATTCCCCTTCATCGTCTGTTCCCCACAGGCTGGGAGATGACTCAAGTATCTGGCCTTGTCCCCAGAAAAGCCCGATACGTACTCCGGCTAGCTTGGATAGTACCTTCATAAGGGAAAGTTGTGCCAATGATGACTCATTTCAAAGTGAAAATGATTATTCAAATAAAATACCTACCCTTCTGTAAACTGATGCAAGTGTTTAACACAGTAGCCAGCATACTTGGTGTTTATGGAAGGTTTTAGGAGAGCTGAAAAAGCTATTTGTTCCCAGTCCCTAGGCATGGCAATGAAACGTTTGCGACCCGAGCATCCGGGGGATGGGACCCAAAGAAAACGTGCTTACGGGTGGCAGTATCGTTTGCAAGACTGTCCGGATTAATCGCGCCAGTTTCGTTAATTATGGATAACTTTCAAATAATCTCCTGTCGTCCCGTTTCGAAAATGAAAGCTCCTAACACCACTTGCGTCGAAAGCCGACATAATCGATGGGTTTGTTTTGTTAAAAACTTGTTCCTTGGATCTAATAATCCACGTGCATGGATGGCGTGAAGAAGGGTTAATATATTCACGGCCATATCTGATGATCATTGGTGTAGTAATTAACAATTCACCCCTGGAAGAACACATCACAATAGCATTTCTACCATCGCAATTCCTGTTGTCCTAGCATTTCAACTATCGTAACAGTCAAACTAATTTTAGTCACTCACTCTACGCAAAAAATCTTCAACAAACGGAACCGGTTCATTGATGTTTTATTCATTTTTATCAGTATAAGCTAAAAAGCCTTCATAAATGTTGGCAGTGGTGTTCATGAGAACTTTTCTGCAACCGATTCTGCGTTCATTTAACTTGACGAACTGAACATTCAGCAAAAGCCGTAATAGCCTGTTCCACTAACTGAACGCCTGGAAGAGGCTAAAGTCGTAAGTAGAAGATCTACATATAGGATGAACGTAATGAACCAAGGATGCGTTCCTTTGGGATGATCCGGATTAGGATCGGTGATCCACGATCACTCAGACAGATCATGGTGTATCAAAGGCACCGATGAATCCGTGACCAGCGTACGTTCATTGGTTGCTTTGATGTAACATGATCTGAGTGATCATGGATCACTGATCCAGGTCCAGATCACCTCAAAGAAACGCATCTTAAGTCTCTATTATTCCCCTCAAGAGCGATTAACATGTGAATTCTGCTTACAGTATCACTACGCTTTCAAGCAGGGTGAGAATAAAGAAAATATTCAATACACATTGTTTTGATGTATTCCCAAACTCTTCGTCAGGAACGATCTTGACTCAATCCTTTACCTTCCCAAAGAAGCCGTATCTTTTTTGTTTGTTGCGGCTCTGATCGTTACCCTAAAGTGTGACCATTGAAAATGATCGTTTGTGAGCAGCGACTTCCGGAGAATGTGATCGATGAATAGAACCTTGAAGTGTGTGGCCACTCGATGTTAGCTATTGACGAGTCCTTTCAGCTTTCAAGACTGTGGTTCAAAAAATTATACTGACTGACCGTTCAATTACAAACAAAAAGTATTGAGCAGCACTGGAAAGTAACTTTTAAGGCTATGGTTGAAACCTTACCCATTCAGATGGTCCCAAATTAGCAGTACCGAGTTGTACTTTCAATATTTGCAAAATAATAAAAGGATTTCTTTTGTAATGTGCATAGATTTGGCACTGGCAAGAGTACAAAGGTAAATGTCACGTCAACATGAGCACTGAGCTATTTGCTCGCTTACAAACTCGTCTAGGCACTGCCCGCAGTTATAGATCACCTTATACAACGACTAACTAATCTAACAAAAGAAATTGTCCCTCCGAATTCAACTAGCAAATGTTTCAAGTCTACGATATAACTATGATAAGCTCAACTATAAAACTCTGCCAACTATTGGGCTTCTGACTCAGCTTTATATACAGAGTACATTATATTTGCTTATTCTATGTCCACTCATCAGTGGTTCTACACCAGCTCGAGAACCTGCAAAAACAGCAACAAAGATAACAGTTAGGGAAGGAGTCAGAGCTCACGTTTCATAACAATCTTTACAAACACAGTTGATGCACAAATATGAAGACTGATACCTTTACCTTTATTGTCCCTTGACTGTTAGCGGCCACAACTACATTGGATCCCTGTTTAAACAGAACAGAAGATGAAAGGAAGGTTATCCTGTAGAAAGCTTTTTTCAATACGGCCCAGGATATTTACAGCCAATTCTCTGTTTCTACACGTGTTCATTGAAAAGGCAAATTTACACCGTTTTGTTACGTCTCCCCTTTAATTACAGTGCGACTCCTCGAACCAGGCCACCTAGAAGAAACCTAACCAATCAACGGACCGGGAACAACGGACCGGTAGCTTCTCGTGACGGCAAGTAACGGTCTGTTTGACGTGAAAACATAAACACTATCGACTCCTCTGTGTAATATACACCCTTAAAGATTCAGTCTTTGCCGGACGGCGAAATATCATAATCATAAATCTCGCTCACAAGGTCTAACTTGAAAACTCATTTTGCGACAACTAAACCGAAATCATTGAAAAGCGTACAAAATTTAGGATCGAAACTAACCAATCAACAAATGGCAAAGTTTCTGAGAGGTTCGCAACACTTCGCACTTTGTTAAGATCTATTGTTCGTAATCTTCAATGTTATTGGTTTTCAGGTTTGAGAAGAAGATCGTTATCCTTTGTTCTCAAGTAACGTTCTGATTGGTTTTCTCTCTTTTCCAAGTGGCCCAATTCGAGTAGTCGAACTGTAACTTTACCTTACTCGATTTGTAGCATTTCATCATGATCTAAAGAAACGACAAGTAGCATATACTTACAGTTCTCCAACAAACCGCACTCACAAATTCGTTCGCGTCGTCTTCTTTCTTGTCTTTCTCCTACAACATCGACAAAGAACAAAAGAAAAAAAGAGCTCAGTTGATCAAAGTATAAGTATACGCAAAGTAAGTAAAAGTATAACCTAGCAGCAAAGTTGTTTCCACTGTGAAGTGATAGTGCGTTATAATTACGTTTGCAACTTCCAATGGAACAAACTCAACCGACACGATGATGAGTAAGGGGTTGGCATTCTCGTCGGAGTGCAGGTAACTGCATAAAAGCAGCCCAAGTAAAACTTGATAAAAAAATAATAAGGTCAGAGGAACTTCTCGCCTGAGCTCGTTGTCTAAAACCTTCTACTCACCAAAACACTTCTTACAGTATCAAACTTGAAAGTTAGGAGCTGTTTAGAAAGACCTTTGTAGTACAAGTAGAGAGAATTGTTTTCACTACCTGCAAAAAGAAAAAATAAAGGAGTGACTCAGTAAAGTTGACGATAATAGCAAAACAAAGCGCACTCAAAGCAGGTCAGTTATAGTTGTAATTTTGCTATTGATGATTGTCGACAAAAAAAAGATAACAAAAGCCGGACAGAAGGAAGAAAAGTCAACTCACCACAGGCAACGTAATCTCCATTGGAAGCCAGCCCAACAAAGTTCTTTTCGTTAATATGCCCTTTGAACGTTCGAAGACAGTGTGGTTTACTGATGTTCCAAAGTTTTAACTGACTGTCTGTTGATCTACGACAGAACAAAATAACCAGCTAAGACAGAAGCAAAGAGAATGAGCAAGTCGGTAGTGCTAGCGTGCAAGCATTCAAATGAAAGCTAATATTACGGCGAATTTCCTGCATTTGTCATTTAAACAATTCTTAAGTTATAACTGTAACATTATATTTAGGCTTCCGTCAATTAAAACATGTAGTGTCCATTTAAGAGAAGTGCCAGCGAATATTCACTAGAGCACAGTCTAGTAAACGGAAATGCATATTTTTCTTTAGTTATCTCTGCTGCTTGTTATTGTCGCAACAATGCGGTTTAATGGAATCTTCGCCAAAATCTGAAAATTACGAACCAATGAAGTGAACCAGCATGTGAATCAAGTATTTAACCAACATACGAACCAAGTGAAACAGTATTTGAACCAAGTGAACCAGCAAGTAAATCAAGTGACCCAGCGGGTGAACTAAGGGAGCCAGCAAGTGAACCAAGTGAACAAGCGGGTGAACCACCCTAAAGCAAAGAAAAAACGATGCCTCTTTCCCCTCTAGTTATCTCCACCAACAGCCACGGAGAGTAGTGACCAGAAAATCCCCTCAAATGTTTGAACACCTTTCATCAGTTGTTGTTTTGTTAACATTACTCCCCCAACATTGGGTATGGCGTCAGCAACTTTAAGCGTACATACAGCTTTGATCCTAATTAACAACTGTTAAAACACACTTACGCAGAAACAATTTCCTCTGTGTTGATGAATTTTGTGTATGACACAGCTTTCCTGTGGCCTTTGAAAACTGTGATTGGCTTGGTTGTGTTTCGGAGGTCATAATAATGGACACAATGATCTGTCAAGAAAAAATTTTATAAATGTTAGGTGGTGTTTGATTTAAGCAATGACTAACCATCAACAGTGTGGTCATTGCCCTTCCCTGCTGAAAGCAACTTCCTAGGAATATCAAAACGGGATCTCTTCAACTCTCAATGAAGTTCATGCAAGACAAATCATTCATCGTGGAGAAGTCTAGAAAACACAACATCAGGGGGGCTGTACATCTTAACAATAACAGAAAGACCAGAGTAAACATGAAATTACCTCCCAAAGTCACCCAAGGTATCAAACAGTTACTAGGTAGAGCCATTTCCAATATAAATACACAGATGTTTACCTGCTGAACCAAACGATAAGTGGTATCTGCTCTCTGGATTAAACTTTACACAACACACGTTAGCTTTAGCTTCCAAACATGCCACAGAGTGTTCCATGTCTGTTGACCATAACTTAACTGAGGAGAGAGTAAAAAGAAAACTTAAAAATAATGGGAAAACAGCAATGACTTGCACTGAAGCATAAAGTAAAGTATACAATTAGTCAAGTGCTCATTTATAATGCTGGAACTTGTTTCAGGCTCTGGAGCATCACTAGGAGCACTTCTGATCTCCCCCAGTTGAAATGCAAGCCATTCACAGGGTAACCCCGACTGCCCCGACAGATTTTAATTCACCAGAATGCATTTCTACACCTGGGCGGAGGCAGGCACTATATGAGTAAAGTGCCACACCCTAAGAAACAGCTCAATGACCCCAGCCAGGCATCAAATGCAGAGCCCTCCATCTAGAGTTTAGCATGCTAACCTAAACCATTAGTCTGCCAGGTCTCCCACCATCATTCCAAGTATATTTTTGGATTTATTTTCTCCTCAGGTTATCGACAGATTGTCAAGCAGATAGATGACAAGAACAAAGAAACTCATCAGTGTCAGTGATGTACCATTGAATTCGTGGAGCTAATATTAAAACACAGACAAGCCGATGGACAGCCTAAGTTATTTATTATAAGCACGATGAAAGATCTAAAGCTATCTAAAACCTCTACTGTGTACAGTACAGAGAATTTAGTGAATTGATACCTTACATGATCTTTAAGGTTGAAAAGCAACACATTAAATGTTTGATTACCCTTTGCATCATCAGATCCTGAAGCCAGAAGTTTAGGATCAACATGATTAAAATCAACACTCCAGCACCTCTTCTCGTGTTCCTATTGGAGCAAAGGACATTTTACAACTTACAGTACTAAAGGATTTTGATTCTTATTTGTGGGCTAACACAACAACAAGATGAAGAGCAACATAATTAAGGGGAGAACACTTTTAGACTTTCAAGACTTAACCATTATGTAACTATTTGATGAAAGATCGGTTATGATCGAAATTGTCAAAATGTTGGGTTTTGAAAGTCTAGGAGCTAGGATAAGCAGAGAGCTACAAAGTTGCCTTTGATGAAACATGGCACTCCCTGGAAGAAAACGTTAACATATTTATTGCTTGGTGCTTTCTGTGGTTAAGAGGTGGCCATCGAACAGAGGTTTCTGTGGTGGCCAGGATAGGGAAACCTGGCCACTTTAAATAGATGGCCTCTAGAAATATTCCTTAGCTTTTCCTAGCTACACTGGCTAGAAACATAGATAACAACAGAAACTTGAATAAACCCTGTGCATTTGTTGAGCCAAAAGTAGTTACTTAAGGTGATTCCTCAGAAATAAAAGTTGCCTTTTTTTAAACTTTCCCTGAATGTTCCCTACCAAGCACTGTTTCAAAAAATATAATACAAAGGATAGGTCACCATATATATATACTTGCTAAAGAGATTTGATGGGCCAATCTTACCCCATTTATGCCTAACCATGCACATCATTTCATTGTGGTAGCTGGAAGCAAAGGTTCTTTTTTTTTTTTTTAAATTAAAGCAATACTTGAAAAAATCTTGTTAGGTAGAAAGTCTCGGATGTATGGAACAATGTACACGTAATGTATAATTTTATGGAAAAATCACACAATTCTAAATAACACTGACTCAAAACGTCGCTCAAATCGTTGTTTTTGAGGTCATAATTCGACACCTCCTTGAGTAACAGTTTTGTGCACTCTTTTAGCTATGTCTTTTTCCTTCCAAAACTTTTTTCTTAATTTTTTAACTTGAGCATAATTTGTACCCCAAAATTATGCAATAAAAAATATAGGTCATGATGCTTGTTTAAGAGAAAAGAGCATTTATTTCACTGTCGAGCTTAGCTCGAGGGAAATAATTCACATTATGTACATGTACACGCTCATGTGCATGTGCTAATGACGTGAAAATTGTGCGCACTAGGGATGGGCAATGCAATACTGAGAAATCACCTTAAATCTACACAGCCTTCTAGATAAAAGTTTACCTGAAATGATCTAGTTTTGGATCCTGTGAAAGCATCCCACAGAGTAACCGTGCCTTCATAATCACTACTGGCAAGTAAGCCTTTGTGATAAGAACTCCAGCAAATAGAACTGCCACAAGAGAAACAAACGAATATTTATATTCAATGCATGAATTGATACATGGTAATCACATTGAACAGTGGAGAAAGTTTTGTTTCTGATTTTGCTGCCTCGTTGTTTGATCATTTTTCTCCCTTTAATAAAATATTTACAAACCTGATTTTGCTTTACACACTCAGACATTACTTAGTACAATGAGTGACATCTGCACTTTCAATATATTCATCTCACCTGATTTTGGAATTGCAGATCATTTCATTGACAGGGCAGTGAATGTCAACTACATCTCTAATCACTGTCCCATATTCAAAAACCTGACAGACCAGTAAAAGATGGACAGTTTCAGACATATGTATCTTTACAAACAAGTGAACTATACACTATACACATAGTTTTTACATCTTGCAGTTAAAATGACATTTGTGGATTAAATAGCACCAGTGACAATTAAAGTTTTACATTTGATTTCCAAGAAATCATTTGTCATAAACTTGTCAAAAACATGTCCAACACAACAAAGTGAAACCATCTAAATTGGCCCTGAAATTGTAACTGTTGTGTGAAATACCTTGATTTTCTTTGTAACTCCAGCAATTGCGAAGTAGTCAAAATCACGGTCAAATTCAATACTGTGTAGAAAGAGAAAACAAACTCTGAACATGAGTACACCTGTCTTATTAGATATTTTAGTCTACTGTACAACAGTAGACTTAAAGGTTAAGCATGACATTCACAGCAAATGGCAAAACTGAAACTTTTGCCAACTGTTTTAAGCTGTTGTACAGTCTACCTCTCTGTTAGATCATAATATAAAAAGAAAACAGCCAAAAAAGTAAGGAGACAATATTGCAACAAAGCTTCAGCTGACCTTGATACAATACTAGAGCTACTGTAGATGTCACTGGCATAACTAAGTGTTGCTAAGCAACGGAAGCCACTGAACTTTGTAAACTTGGCAAGACTGTCGGTGAAATAATCCAAGGCATCTGATGTTCCAGCATCACCTGCAAATATTTAAACATTCATAAAGACAAATCAGTACTTAGCCACGTGCACAGATTTTTGAATCAGTAACTTTTGAGCAAAGAGTGCAAGTCAGCCCAGCTAAAAAAACAATATATCGCAGACAGTAGCTTTTAAACTTCCTTCGTTGTCAAAACGTCAGTCACCAACACTATCTTTTCCACCCTCGTGTGCTCAATCACAAGGTGGATGGGTCAAGGACACTCGGGTTAGAATCACTCACTCAGTATGTTACATCCATAAACAGTTTGTTACAGGTGAATGTTGAGCCACATTGTATTCCAAGATTGTTGGCCAGAAAGAAACTCTCTTTGGAAAATTCAACTAAAGTAAGCTAATTACCCATTGAAGCATTGAACAAGAAGTAATTTTAACAGCAGGAGGGGAAAATGCCCAGTGAGTGTACATACTCAGTCTGGCCTTTCAGTCAATGATCTAAAAGCATAATTAAATTTGTATTAACTGCTTGTCAGTAATCTAGATCAAAACAATCAATAGGCAGCAGTGATTTTAAACAGGGAATAACCATTTCTTACTTGGTAGGTCTCCCTGTCGAATGGAGAAGTAGCATCTCTCAAGATCATCAAAGTGTTGGTGAATTCTCTTTCTTCTTGATGCTAGACTAGTGCTACACCACAGATGTTTTGCTCCCTACAAAAAAGAACAGCATACCAAAGCTTTGCTTTATGCATATGCTACTCAGTAGTCCTTTCACATTTTTGGTCTGATTATATTCCTGTCACCACTTTGAAATTTAAATTTCACTTTTCTCTCTGAATGTGGGCTTGAGCACACTTGGAATCTTAGAATTCTAGCTGCTGCTCCACTGATTGTATGCAGCAATCTTGCCTAGAGCCATGCTGCACTCTAGGTGAACAAAACTTTATAATAACAATGAAATTTACGACCATAAAGGCCTCGATATGGAAAGATCATGAGCTGGTTCCCTGATTGGTACAGAATACTGCACTTTCATTGTCAATGAATAATAAATGCACTCTTTTTCTAGTATGTTACTAGTAAGATATTATGAGGTAACATACATGTTGGCTTCCGTTGAACCCATCTTGAGCTGCTTCTGACTGGTCACATGACTCATCGTGACTGAAAATGGTAAGAAATTAATGCTCTTTCACAACTAAAAAATAATATGTACAAAGTTGCACTCTCAGAAATAAATCTGGTACAAACATACATGTAGTAGTGCAGTATAATTCAACTAACAGCAGCTTCCCATAGGTTTGCTCTATTATACCACCTTATTTCTTTCCCTAATTATTATTTCTTTCCCTAATTTTCTCAATCCCATGTGCAGAGGATTACAGGTCGGGAACAAAAAAAGACTACTCTAAGTCTAGCACCAAACAGAATTCCATAACAATTATGCTTAGATAATAACAAATAAACTGTTTTGTTTGTTATTTGTTTGCAATGTGACCTTGAGTTATCAGAATTAAACAAAATTATTAATAGATCAGTTTACATTTAAGCTTATCCATGTTAAACAGATCAGCCACTGGTTTGTACTAAACTAACAGCCTACTTGCTCTTGGTCTAAATTAACTTTAATTGATGGTTGGCTCATGACTTTGCTCCTTGCCAGCTTTTATAATAACAAGTCAACTGGTAAATAGAAACTTCAAATTTCAACTGTTAGTACCCACCTAGTGGAAGGTTCCATCTCAGAACCTACTGCTACTGGAGCATTTTTGGCTGTTGGAGTAGTTGGAACAGCATGATCCTGTAAGAAACAATTTCAAAGAAATTAAAATTACTAGTAAAAACATTGCCTCACTGACATCTATTCGACTATAGGTATAATGTACAACTTTACTTGCACCAAAAAAAAAAAAAGAAACCTACACCAGAGGGGTACAGAAAATTGATTATCAATACATACATGTAAAGTCATGTAAATTATGTTATACAGGTTCTATATCAACCTCCGGAATATTCTTTCTTCATTATTATTTATGTACATATACACGTACATGTTCAGTGTTAAGTCCAAACTACATGTTATTTTTTTTACACATACCACTTCACCAATCATGAGTCGTTCAGCACCAGGAAGAGTTAAAGGAGCTGGTATTGGATATTGCCGGTTATGACTTACAATCATTTCCTATAAGATGAAAATTAATGTTGAAAAAATTATCAGAAACTGATGGCATGCAATAACTTTAAATCTAATGAAAGAGGATTTCACCCAATAGTCTAGAGAATGGCTCTGTACATATTGCAGCTACACTGTGATTCCATAAAAGGTTGGCAATAGCCCATTTCTGAGTTACCCTAAGCCTCTCTATCAAAGCGAGGCCTTGTACACAACCATTCTTATGAAAATGAGTTTAATTTGCATGTGAATGAAATCTCATTTTCATTTAAAAGGATTGGCACCAAGATTTGCTTTGAGAAGGAGGCTTAAGGTAATTTGGAAATGGCCTACTGTATTTCCCTTCTCTCCTAGCCTAAATACAGGCATTTGTGACATTGGAAATAGATCAAAGCAATTGCTGCTGACAGTTGGTCATGGTTGTCATGGTTTGTTACAAATGCTGGTTAGTTAATTGACCAGGGGTATTTCGGGTAGCAGTGATTGTGAATATGTCACTTACCACAACTCTCTTCATGTCTTCATCAATGAGTTTCACTTCTCGTGTAAGCTGATCAAGTTGCTGAAAGTAAGAAGGATAAACAGAACAAATACTTAATATTGAATTAATCTGAATTTACTGTCTTGTTCGAAAGACATTATGCATTTCAAGACCACAAATATGACTATCAATTAAAAAATGAATCCATTCTCCGGCTCCCTTGTACTGTATACATTTCAATACCATACCTCTTGTTTATGCCTCTTTACTTGTGAGAGAAAATCTTTTAACAATTCATGTTGCACAGCTTGGCTGTCCTATTCGCAAAATTAATATATACAGTCAGAAGATAGTACATGTATACAGTAGTCAGCAATTTTAGATTATGAAGACCTTAATGTACAAACAATGCAAGTTCAATTGATACATATATTATTATATGAACATGTAATATTGATTAGTGAGATGCAAATGTCACTCAAATAGAGACCCAATCAGAATGATGAATGTGTAGTTCCAAAAAATATCCATACCTCCCCCACGGAAGGGATTTTTTCTAACACCCCGCCCCACCCCTCTGGAAATTCCAGTTAAGCTTCATACATTTCTTTAAATTTTATGGTCTTCCAGAACCCCCCACCCCCCAGGAAATTCCAATCCCTTCTGTGGGGGGAGTACAGATATTTTTTGGAACTGCACAATTTAATTTATCATGATTGTGTCACTGACCAATTTGGAAGTCTTGCATTATTTTGCAAAGGTTGATGTGCATAAATTCACTCCACCACTGCAGATCTACCATTAACAACAAAACATTATGACACTTACAGCTTCCAGCTTTTGTTTCTTCTGTGTCAACACATCCAGCAAGTAATTCACATCTGCAAAAGTTAGCACAGGCACAACAACATAAATTCTGAAGACCAAAATCTAAACACTGTTTGACTATTGTCTAACACAGGGTTAAGAATAATATTATTACCTACCACCTAATCATTTGTGAACCATGGATACCTCTAAATAATACATCTAAACAAGAGTCAGATTGTTTGTGGACACCATTTTTTCAGGTTTATTAAAGAAATTGCCTGTCTTTTTTGGTTAATAAGCAATTTTGACATGTCAAGTTTGATTATTAAACTAAAAAGTCATCATTTTTTGCTTACTAAGCAAGAAAGGTTGCTTATTAAGCACGAAAGGTAATACTTTATGCTTATTAAACATATGACTTTCGATTAATAAGCAAGAATGGTAGGTGTTCTTGCTTAATAAACAAGTGTCACACAACACCTGTCACAATAAGTTCGTCTACCATTACAGAAAAAAAATATTGACTCACAATGAAAACAACACAACAGACAAATCATTATATTTGAAACTTAGAAAATACAAGTCTTGACTTGTAATCCCTTCACTGAAGGCCAAACTTAAGTGAGGACTTTTCTTTGATGGACAGATATTTTTGTGTAAGTTTGTCTTCGCGGCACGATCAATCAGCGGCCGGCGATACTGTGAACGCAGTGCTGGAAATAATTTTTCTTCCTTAACAGGACATGTGTCCTTTCAAATCTTCATTTTGGTCGGACATCTTGTCAATTAATTATGCTAATTAATTTTGATAATTAATTAGCATAATAAAATTTATTAGCTTACTGTAAAGATTTTCAATACAAATCATTCAAAACTGCATTTAAATATGATTTACTTATCATTTATGATTAACTAGATGACTCTATCTACTAGATGACTGCACTGATCTCTCCTGGTTATCTCCTGGTTATCTCCTGGTTATATGTTCTTCAAGCAAACCTAGTCTTCTATTGAATGACTACCATTAAAGGGACACAGTCAGCTTTAGGAAAGCGCTGACCTAGACACTAGTTTTCTCAATGTGAAAAAAGTTCACCTCGACCTGAAATCAAAGTACATCTAGAAATATACTTCAATCTTCGCAATATTTTGCTTGATTTTCAATGGTTTACTGAAAAACCTGTTTTTGAGTGTGCTTTTGCTCATTCTATGATATTATTTTTATCATATTTGGTTGAAAGCAGCATGGATTGCGTCTCTGAAATGGTATCTAATGCGCATGTGCACCAGTTGACTGTGTCCCTTTAAAGCAGGAGCCCATCACTAGGAGTGTGCAACTACCGCAATTATTCCTGTCCCGGCATTTTCACAGACCAATCTACATTTATTTTTAGTTTGATTTACCACAAATTTAGACCCTTGCAGGAACCTCAGGGACCAATCACAAGTATGGACTTTATAATTTCAACGGAAGATTAGGTTGACATGTCCACATGAGGCCACCATTCCATTTTTTTCCTTACCGATGTACGCTCATATAGACTGGAACTGACCTTTTTCGTGGGAAAAGAAGCCTAAAAATAGTCCAGTCTGTAAAAAGACTGTGACATAGGCTTAGTATGGGGGTTGCAGGCTCCTAGTGATGGGCTTCTGACCAAAGTTGACTCTAGGGTCCAAACATGAAGTGTTACGTGTAACAGCATATCGCAATACACGTAATACATAATAGGGCAATTTCTGAAGAGTACTTTATTTGCAAGTACAGGAAAGATGAACACTTCTGCTTTATGATATGGAAGAAGCCCATAATGGGCTCCTGGATATGGCTCAAACAGTCCGTTCTTTATCTGATGATTTAACTTGCACTAAGAAACAAACAGGAATTTTAAATTAATTATGCCCAGCCATATTTTTAAAATGATATTTTCAGCTGATTGCAGGGAAGTGTCTGTGTCAACTGGACATGCCTTGATCATGATCAGGCCCATGGTCATAGTCACATTTTGGACACCCACATTTCAAATCCTGGCTAAAAGCCTGATCATGGTACATACACAGAATAGTGGGTTCCTTACAAGACATAACCTGACCACTGTCAGACATTATTCTGAAAGCATCAAGTCTTATAGTAGAGAGCTCCGTCAGCAAAAACAATATTCAAATGAAGCCTTAGCATTCAGATAAATGGGAGTTCAAGTTCGTTGAGCTCGAATGTCGCCATTGCCCATTCCCTAATCATTTTTATGTAGTTCCTCGGTGAAAACTAAGTTTTATTCAGATAAACTTCCTCACTGTTTTATGTTCATCCAAGTTTTTTTCGTGGAATTCAGCCCAAACTTCCAACAATAACAAGGAAAGTGTAAGTTTCTGACTGCAGTAATCTTATCGACAAATTGACCTGCGCTGTAAATAAGAAGTGTAATTTGATCGACATGTCTGTAGAAACCTATGGATAGTCCATGTTCAAGGAAATCTCCCATCCTTTCTGTATTCAAAAACTTGTTTATTTGTTCTGCCAATGTTGTAATTTGCCTGACCAGGTTTCACTTTCATTTCAAAAGTTAAACATAGAAAAAGCAATTCGTTCACAGTATCGCCAGCCGCTGATCAATCGCACCGCGGAGACAAAGTTGCACAAAAATATCTGTCCATGAAAGAAAAGTCCTCACATAACTTTGGCTTTCAATGAAGGGTTGACCAGTCAAGACTTGTATTTTCTAAGTTTCAAATAAAATGATTTGTCTGTTGCGTTGTTTTCGTTGTCGATTTTTTTTCCCGTGATGGCGGACGAACTTAGTGTGACAGGTGTTGTGACACTTGTGTTTAATAAGCAAGAATACCTACCATTCTTGCTTATTAATCGAAAGTCACATGTTTAATAAGCATTAAGTATCACCTTTCTTGTTTAATAAGCAAAAAATGACTACTTTTTAGTTTAATAATCAAACTTGACACGTCAAAATTGCTTATTGACCAAAAAAGACAGGCAATTTCTTTAATAAAGCTGAAAAATGGTGTCCGAAAACAATCTGACTCTTGCTTCTAACAATCTTGATAAATTTATATATTAATAATGTCAACCAGGCACTAATTTTATAATTGTCAGAACCAACATTGGCACGACCAAAGTTATTAGCAAGGCATTAGCACAAAAAAGATATTTGAATCTCACTTCAATGCACTAAGCTTGAGGATGCTCACTAAGTTTGTGTACATGTATGATGTACATACACTTTAAAGCCAGTTAAGGTAAATAATCCAGACGATATGACTTTTGAGAATGAATAGAAAAGAGCAAATTAAATTTAATGCAACAGCTTATACCTGCTAAATCCCATTCATGTTCTCCCGCTAAAATTTCCTGAAGTGCACTGCCTGATTCTTGCAACTAGTTGAGTTCAAATAGGAAAAAAACTATTAATAATTATAAATTATGTATGCATCTACATGGAACATGGGAGGCACGGTGGCCTCATGGTTAGTGTGATTGAGTAGTCTGGGGTTATTTCCTGGCTGGGGACATTGTGTTGTGTTCTTAGACAAGACCCTTTACTCACAGTGCCTCTCTCCACCCAGGTGTATAACTGGGTACCAGCAAATTTAATGCTGGGGATAACCTTGAGATGGACTGGCATCTCATCTAGGGAAAGTAGAAATACTCCTAGTTGCTTCATGCCACAGAAGCTGGAATTTAAGCTCTGGCCTGATGGCGCACTTGGCTTGTATGCAGACTTTACTTTTTTATATGGAATGCAAGTAAGAATGCCAGTTCCGATCAAAGGGGTCTGTAAAGCTAGCATCAGAATTCTTACATTAACATGTCTAGTGTCTCATGTTTCTGTATCACAATTAAGTGGGAGACATGATATGCTGACATAAGGGTTAGTGTGTTTGACTCTAGATCTAGATAGTAGTCCAAGTTCAAAGCAAGCTGCCAGTGCTCCCTGCATTTTGTGTTCTTGGGCAAGGCACTGTTCTATACTTGCAGTAATTCCCTGCACCCAGAAGTACAAATGGGTACCAATGATTTAATTGCTGGGAGTAATCTTGCAATAGACTAGCATTCCGTCTGGGAGAGGGCAGAAAGACTCCTTGTTTTATAACAGAAAGCACTGGCTTGATGTCATGGGTCACTAAACTCAAATACAGTTTTTACCTTTTCCTGTTAGGCTGTCACAACACATGGGTTATTGACGCCTCTGGCTGAGCCTGAGGCTGGTCACTATGGTAGCATACTGGCTAAATTCTGTTTCTGGATGAATTTTTCATGCGGCCAGTAGAAAGGCAAAAGAACATCTACATCTCCTACAGGGCCCAAGTTAAAACTACTAACCATGGACCCAACCCCCAAAAGGTTAAATAATTAACATACAACTGGGTGGAAAGAAGTACTGGAAGAGTTACCACTGCAAACTTGTGTCTTGCCCAAAAACAAACCAGACAGTGCCTGGCCAGGACTCAAACCTTAACTAAATACTAAGTAGTGGACCTATCCAATGGTTAATATAAATTCAGGAAAATCTTGGTTCAATTCTCACAGTCAATGATGTTTTTCTGTGGAGATGGACTCCAAACTAAGTTTTTAGCAGAGTTCTGGCAGCCCAAAGGGACGCCAAGCGGAACCCCATACTCATATAGGAAAGAAAAGGAAACCCATGAGTTGATTTTCTCATGGTTATCATGGCTAGTGGTATTGCTCGTGGGCATGAGAGCATGACGACACATAGTCATACTCCAAATAATAGGTTGACAGAGACAAGCAACCTTGGTTTACCGTGTACTTCTTTGATATTGGACATCCAGGTTATGATCAATTGACATCTGTCAAAACAAGGTATCCGCTGACCAGTATGTGACCATATCGCAGGCTCAAGTTTCCAGCTTATCGAGGTCACATTTTTTTTTTTTTAAGTTGACTGCTGACAAAGTGCTGGTTTTTGATTGGATCGCAGGCTGGTGTCAGGGTAACTTGTTGAAAACAGGGCAGGATTGTTCGGAAGCCAGTTAACGCTAACCCAGGATTAAAAGTTAACCAAATTATAACTTTTTCTTCCACTGACAAATGTTTTTTGCTGCTTTGTTTTGTTTATATGGTGATTATTAAAACAAAACAGAAGGCCACACAATATACAGAAAACCTCACCGCAAAGTTACAAAACTCAAATCAAAATTCTACCTTTTCCTGTTAGCTTAATCAGGCTCTGAACAACCTGGCCCAAGAGCTCTGCTTTTAGGCTGGCCTAAATCTATATATTAATCTTTACCTGGGTGTCTGGAACCATTTTATTTGTTTTCTTCTGGCCTGTCCTTTCTTTCACTTTTTGTACCAGTTCATTCACTGCCATGAAAATTAATAAAAAAAAACATGTAGAATTAAACGTTTGCTAGACAAGAGAAAATTAGTCTGTGAGGCTAGCATGTAGTCAGCAACTGGCTAGACAAGTGTCCTTTCAAATATATTTTATTTAAATAAGGTCTATGAAATTTTACTTTGTTGTTATCAAGTGAATGTC
This sequence comes from Orbicella franksi, assembly GCF_964199315.1. Lineage (NCBI taxonomy): Eukaryota > Metazoa > Cnidaria > Anthozoa > Scleractinia > Merulinidae > Orbicella > Orbicella franksi. Next base: position 21,275,443 of record NC_138145.1, read on the forward strand.
TAGCAATTCCTGAGGGCAAGGCACACTGTACTTCACCTGTAGTTATTATAAATTATCGGCCAGCTCCTCATCCGAGGGAGTCTCCCAAATACAAAGGACGGGGTTGCTCATTGTACCTTTTGGGGATTAAAAAAGTGGTTTTTGGTTCCTCTTATGGTGTTTAGCCTCAAAAGGTCCACAGCAGGAGCTTTTGCAGTACCTTTTGGGGTGTTGAGACAAAAACATACAGTGTTTCCACCAGAGCACGCCATTGTGGGAATCCTGCGTTACAATCAGAGATGGCCCCCAGAAAAACGAAAAAAGGGCCAATTTGGCCCTTTCCTTTTACAAGACTGCAGGCTTAACACAGGCAGAATATTTTAAAAGCCATCCCAGGGCTAGAAATTGTGATCGATACGGTCACCAATGCAACAAGCATTTCATCCTTGGTGACCAAAAATTCTGGTTTAGTCGCCATAGTACAGCATAATGGCGACTACATTTCTCTGTGTTGACGATCAGTAACCGTTATTTTGTCACACATTACATGTATGTCCTTCTAGAAAGTCATATTGAAAGATCTTTGTTTCGAAAACACTCAACATAAGAAAAGAAGTTAATCCATCCTTTTGCTTTGCTGTATTGATTCTCTCTTATCGGAAAACTTCCAAATGGCTGACCGAGTTTGAAATCGCCCTATAATGCATTGCAAACCTTTGATCATTGACTACGTCACGTAGGCCTAAGGATTGTTCTCTTGTAATGCACGGATCATTCATACTAGTATCTGAATCAAAAGAAACTTTATTGAGTAGAATCCCTTCAAGAAGCACTTACTATTAAATTTTATCATAGATCCTAATAAACTGCTTTATTTTCCTTGGTACCCTGATGCATTTTTCCCTTCTGCAGCTTTCAGTTTATTGGTCCCTTTCCTAAAAAATTGGCCCCTAAAAAAGATCTTCAGGGGCCACTTTGGCCCTCAAGTAGAATTTTCTGGCTGAAACACTGACATATGTTATGTAAGAATTGGTACCTCTTAGGTAAGGGAGAAAAAAATTTCAAGCCACCCCCACAAAACAGGATCTTGGTACCTCTTAGGGGTTCTTTTCAGAATTTCTGACGAGCACCCCCGTCCTTTTGATATGGGAGTCCCCCCCCCCCCCCTGGGGCTCCTCAGTACTCTTGTTAGTAAATTGAGAAGTAGCAGCATGCCTCAGGCTTGCTGATACATATTTTTCCTCTTTCATCTCGCACTGCGTTCACTTACAACCTCCAACCACAATAATGTCCAGTTAAATAAACAAATCAAGACATTATGAACTACAGTAAAAAGAGGATTAAGTGAGTAAGCATACAAATCAGTCATAGAATTTTCTGTTGTTGTTTCCTCCATAGTATTGTCTAGGTAGAATACTTACAGAGAAAGTTTGGAAATATCTGATCAGGCTTGTCTATGATATAGTTACACTTGGGACAGCGATTGCTCTCTTCCAGGCTCCGTGTAATACATTGATAGCTAAATAGTAAAGCAAGAAAAATGTCATATATTTGACAGTTTTATAGTACTTAATATGTACTTAAAGTACTTTTATAGTACTTAGTAAGTACTTGCAGTGCTTATGCTAACTAAAATAATAAATGCAAAGAGTGTGCCTTGCAGTTTAGAAGTAGCATTATTAGCAATCATTAATCATTAACAAACTGGCAACCCATGCAAAAAGAAAGACATTCCAGGTGTGTTCCAGGTGTATTTACATTTGGTGTACATGTAACTTAACTGTAAGAGACAGTAACAGAGTACATGTATGTGTACTAAACATTTTCCACTAGGGTATTAATTGAGCCTTTTTGTATGCTTGGTCAATAAAGGATTTATTACATGGAAAAAGAACACTATTTTGTTATGGGAAAAAGTGGGTAATCTAGTGCCATCTTGCCCGCTCTGGTAGCTATTCACAGTTCATCTTGCCTGCACACAGAGCTACTTGGACAATCTAAACGGAAAATTAAGAACAACTCTCCTCCCATTCCAATGATGGAAAAAATGGCGCATTTTGGTTGTTATGCAAGTTCATCATTGATTTGGGGGGAGGGGTGGCTTTATTTCTTAGTTTATTCTGACCAAGATTGTAGCCATATAATAAATATGGGTTATTGACCAAGCATCAGGCCAAGATGGCCGGTTATTGGCCAAGTTCTTTTTTTGCATGTTTATGGAACAAGACAAAGTGGAGGTCCATAAACACGCCAAAAAATGAATGAGGCCAATATCCAGCCATCTTGACCAAACAAGCTTGGTCAATAAAGGATTTATTATATAGAAAAAAACCCTTGCTATTTACTTGTGGGACACAGCATGTAATCCTGAGCGGGCAAGATACTGTAGCCCTATCTTGCCCACTTGGGTAGCCAATCACAGCGTTGGTTAATCTTGCCTGCTCATGGAGCTAGCCATATAAGAAGTGTAAATACCAGTCACCAGTGTCACTCAGTCTCATAATAACATACTGTAAAGCTCCTACTGGTATCATATTAAACACAAAGTAGCATTTATAAACAGGTCTCCAGATGGAACTTGGTATGTGGAAGACATAATGTTAATCAAATCCGTGGACAGACATCAACAAGTAATTGTCTCGTAATAGCGTCGTATTGATCGTGTGATGATTAATTTAACATTTCAAGAGCACAGTGAAGTAAAATTCCGGGAACATACTTACACATGTCATACAGTACTGACACTCTTCTAAACTATGAAAAAAAGCTGCTCTCGAAACTCCTGCATTTCACTGCTAACACATTCAGCGTCGTTTTGTCATGCATTGCTAAGCTGAGAGCGGAAAGTATGAAGGCATTTAAGCGTAATTATGCAAGAAATTTAACTTTAATTAGCTTAACTGTAAAGTAGTATGCACACACAAAACTCCCGTTTTCCAAGAGCCTGACGTTTAAGGAAGTACACAGCATGCAGCTATAAATCCTTACCAAAACGTATGTCCACATTTCGTCATAAAAGCCTCATCGATGGTGTCAAAACAAATCGGACTGCAGTTTAAAAACAAAAAAAGTATTTTATTACAGGTCTAAAATCACGCAATATGTCCGGAACGAAGTGTATCAATTAACGATCACTTAAACAGGTAAAACACTTTCGATGAAGGAATTTGCTCTTACCAAACAAAATCACTGTTTTTATCGCTGAAAGAATTCATAATTCCACCATAAACTGGAGGATGCGGTCTCTTTCGGCGACGTCCAGCCCTCGTTTGACTCGCCTGACCGGAGGTCGAATTCGACGACGACAGTTGAGACATCTGTGCTCAGATTCTACACCAAAGAATTCATAAACGCTTGCTGTAAAGTACCATTCACATTTCCAAGTCAGGTTCCGGCGGGTGTTTGCTCTGTGAAACAAATGGTACAGGAAAATATTGACCTCATTCTAACAATATAGATTCTGGAGTTCACGTTTAGTTTGGGCCATTCTCGTACCCAGAGCCTCTCGTTAAAAATGTTGTCTCGCTGACCACGTGACTAAGGGCTCCGTTTTCCCAAATACCTTACTAGTAAAACTTTCTTTGAGGCGTTTTTTTTTTTTTTTTCTTATCTTTTCTTGGATTTCATTTAGCCCTGGTAGAAAATTCAAACAAATTTATGAAACTTGCGCTCTCTTTGGGTTGTAGGCTGCCGCCAAGCTTGTGTGATGAAAGAGGAATGGGTGGGTTACCAACATAGAGCTGATTGAATGACGAGAAAAAAAACTGAGTTTAACAGGCAAGCTTTACTTGGGGGCTAATTGACTTGTGTGGGGACCTGTGGAGGCTAATCAACTTTAGGTTGGGGGCTAATTGACCTTGGTTAGGGGCAAACAGGCTGGGGGCTAATAGACTTGCGGGGTAAGCGACCGATTACCAACGGATGTCATACGATAGGCCTTCTACCTAGCATTACAACCATGTTTCCAGCTGTCCACACAGGACCTGCAAGCCAAAGTCAGGCAAATGAGTGCAAATAGGCCATTTTCATGTTCCCAGACCTACTGGACTGGAACTAGCTTGACAATGAGGCTAATGTGGGGAGTCTTTTTAAATGCAAATCACATTTTAATGATATTTAATGATATTCCTTGCCATGAGCCTCCATTGCAAGCTAGTTTCAGTCCAGTTCGGAGAATACGCAACTGGTCTATTGGAGAGTTAGCTCCATTGGGAATGTTCAAACTGAAAAAAACTCAAGAGACTGAGAACAAACAGACAACACCAGATGTTTTACTTCAGTTCATTTTGTCTTCAATCGATATAATATTACAAGAATCTATTTGAACGAGAAACTCTGTTCTGTTTGAAAAACAAGTATATATTTATTGATGTGATGTATAATACAAGACCTTGGAAAGGGTAAGGCTACGGTACACAAAAGTTCGAAAGAATGAAAAAGTTTGTTTCAAGGCCAAAAAAATAATATTATATGCTTCCATTCAAGTCCCAAGATGAATAAACCCAAAAATTTCAATGTTCTTCCTGAGAGAGCAAGGCGTGATTACTGAGATGGTCAAGGACTTAATTCTTGTGGTCGATCTGATTGAGTTAGCTACAGAAAACATAAAGAGAAAATAGAAATTTAAGGAGGAAAAAAGAGAAAGTGCATATGATATGAGGGATATGGATTGGACTGCAGTGTGTACGTTCTTTTAGAGACTTAGCCTGCCCTCTTTCACTTTGGGATCGTCACGCATTCCTTATCTCAAAAAACATGAAAGATTGTGTAACAAACCCAACTGACATCTATGTAAGCGAAGTAATTGAATAATTCAATTGGGAATGACATTAGAAAGTCTCAAAACGGTTTGGTATTTTCCTTTGCAGTTTTAGGTTCTGAAAGTGTCCGCGATTATTTGCCAAAAGTGAGCCACATTAAACTCTACGCTTTAGTTTTCTGTTTGCTAAATTCGCATTATGGCCAGAAAATTTTGTTGATTTTTGAACTAATCAGGAGTAACGCGGCAACCTGGCTTTCGTCTATTTTCCTGCATTTTGCTGGGTACACATTTTTACTTTACCCTGACTGTTCTTACGATACAGTTGAAATCCACTATTTTGAACTCTCAGGGGAAACAAAAAGTAGTTCAAAACGGCAGAAGTTCGAAAGAGCCGATAGTAAATGACTGAAGGGCAAATCCAAGGGAAATGGTTTGGGGTTTGAAATAACCGAGTTCAAATTAGAGGGATCTAACTGTACTATTATCTGTTGTAATTGGCCAGATGCGATCAACTTGGATTGGTTTTTGTTTGGTGGCAGTCATTAGGAAGATCTAGCTTGCTTCGCCCTTCTCCTCCTGCAAGAGGTCTGAGATGGTACAAGAAGAAATTCCTGCCCAGGTACAAAAGGAACTTGCCAGCACATAGTGCAAAGTAAAGCAACTCAATAGTCCACAGCTACTGTGTAAAATAACAGTGACAGTTCCAGACACTAAAAACGCAACTATGAGTAGTTTATAACACTCCTGATTATAAAACTGTAAAGCTGTACACATTCCCACAACCATGGTACAATGCAGAAGCTTCAAAAACTTGTGCAGCGTCTGTTATGAATCGGATTTCCAGATCTTTATGGTTTTGTCATTTTCCAAAGCACCAGATGCTATGATATTTTCTGTCGGATGGCACGCAGAACAAAGGACCACATCTAAAAGACAAATTGACACTTTTAGATGATGGAAACTAGTAAAATACGAAACATGTTTCTTTGCATTTTTCCTCTGTTGGAACAAGATGCATTTTGTAAATAAACCTAGGTAATACAATTTTACAGAGGTGCTGCTACTTGTACTAACCACTCACTCTCACTTTTTTTTTTTTCTGAGATGTGGTACATGAGTACTTAAGGGGTAGACGACTTGTGCTCTAATCATACACATACACCCATGTAATTGCCAAAGCTAACAAATTAAAGTCTGTTTGTGGACAAGAAAAGATTTCCTCTTGGCATGGAGCATCTATAGAATGGCAGCTTACACAGACAGCACACCTTTTTCATCACACCAAATTTCAACTGATCTTACATCATTAATTTTTCATTCATTTAATAAGTTAGTTTGGTACAAGAGAAGCACAAGAATTGAATCAGGACCCCCAAATCATGTCATTTGCCACACCTTGCCTTTGAACGGATGCTCTTTACGAGTCAATATTGTCAAGAAAGGTAGGTTATTTTATTTTAATCCAAATGAGTGAAATAACATACCACTATGCCCTTCTAGCTTCTGTACCACTTCCTTGGATTGCAGGTTCCAAATATACACCATATTGTCTTCTGACCCAGATACTATCCACTACAACATTAAAGTCAAAATTCCAGTGAGGAAAACAAGTTCATCCAATCGTCTACTTAACAATAAAAAAGCCAAGCGCATTGTTTCTAAAATAGTGTAGCCAACAGGAAATACAAAACATTAGGGTGCTACTGTAAAAGTGGAAATCACAGAATTAGCTTCAAAGTATTTTATAACGCTGAAAAACAACCCAGGAATTGAATCCCATCTGAGTGTTAGCCCTAGATGGAAAGTGAAGACCACACAAGGCAAAGCCAGATTAAAAGGAAGACCTCTGACCTAATTGCCATTGCAATACGGACTGAGCTACGAGATCAGATGGAGTAAGTTGCAAGTTATTATTGTCACCGTGGTAATTTAAGCCAATGTAGATATTAAGGGTACAACAATATTGAGCCATGCGGCATTGGTATAGTCCAAGCTGGAAAATTAGAAAATCAACTCTTGCAGGTTGGAAAATACCCTGTTCTCTGTGTTAGCACTAGAAGGAATTGGAGATTGCATGAAGCCAATTGAAATTTCTGTTCTTCAAATGTAAACCAAGAGGTAAAGCAATCTGGCATTCAATAAACAACAAATCAATGTTGCCAAACCTTGCCCCCTGTAACAGAGAAATTGGCAAATATACAGTATTTTTCATTCTTGTGACCAGTGTAAGTCTTCAGACACTTTCCTTTGCTGTAATCCCATAGTTTCAGGGTGCTGGAAAGAAAATTTCATTGCAAATATGAGTTCAAGTTACTGTAATGACCTTTTGTACTTTGCCATCAACAACTACATGTACAAAAGAACAAAACTAGGCAAACAAACTCACTTGTCTAACGTTGCTGCTAATATGTACTTTCCATTAGGAGAAAATTTCACAAATGAGACTGGTGGATTGTCATCATCTGAAATAAAAAAAGTAAGGTTTGTTCATTGACAAGTCATTACTTTTGTTTGACAATTTGATTGTATACAGCGTGCTCAATATCGAGGGACTAACCTATTAGAGTCTTGAGGCACTGTCCAGAAGCTGTATCCCAAATGCGACTAAGGAGAACAAGTACAAAGTAAATCAAACATTAAATAGATAACATTGTGACCTGGAGCTAGGTGCACATTGCACTGGCCGACAAAGCTGTTAGGCAGCAGAGTGTGTAGGTCTTATGTAGCACTTGGCATGAGGGAGATGGGTGAGGGTGGAGGCAAAATAACATTGTAACAACAAAACAAACAATGCAAGCAGTAAACCTACCAAAGGCCATCATAACTGCTTGATACAATCAGAGCACCATCTCTGTTGAAATGAACCTGAAACAGTAGTCATACCAAAAAACACTAATTAAAAGCATGCAAAAGTTATCATAAAAACTTGCAAATCAACTCTTGCAACAAACCTGTATGCAATAACCGACTACCTTGCCATGCAATGCAATCTTTTATGCAACTCATGTTGCAACTGTCACAAGAGATACATGAAACACTGAAGTTTTAGTATGTTATAATTTACGTGTATGTTGCAAATAGTTTGTATTTTGAAATGATTGTCACTTATAAGGCAAATTTCACAAAAGTCTAAAGAAGTAATAAAACCTTTTTTGCAATCTTGTTGTAAACACAAAAAATACTAATGCTAGCACTAAATTTTACATATTCAAACATTCCTTCTTACCGCTGTAACAGGATCTGAATGAGCAGGTAATGTCTTTAAGCACTTTCCTGTCTTGACGTCCCAAATGCGTACACTCTCATCAAACTAGTACAAGAAAACAAAGCAGTTTCAAAGTTGAGCGGCACAACCTGTCCAAAGTCCTGTCTATCACACACCCTCACCATCTTAAACTATTTTTTTGTTTCCTTGAGAGTTCTACTGTTGTACATGTAGCCATTTATACATGTAAATTAAATAATTAATTTATACATAACAAACAGTATTACATGTAATAATACTCACAGAGCCAGACACAATGAGGTTAGATTGTGGGTTGAAGTTACAACAAAACACATAATTGCTGTGTCCCTTGAGTGTCTTAAGGCATTTTCCCTGTAAAAAGAACATGACATCCTAAGCATTGTACAATGATACATACTGCATGTTTTAAAATTAAACAACTTTTATTTCACTGAAAGTGAAAATATTCCTGTATACACAGACACTTAGTAAAATACATGTTATGTACATGTAAAAAAAAAAAAGTAGAAAATAATAAATGTTTGGATGAAGTTTCGACTGAATTAATTTAGGCTTTAAACCTGAACCCTGTTTATTCAGTCTAAGAGTCAGGGTTTGAAAGCTGTCATAAAACTTACCGTAGCAAAATCCCAAATTTTCAGAGTTTTATCATCTGAAGCAGAAACAAGCAGCTTTGAATCTGATGACCAAGATACATCTGAAATACCCTGAAAAAAAGCCTCAAAATTAGTGCAGGTACAAGTAAGTTTCTACAGTCCACGTAACTTTGTCATTCCCTCATATTTCCCATTTCTTAATTTATAAGAAGCAAGAATTCTTTATTCTGTAGTATGGGAGAAGGGAAAATTTCAGACAAACTTTACTCAGACCCAGGTCTAGCTGGAGTTAAGTGTCTCTATTACATTGTATTGGAACAACCTCAACTAATTACAGGTCAGAATACATTCCAGCAAAAAGTCTTTTTATTGAGCCCCCTATTTCAACCCAAATCAATAAAATTTTAAAACACATGTGTATCTAACCACCAGGTGATCTGGGATTACTGTTATTGTAATGATTCGATTTAGCACCCAGGGCGTTTATTCACTTTTTGTACTTCAAGGGAGGGCACTTATCAGAGACAGGGCACTTATTCAGGACAGGGGGCTTATGTCTTTTTTGAGAAACAACCAAATATTCAAAACAAAACTTTAATACGGTTTTATTTAAAAAGGAACAATAACAATATTACGAATGTGAGCAATCAAGGAAGATGAACTTCCATTGATGCGTACCCTGATGGTGCTGTAACATGATAATTAGAATAGGGATGCTTATTAGAATGGGGAGGCTTATTGGAAAAGGGGTGCTCATTATCCCATTGACTCCTGTGCTGGCCGTAACCAGCCGTAACAAGCCTTGACCTTTCTTCCACTTCTGACATCATCACCTTTGACCAAAATTGGCATCATCCTTGCTCAATTTCTGCAGGAGGAAAAGATCTTTCAAATGACACCCAGATCAGAGTGATCTGCCCAATGGAACCTGATATATGCACAAAAATTGACAAAAAATTGAGTGAAAAACTCAGAGCAAAATTCCCTGCCACTACACATGGCTACTCCTTGGCAAAAATCACCTGTCTCAATGATGCTTTCTCAGAATGTTTTAAACTGGAAGTAAGCCCAGTAGAAGGTCAACCACTGCAGCAAAAAGAAAAGATAAGGAGAAAAAGGAAAGATGAAAAAAAAATTGAAAAGCCTAAAGACGTAGGTCACTTTCTTGTCCAAAGGCTCTCTCAAAATTTTGATTTCTGTGCATGCCCAAGCAAAAATGTCATAAAACGCGATGCTAGTGGAAACAAAGGATGCTGTTATGTTGCAAATGCCTTTTTGAGTAGATTGGAGCTAATTTGGCCCATATCTAGCCTGAAAATCTCCAAAATGTCCAAAAACATATGTTTTTGGCAAAAAGCTCCAGGAGTCAATGGGTTAATAAAAGCACATTTGAAGGGGGGCACTTATTTGAAAGAGGGCACTTATTGGAAGGAGGGTGCTAAATCGAGTCATTACAGTATATACTTTTTCTTTCCACAGAAATTCCAATTCCACCAGGATAGAGGATCAGCATGAAAACCAGCTGCTAAGGCTGATGTGGATTCCTTGCTAAAGATAGTAATTTACATTATGGACTATGACACAAGATGCTATTATTACTGCGGATTTCAATAACACGTGGACTCTAAAAATTCAAAGCTTTACCAACAAATGTGTTTTTCGCTACAGTCAATCAAATGTTCAGCAGCTCCTCCCAACTTCAACACTGTTTCGTTGTCTGAACTGTGCTCAACGATTTGATTACCGTGCGATTGGCAGTAGTCGGAAGCTGGGAGGAGCTGCCGAACATTTGATTGATAGCAGCAAAAAATGCATTTGTTGGTTGAGCTTTGAATTTTAGAGTCCGCATGTTATTGAAAGGCGCAGTAAGTGGTACTTTCCTGAAGTTCTGGAATTATGATGTGTACATGTAGTAGGTAAATCTAAATCCAAACAATTACTGGTATCTAGCTTTGACAAAAAAGATAGAAAAGAAACTTTAAAAAAAACTGTAAAATCCCACCTTAAAGCCCCTCCCCCCCCCCCTCCCGGGATATGAGCCCATCTAATATAAGCCCCCCCCCTCCCAGTTTATAAGCCCACCCAAAACCCCTTATGAAGATATAGAAGCCCATGGCTTTAACATGGGATTTTACCGTATTTTATTCCTCGACAAAGCAATAAGACTTGCCCCTACCAGCTTGTGTCCAGATATGGTTTTCTCGAATTTTCCATCGAAAGCTCCCCATATTTTTATGTACTTGTCAGCAGCTGCAAGTTAAGGATAGATCCTGTTCAAAGACCTCAACTGTCAGCATTCTCATTTTAGTGTAGTGGGCTTCTGTCGGGTTTCATCTTAAATTCAGTCAGCGAGAGTGAGAAAGGTACATGCATGTATACCTGAGGATTTGTCTGCCTTAAAGAGCTGTCTACTTTTGGCTAGAATTGATTGTATAGTGTACTGTAAACTAAAGAGCCTTTCATAGCACAATAACAGGGCAGGAAAAAATTTTGAAACCCAGTTGTCCAGCAGGCCAGTGCAATTGAGTTTTCGGTTGCCCCCACTAAAATATTACTTATCCAATAGGTACACAGTTTTCATGCTTTATCAGCTACAGACTGTATGTACATCTGATTTTGAACTTGGTTGTTCAGCCTCCCATTTGTTTGATTCACTTTGTTCCTTTCACTCTTTACTTGAATTGAATAATGGCAAAAAGAAATGCAGAATGTTCGCGGTTTTTGTCACCATTTTGAATCTACCATATGCTTTATTAGTAGCCCCAGACTTCTGTTGTATGCAACATCCAATATGGTGGCCAACATTGCAATTGGAGGATGACACGAGCATGCTTGGATTTTAAATTTATTCATGCTTTCAACTCGTTGCTTTACTTATCTTGCAGTCTTAAGGTTTGAAATCATTTTTGATTGGAAATTATCACTAACAAGACTACTGAGGCTAATTTCACTTGCCCACCGGACCACCAAACTTCCATTTTCAGTTGCCCAAGAGCCAAATTTACTTGCCCCAAGCAATTCAATTGAACCTGGGTTTTTTTTCTGCCCTGAATAATTGCAAACTATTCCCTATATGTATAGAGCAATTTGTGGAAATCTGCACGAACAATGTACTACATGTACGTGTATAACCTAAACCACAAGAAAGTTATCTGTCCTTAGTTGACTCATTCCCAGTTATCTCTTAGAAGAAGATTGTCATCACATATGTCATATGATCAATGACACAAAAGAGGTTTCTTTTTGAGGTGGTCTATAGAAGTGAATGTGAACCAAAGAAAAGTTTAAACTTCCCATAACTCTTGTTTCGAACCTGAAGTGTCTGCTAAGGACAAGTGTTGGGAGGTTAAAACTAACATTATATTGGAACATTATAGACTACAGTACATATGACCATGAAAATGGTCCATTTATGGGAGATGCAGTCCATAAGTGGAGGTTCAGATGTACACTAGTACAAGTAAATGTTAATTTTATTTATAGTATGAAATGTCACATCAAAAATACTTGTATCAATAACAATAAACCACTTACAAGAACTTGCTAGCCAGTCTCCATTTGGACTGAACTTCACAGAGGAAATAGCTTTGGTATGACCAGCCAAAGTGTACTTCAGTATATAGTTTGGCTTCTGCATGCAAGTAAAAAAACACTAGTTAAATAGATGTCTGTATATAAATTTATCCAACTGCAGCAAATACCGTCCAAATAACAGTGCAAATATACAATGATATTATACAGTTATTTGTACAGTAGAAAACCTGTTTGCCGTGCAGGTCGGCATACGCTTGCAAAAATGTCACACTCTCCCTCTTTTCATTGATAAATTTATTAGGGAGTTTAAGCAAATCGCTACAGCTGGCTCTGATATGGCTGCCAGAAGTATATTTCCCCCAAAATGAGACACTGCACATGTACGTCGGTTGCATCCAGCCGTAACGTGAAATCTGACTATGTGAGTCCGGATGTTTTGCCGTAGTGGCTACTACGTCGGGTTTATTTTGCTTCTCTGGCCCTTTTCAATGGACATCTTGGCATTTTAAGAATTCCATTGGATACTATATCCTTTAAACTCAATTCAAGTCAAAGATTGTGTCAAGGTTGCCTTTCATAAGCTTGTAAATCCATATCCTGAATTTACGATAAGTTTTGGAAAAGGTGTTGGAATGGCGAAGCTAGTCAAGTGAAATATTCATGTTGAGCACGTGGTTGTTTTTCTTCGGTTAAGTTTGCTTTGAGGGTTTAGAGAAGATGTTTTATATCTGGATAACTATACGATGCTATTTTGCTTCTTTGAGTATTGATATATTTGTGTTCTTCACTCGATATTCTTTGAGATATTTGTCTCTGAAATTAAATATTTCATCCATCAGATTGTTATGGTACAAAGTGTATGGCATTCACTTTCGCTCAGAAATAACCTGTTTGTCCTACCGAATAATGGCCATCGTCCTTTGAGCGAAGCCATTTGGCTGTGAGAAACTAAATAAAAGAGATTTTAAACTCCTTAGCTGATGTTTCTTTCATCTTTGTATTTTGCTTTACTTGCTAAACTTAAAATTTGGCAGACCACTGAGACGTACTCTCCTCAGACCTTTTCAGTCACAGCAGCCGTAGTAGCACCAGCCGTAGTGATTTGCTTAAACTCCCTATTGACTACAGCAGCTGGATAATATATCCCCTATTAGATGTTTTGGTGTGTAGTATCGCTTTATATTTTTGCTCGTTGTTTGTATTTTGATTCACCCTACGGTTTGTCAAAATATAGCAAAACTCATAAAAATATACACTGATACTACACACCAAAATATCTGAAACAATATATTTATACCATGTCATAGAAAATACAACCAATCAGAATACAGGAAAGCCCTTGTATACTTAATGGTATTACACCCAACTTTCCCATTGCGTGCAGCACATAATGTCATACTAAAATTGTGTTTGCCAAAGACATCTTTTCTATAGCATGGTATAAAATAGTACTGTTACGCAATGCTTTTTTGTGGTATGCCATGCAATATCCCACTTGCCACATGTATAGCAGAATATACAAAAGCCTTTAGATGAGTGTGTATACAAGGAAACTACAAGATGCAAGTGGGATATTCCATGGTATACTATCGTCCATGATAAAGAGTTACATAACTAGACAATGCATTTTACAGCCAGACCACAAATCATAGTAGAATTATATGAGCAATAATTATGGGCAGCATGACTCTATTCTCCCAGAGGAGAGTTAGGAACTAATTAGCAATCAGACCAGCATAGAAAGCCCTCACGGGCTACGGGTCAATAGCCTATAAGGCAAAGCCGAATGGGCTATTGACCTGTGGCCCTCGAGGGTGAAGGGTCTAATTGTTTAAGTATCACCCAACTAGTTGGACAGAAAAGGCAATGATAAAGTTAGCAAATGTAAGTTGAAGAAATATTTATTAGGGAATAAAACGAAAGAAAGCATCACGCTCGATTGCGCCAATTTCGCTACTTGAGGACTATTGCTAATATTCCTCTAGTAGCGTAGCCAATTAAAATGCAGGATTTGTATTAGTCCACTGGTTGGGTGATACTAAGAGAGAATATTATGGGTAGCAGGTAACTGCTGCAAAGGGGTTGTCAAGGTTTGCTAGGGATAGAGAAATCCTGGGATCATGTAGGATACAGAGAGAGAGAGGGTTAGCTATAAAGTAAAACATTGAACAGACCTACAATTTGACTCAGGATATATAGTAAATAAGTAAGCCTTTATTTTACCGGGTACATCTGAAGCTGCCTTACAATTTAACACTGTTATCACATTCATTCAACGAAGCAAGCCCTGTTAAAAAGATATATAGATCAACCTTCAGGGCAGATACCCAGTTACAACTTAAGCCTCGTTCTTTCAACCCCAAAATCGATTACCATGACTCAAGCTTAAGTTTTAAAGTTATGCTTATTAATTGCTTTTAATTTTTATAATTTTACAAAAGTCAAAAAGACGATAGTTTAAGGTTGCATGCATGCATGCACTAAAGTTTTACAACTTCACTGCCTTTAGAAAACCATACACATGGTCACTACCTCACAAAGTATTTCATATACAATATATACCTCAGCTAAGGTAATACGGTTTGCTAAATATGAACACGAAAAGCTTCGATTTACCTTTACAGACCCTGAAGAAGCTGCTGGATTTGCGGCAACGGGCTGTGTAGATTTCGAGGTTTCCGAAGCGCTATTCGGTTGAGCGGGCGAACTTTCATTTTTCACCGCTTCTTCTGCTGATGCCATATGTGTCTTGATGCCCTCAAGATACAGGGCCTTTCAGTTTGACCAGGCAACACTTCTAAAGACTTAGAAAAGAAGAGCTTTTCCTAGAGAAAAACAAGTTTATACAAACGCGAGTGAAAGACACACGTGAAGCACCCGATTCACCAACCGCAAGGACGTGTGGGTGGTGATTATCATCAAATAGGACCGCAATGCATCCAGATGATATTGGTGTACTATTCTCTATTTTCCAGTTCCCAAAAATTTGAAATGCTGTTGGGAATAAACAGACCTCCCAATAGCAAGTTTTTGTGCATTTTCTTTCTTTTTTCTTTTTTTTTTGGGTGGGGGGGGGGGGGGGAGGGGGAGGCAAAACAGAGTGAGTTATGGGTAATTAGAAAATAGAGAATACTGTGGATTTAGTTGCGTCCTTATAGGCCAGGGTGCGTTCGATTCTTGATCTTATTCTAGATTGAAAATAACTTTCGGGTTTTCCAAAAAAGAGCTACTCCATCGTTTCATAAGTAAAGTGTGAAGAAGAGCTCCCGAAATCGACCGTCGGTAAGCTGTCGGCCGACAGGCTACCGACGGGTTGCCGACAGTTTTCTAAAACAAAAAGTTTGCTGTAGAATACTGCATGCGCTCAATCTAAGGAGCTTATTTTCATCACTTTTCGGGGATTAGGAGAATTTTCTAACATCTGTACATGTATCTCTCTTCAATTTACATTTTAAAACTACTCCTGTGTTTGGTTTTGCAAGGAAATAAGAAGGATAGTATCTTTCCTGCTCAATCGATTTTATCATATTATTTTGTTCTAATTCGTCAGTTCTCGTTCTTTATCGTTTTAAACATTTTATACACTGCTCTTCAATGTTTTTTATCCCCAGTCTCCGCGCTTTCGTAACAAACCACAAGCATTCTGGGTAATCAGAGATGCAGATGTTCTTCCTCCAAAACCCTCACGTCGACTGTTTATAGGCAGAAATCGGTGGATTTATTCTCTTGTGGCTACACTATCAACAGGAGACAACAGCTTGACGGTTTTCTTCAGGTAGTAATTTGTATTGGAGTTGGAGTCTATCTGAAAATGATTGAAACACGAAGACGTGAATAGGAGGTGGACCGAAATTTGTCAATTGAGTCAAGAGAGTGTAACTCGCTTCACTGGACCATTGGATTTTCACTAGTTTCTGGAGTAGTTTGGCAATTTTACGAGCGCGTGAAAGGTTGTGACTTTAATTTTGGATAACGCCGTAATTTTGAAGCGTTTTTGGTGAAGTGCAACGTCTAAAACTTGCGCTGCCTTCGCCGGCCACCACAACATCAGCTTCACTTCCGATTGGGATACTGGCGCTGTTCTGCGTGTCTTCACGCAATAAAAATTTCCTTTGTCTGGTGTTGACACTTTCGGCAATTTTGTCGGCTGGTATTTACAACTTTATGGTCCGTTTGGAAACGGGAAGGGAGCTTTTCGTAGTCACGGTTTACTACGTTTATATTATACATCGCTCATCCTTCCAAATCAAGACGTTTTATTCTACAATCGTGACAAATAAACTTTACGAAGAAAAGGTTATTTGACTAATTATTATTGTTTCGTAAGAAAAGGTTAAAAGGTGTGGACCTTTAAAAGTGACACAGGCAGAAACGTGTGTGTTATTTTCATGCTTTACTTTGTTGAGCCCGGCTTGTTGCATTCGTGTGTTTGTGCCAACAATTAATTCCGTACTATAAATGTGGCAAGCACTCAATATCAAGTTATAGTTCACCAGTCTTGGAGTTACATGTGCACTACGGTGAAGAAACACAGCTGTTATGACAGACAGTCAAGGATGTCACACTGTACAGCCGACTCCTTCGTCTCCAAATTCTAACCCATTCAAATCTTGGCGTGATGTTGTTGATGTTGACTTGCAAACAAATGAGAGAATTATGCCTGTGAACAATAACCCTAATGAAGATCCGCAGGCTCATGCTCATCATAATGGAGATGCCTCTCATACAGAGTTAGACTCTCAAATGGCTGAAAGTGAGATCCAACAAAGAACTAGAAATCTGCGTAAAGATCTAAGGCTTGACCTTGTTGAGACAAACTCTGATACTAGTCTTCCTCCACCTAAAAGTTCATGGTTGCTGCGCCTGTTTGAATCCAAGCTATTTGATATGTCAATTGCAATTGCATACTTATTCAATTCCAAAGAACCTGGAGTGTTGACGTACCTTGGGAATAAACTATTTGTAAGTATATAGTTTGGAAGTTTCAAATTACAGTGAGTCCTTTTTGGTCAGCCTCACCTGGTCATACTTCTAACAAAGGATATTTTACACAATTATTCTGTATTAGTATTAGTCTGCAACCATAATAATTTTTGGAACCTTCTCTTAGCACCATCTCTCAACAAAGGAATGAAGTCCAGTCATGAACTTTTCCTATTCCTGTTTGTTTTGTGTCTCCGCTGCTATGAAGACTTGTCTATTTTAGATCTACCTTTTTTGGATATTTTAGCCAGGTGATGGTATAGTCTTGCCAAAATATTACTCTTTTCCCAACATAGTTTGTTGTCTAAATATTCTGATACATTGAACATGCTCGCATTATCTTTCACCTCTATAGAATGAAACTAACAGCAGGTGCTGGGTTTTGGAATAAAGCTCTGCCCTGGGGTTTTGTTCTGGGAACATTGATTCACTGCATGTGTAGAAGTGTTTAAAAAGCACCAAAGGTTTAACGAGATGAATACATACTATAAAATTCTGGTTACAAGCCCCCCTGGTTACAGGCCAACCTATAAGTATACTGCTTGTAAGGCCTCCTCCAAACATAAGGCCCCCCATTTATGAGCCTACCCAAAACCCCATTATAGCTGTATGAAGTTGTGTAAGCCCACGACTTAGATGCAGGTTTTTACGGTACACTGTTAGTAGTCTTTAGATCCCCCAAAAACAAGGATAGCAAAAAAATTGAAAGACATTTGGTTATTTTTCTCAGAGCTTTGATGATGAAGATGTCAACTTCTACTTGCCGCAGCTCATGTAAGTAACTTTTTGTTTCTTTTTTTATTGAGAAATTTTGGAGAACATCCAACTTGAGTAACATAAAAAATAATGAGCTGCTTATATACATGTACATGGTTGTATATAACTAATATCAGTATCGATAATTCAAATACTCTGGCTTCTTAAGTGTCATGGTTAATGGATTTTCACTAATTAGAATTTTGTTTTTAGTAACATGTACATCCATGTGGATGAAGTGTCAGAAGCTCTTCACAGATACTTGGCTGAGAGGTGCAAAAGAAGCTTTTCCTTCGCTCTGCAGGTACATGTAACTGCAATTTCCTCTGTAGTCCTGTTTTCTTTTACACTCAGTACACATTAATAGTATCCATTTACAATAATGTGTGTGAAGAGACAGAGTGAGAGCAATGTACTGTTTTGCCCAAAACGCACACTACTGCTGCATCTCTTTAAATTTCCCATAACTGGAATAAATTCAAAACCCCCATTATGGTTATTTTCCTAACCTGTTATAAATGTTGAATTTATATGGTTTGTTACATTTATTTTTTATGACTCCTCAAACCCTGCAGGCTTCTTGGTTATTAGAAGCATATTGTGCTGATGGATGGCTTCCATCTAAAGAGTATGCTAGAGGCATCAGATTACTGCAGTTGGTGTTGGAGGGATGCAGGCCAAGGTACAGTATGTGACAAAAATGCACAATCTTGTAGTCCTCCATTCCTTCATTCTGAGACCAAAGGGTCAAGTAATGCGACATTATGCAAAGACAATCAATCAATCAATTGAAGTTAGTCTTTACTTATTTAACACAAGTTACATTCATTACAAGTTCCCAAAAGTAGCATGGCTAGTCGATTTGGGTGGGAAATAAAGTCCAGGAAATGTAGTGTTCAGACCAAGGGACCCTTGTAGGGACATGATTTAAGGGGAATTTGTGTAAAGCTCCTTTAAGTAAATCAAAACATGCATGTTGCTGAGCAGTTTGAATTGACAGCACAAGGTACAGGGATAAAGCTTATTTTCCATCATGCATTGTAGTTCACCTTGTGTCCTTACAGTTTACTCTTCATTAAGTGATTAACCAACTTGTAGGACTGCAATGATGCGTTCTTCCCACAATAGGATACTTACCTCAACACACTGGTTATGATGTGATAGTCCAAGAAACAACTTTTTATACTTGTTAAACAACAATCAACTCTAATTACGACTGTTCTGAAACTTCTAAGAGTTTGCAATGCACTTCAAAGCAGTGTAGACTTGTTGTCATTTTCTATTTTCATTTAAAATCACTATGCAGTGTGTATCAAATGCTAGGTTTAGGGAGGACTTGTTGCAGTTATTAGTCAAGTTATTATTTGTTATTAAAGTTCAACACTTTTTGGCACATCACCACTTCTTTATTTTATTGTTGCACTGGGATATTTTTTCAACCTCAGTGGGACCCTGTAAATCTGGTCACCAACAAGCCACAAAAGTTGGCCATATCAATGGGGTGGCCATGCCAAAGGGGTTCGTTTAATAAGAAAATAACTGACTGAACTTTTTGTTGAGACCAGAATAAAGTGGGGGTAATAACAAGGTGGCTGTATTAACAAGGTTGGCTGTAAGGTGGGGTTCCACTGTATTAGTTTGCCACAAAATATATTGTGATGTACATAAGTGCATCAAGTGTCTATTGTTACAGTCCTATAACTACCTGTCAAATGAATGAGGTCAATGAGTAATTGACTTATTAATTTTATAAGCAAACTGTTAGGGATGGCTAATTAAAAGGAGTAAATGCTTTTGAAAACAATAACATGATCATTGATTTTCTTAACAGGTCACCCTTAAGTCCATCAGGTATAGTTGGGTCTCATGCATTACCTTCACCTGTCTCTCCAGCAGCCACAGGTGCAACATTAACCACTCCAACAAAGAAAACCCACCAGAGATCAAAATCAGATGCCACTGCGGCTATCACAGCTTCTACGCGCCTAATGCAAGTAAGCAAGGGAAAGGAATTTTATAAGGCCAGAGATTTGTTGATAAGAATAAAGTGTTGTTTGTCTCACTATGAAGTCACTTGAGGTGTAGATCGCAACATTTTAACTGCATACTGTTAGTGTTCATTAGGAGATGGGGTTGACTGATTAAGTGGTGCAATTTATATCACAAACTTAAGGTGGACTGTGATTGGTGCATTTCAATCCTCTGCTGTTCCATATTGTTCTGGTGTGAAGTTTTTCCCTCAGTGTCCACTATTGTAACATTTTCCTGTTGCAGTTGTGTTTCTTGGCAGCTATGGGCCAGGGTTCCATACTTCCAGGAATTCCAATTCCACTATCCCAATTGATGTTATTAGGGTGAAATCTTGTGTGGATAGTTTCCATGACCTTATGTGTGTACCAGTGAGGGTTTTGATTTACATGTATAAACTTCATATCATACCTTAATGGATAGTGGCTGGGCTTGTGGGTCTGTTCTTAAATGGTGTAGGTTTGGGTAAGGGAGAGGCAAGGGCAAGTCAAAAATCCTCGTTCCTGCATAGGTCACCTAGTTTCACCACTGTCAACTGTGTGGCATCCATAGAGAATCCTGTAAACTGCCCCATTTACTTGGTCTAGTGCAACTGACAGTGTCTGTTAGTTGCACTAAGTGTGAACGGATAGGTCATGTACCTTGTTGTTGAAGGCAGTGGCAAAATGGCTACCTTACATCGTGCTGCTAAGGTGGGATGTGTCATATACATGTAGATGTTTGATCACAGTTCTCCCAGCTATTTTACCGTAAGGACCTGACTCTGATGCCTTTACTACATGTATGTTTGTTTTCTCATTATTTAAAGTTTTATATTACGACTACTGCATAATTATTGTGTACTACCTTTAAAGTAATCTCTTCATTGGCATAGAAGAATCCGAAAGCATTCTCATACTCAAAAACTCAAATATTAACTTAAACCTATAAATGCTGTGGTGTTGTAATCAGGCATAGGTGTGATGGGGCTGGTACTGATCAATATTAAGTCTTGAATTTTAACTTACATGTAACAGATCAGTTACAGTATACATATAAATTAGGTTTTCATTGGATGTTAAAATTTGATACTGTTTCAGTCCAATGAATATGAGTCATCACCAACTGGAGACCTGAGGTATGGCCATGCTTTTGACAGTCGCTGCACCAAACACTCACCAGCCGTATCCCCTAATGCATCCAGTCCTGCACTTACTGAGCTGGCTCGAACTCCTGACTGTGGCTGCCAGGTTAGACTACTTACACTGTAGCTTGTTTGTCCTAGCCTTCTTTTAATGAATCTCGTATAGCAAAGTCAATGATACAGGGGAACCAGCCCCAGTTTAAGACTACAACAGACTTGGCAGGGCTGTCATTAAGGGCCGTAACCCGTAATACCTGTTGCGGTTGAGTATGCTTGATTTTCCCTTGATGGGAGAAATTGCCTGTTGTTGAAAGAATTTACCCACAAAGTAACAAGTTTGCTACAGGTGTGGAGAGCAAAGGTACAGGTAACTACAAACTTAATGACAGCCCTGCCTGGTCAGCTGACCTAATGTTAAAAACCTGTATCTTGCAGACTCCAAGGCTTGTAGCTCAAAGAGAGTTCATGAGTGCACTGATTGCTGTAGGCAAGAGACTTACATCCCTACCAACCAAGGATCTCAAGAGTAAGTTATAAGTAATGTAACAGGTCTGAAATTGCAGCTAAATGGCACCTAACTATTTGTCCCCTTGGCATTTTTCATTTCAAGGTGAACAGATGTTATTTTTGGAGAAAATGTAAGGTTCCAATGAGCAGTTGTAGTGAAACACGTGATTTTACGACTGCCAAATTTACTGAGTACTGCATTGTTCCCCTGGTTTCTCGCACTGGATATATATCATGGGTGCACTGGCTAGCTAACAATATGTACTTTGTTGTTGTGCAAGAGGCGTTGCATAGTGGCAAAGAGCAAATAATTGTGCTGCACATTTAGTTGTTTTGGAGTATATAAAGAGCTCCCTCCGTGCATGTCTAGTGCATGAACTTTAACTAGATTCCAATGCAATCCCACAAAAAATAGAAATAATAGGACAAAGCAACCAAAGCCAGCCAAGGGATTTGTAAGACTGGTGACAAACATGCTCTCTGAGACACAGGACTCTGATATTATGAAATAACATTTGTGCAAGTCTCCTTCAAAAGTTGCATGTATACTCTGTTTACTGAGAAAGCTTTGTTACATGATAAGCAAAGCAATGTCAAAGTTTCGTTGGTCAATATGTGGCTCTTGTTCAGAAAGAAACTGGGCCTTACTTCACAGGGAAACCAGTATGCAAGTAATTGTTACAGTGGCATTATTTTACAGCTACTATCTTTTGTCTCCTGTGTAGCATCCAGGCTATATGCAGAATTGTCACTGCTAAACCTAAACTTACCTGCCAAAGTTAGTCTTCCAGTGCATCCTGGAATTGGAGATCATTATGTTGTGAGGATACCGCACACTGCTGCAGTCGTTCTGAACTCCAAAGATAAGGTAAACCGTAAGTGGCATATTGGTTAGTGTGCTGGATGTTGGATTGTTGAAGCTCTGGTCCAGGTCATCCTGTTGTTTGCTGAACAGCCTACTCATAGTGCCGGGTGTTAACTAGGTACTGGCAAATTAAATTCTGAGGGTAACCCCAAGGTGTAAAGAAAACACATTTGGGCTTGCCCTTTGGGCAAGCTCTAACTACATGTACATGTATGATGATGTACCAGCCCAAAAGTCATTCTCACTAGCCTACTAAGAGTTAATCTCTTACAGTACTTCTGCAATTTGAATTTCCACAAAAATCTTCTTGAGAAACTTCACTTGCCCACCAGGCAAGTACGGACAGAATCCACCAGCTCAATTGGAAAATCCACAAGCACTGGCTATTGGACGAGACTTTCCTTGCACACTGAACCCTGCCAGGGACTAGCAAACCATCCAGGGGGGGCAGTATGGACACCAGATATAAGCACCGGCTTGACAAGCTACAGGGCTGGAATTGATATATAACATAATATATCAGTAAATTCTCTTCATGCTTTTCAGGCTCCCTATATGATATATGTAGAAGTCTTATGCACTTCAGGAAATGAAGACGATCCATTTCCATCCAAACAGTTCCAGCCTACGTTACGACAAACAAGGTACAGAATGTTTATAAAAGTATCAGATGTTTGTTATTGGGTGACTTTTAATTTTCCAGTGTTAGATCCGCATGTACTTTTAGGATACTTTGCGTTTTCAGCCCCAAGTTATATTGTATGCTAATTTAGTCAGCCGACCAGCGACCTTTATTTCAGTTTAATGTATTCCAGGCAGCGAGTACTTTATTTTTGTATGTGGGATTAATTTCATTGATACCTTTTTTGTAGATCAGAAGAGCACTTACCCACCTACTGCCGCTCTGACGTCATACAATTTACAGTGAGTGATCGACTTATTGTAGGTTTTGCTAAGCTATTATTTTTACATCTGTTCACATTAATTTTGCGCCTCAACTGGCTTGCAAGAGGTAGTCATAAGTGAACTGTTAAAAAGCAGTTGTGCCCTCTGTTGTCAGGTATCTGGTGGAGATTCAGATGATGAATGCTGGTCTACAGTGATTGAAGATAAATCAAAACAAGATGTAATGGATGTAAGTTTACTGTCTTTCATACTAAGCCAGGTCACATTTATACCCGCTATATGACATATGCTTCTGTCGCCTTGTTCAGGGCCCATTTGTTGCTGCAGGGGACATAAGACGGAGACTCTCAGAGTCCCTTAGTGCCCCCCAAGCCTTGTTCAAAAGGGACCCGGAGGATCCTTCAGGTAGGACTTGAACAAATCATTTCAATTTACCATGCCTTTACAGGTGTGTAGGTGCAGTTCTAATCTGGTAGAAGGTCTGTTCAGTTAAGTTTTTGACCCATTTCAGCTGCTGTTCTCAAGGAGCCATGGGAAGAAAAAGAAGCAAGGATTCGAGAAGCTTCACCATACGGTCATGTGCCCAATTGGAATATCCTCTCTAATGACATCAGAAGACGCTATTTTAAGTCACGTGGTTTTGGTCACGTAGTTTACATTTAGTACATTACACTCGTTTTAGGTTGCGGCATGTTAATTGGTTCTGTTGCGTACCAAACGCTCTGAAAACAGACAAAAACCGTGACGTTGTAGCTTGAAATTGTGTAGAGGAACACAAAAAATACTTGAAAGGTATATGTCCCTCTGCTTAATCCAAATAGGGAGCGAGTGTGTCACACGCTATATTGTAGGCCACTCCTCGTGTCAGGAGTTTTTCTTATGAAGAAAGTGAAGTGAATTGGCACACTCAAACAGCTCAGTAACCTTGAACTGAAATAATTAGATACTGGTTTGAAACTTTAAAGATACACATACGAACAGAGTCAAACTCATAAATTCTTTGGCCCATAGAATTCAATCATTTATAGGTAAATTTCCTTGACTGCTATGTTTACAACTGTTACCGATGATCGTGAAGTGTGGAGATGATCTTCGTCAGGAACTTCTCGCCTACCAGCTGCTGCTACAATTCCAGGTCAGTGCGATGGGTTTGTATTGCTGGATTATTTTTTACCAGCGGAGCCTTTAATAGCGAAACATTCATGGCTCGTTACCTCCAACTGTGGTAATAAATACGGCGAACTTGCAAACTACATACAGGTTTTTTTCTAAGTTGCATACAGTAAGCCTCCTTTTGCAAGAGCAGAATTTAAAATGATATTGTTTTTAGCAAAAGAAATGACTCATTATAACCTTGAACCCACGAGTTAGTATTTTAAACTATTAAAGGTCATGTTTTGTCTTCTCCTTCCAGGCCATTTGGAGACAGGAAAGGGTGCCCCTTCGTCTAAGGCCGTAAGTATGATTCTACAACTTTCACGACAGTCATGATCGCTTCCACTCTCACCCGTCAAAATACAACCACGCATCCCAGCGTGACTTGTGCAATCAACCTTGTGTTACTTTACGTTACTCGTTCAAGGCTCACGTGACAACTCAAGAATGGGCCATATAACACAGGAAGAAAGTTAATAACATCTGTTCTTAATATCAGATACGCTGTGGTGGTGACCTCGAGTGATAGTGGGCTCATTGAACCTGTGGTAAACGCTGTCTCTCTTCATCAGATCAAGAAACACAGTCAAATGTCTCTCATGAATTACTTCATCAAGGTACAATCAACCCTTTGTGTCCCATGGTCAAAATGTTAATTCTCGCTTCCGACCGTAATTCCTTCTTTCTTGTCAGTTCTGAGAATTTGTAGGTATTTCAGGGCAGTGTCTCCTAGTTGATCAGTTTCCTTACTCTCATTGCGTGTCTGCTTGAGATTGTACTGTTAAGAGAAATTTGATGTTAATCACTCTGGCGTTTAAGAATAAAGGCATTACATTACGTCGCCAGCTCATTCTCCCATATAACCAATCCATAACGACAAGAAAGAGTGGGTCTGCCTCAGCTTTACTTAAAGTTTAGTAAGCCATCATCAGGATTGGAAACCGTTACTAATAATTAATTTAACATACTTGAAACTACACATTTGGACATCGATTTTTGCAAATTTCTCCAGGTGGCGTGCTCCTCTCTACCATTTTGCAATAACTTGTTTCCAGGCCTTTCTTTATTCCGGTGGGACATTTTCTATCTCCTGTAGTAATTTTCTTCTTTTCCTTTGGCAGGAACATGGTGACATAAACTCAGAAGAGTTTCTGAACGCTCAGCGGAATTTTGTCCAGAGCTGTGCCGCGTATTGTCTGGTCTGTTATTTTATGCAAGTCAAAGACAGGTGTGTCTTGTCTCCAAGGCCTGAACAGTGCATGTACTCTAACTCAACATACTGCGCTTAGCACAAATACGTTTACACTCTTTTTTTGAATAAGAATATTGTTTTTCCGGCCCTCACTGAAAATTCTCATTTTTCTGCCGATTTTATATTAAGCTGAAAATATTCTTGTTAATATTCTTAGATTATTTTGATGGCGTTGAAGTAATTTTGGATCCAGACTGCATGCAATATTATGAATCCTGATATGACACACATAACTCCTTGCAGAAATGTTATTGGATCGAACAAACAGCTTGTGCGTTTTTTGCTGGTTTTTGGCTGGTTTTTCATTTAGGGAAGGAAGAATTTTTATACGGTTTCGTTAACGAACATATAATTGTATTGTATTTACAAATTTTCAACCCCAAAAAAAGTTATTCTTTTCAAAATCTCAGCTTTAAATTTTGCAAATTTCAGCCTCTATATTCTTGTAAGATGTATTCTTGTAAAAAAAAAAACCAAGAGTGTAAATCACGTTTATATACTTATGTGTCACCAAACTGTTACATTAAAGAGTGGCTTTGTTCTTATCTTAGACACAATGGCAATATTTTACTGGACGGAGAAGGTCATATTATCCACATCGACTTTGGATTTATCCTCTCGTGCTCACCCCGAAACTTGGGTTTCGAGAGTTCGCCCTTTAAACTCACTCACGAATTTGTGGAGGTAACTTTGTTTTGTTCGTTGCTTTTCTTGTTGTCGCGTTTTAAGTATTTTGCCGGCATGACCTCATGTGTGTTTTCACCTTTGAATTAAAGGTTATGGGTGGAATCGATAGCGACATGTATAACTACTTCAAAATACTGATGCTACAGGGCTTTCTGGCCGGGCGTAAGAATATGGACAAGTGTCTACAGCTGGTCGAGATCATGCAGACAGGTAAATGGCAAGATTGATGATACAGCAGCGAGTGATAGAACTGTGTTTCTACTGAGCTCTAGGTAGAATGTAGAGAAAGACGCTCACGTATACATGCACCAATCCATTAAGGAAATGTCCGGCTCTGTTAGGAAGAAGAACAGTCATGTAGCTGAAGTAGCGACTTTACTCGAATCCACTACCACCGTTTGATGCGCCAGTTATTGGGCTGCAGTGTAAAGTAAGAAGTGAGAAACAGTAGGAACGAGACTTCAAATGTTGAATCGGTTGAAAACACACGGAAACTACTTTAGTATTTCGCTAGCAGCCATTTTCTTTCTTGTCTCTTTTTTGGCGTCAAGTGGTTGGTCGATTTTCTGCAAATTTAGAGAAGTTTAATGAAGATACTTAACATCAATGTGTTACGGGAGGTCCGTAGTGCAGTTACTATGTGTTATGAATGATCAGTAAGTTGTTCATTCTTGAAGGAATGTATTATTTTTCGATAGATTTTCAGCGTAGACTGGTGAAAACAATTTACCGTCAGTTCGTTTGTTCCAACAGTGAGGGTTTCCCACAAGCGTTACGCTATTAAAGAAATGTTTTTGAGTAATATATACTAAATTTCTTTTTTCTTCTTCTTCTCAGGCTCACAGCTTCCTTGTTTTAACCGCGGTTCGTCTACAGTGCGGGCCATGAGAGAAAGATTCCACATGAACTTGACAGAGGAGCAGCTGGACGTTTTTATCAATGAACTGGTGGAAACCAGCATGCACTCGCTAACCACAAAACTTTACGACGGTTTCCAATACCTCACTAATGGTATTTTATAGCAAGAGATACACCTGGCAGACAAAGCTACCAGTATGTCCTTGTTATAGTGGTCGAATGCAAGCTTTGCTTCAAAGCTTTCAGTGTCAAGTTCGGGGTTTTTACCCTGAGAACAGAGAAGGCCTATTGAAGTCGACCAACCGCTTTGAGTGGAATTATAAAAGAGATGTGCTAGTCCAGAAAGGCTATCAGCAATTTTTACACCTGAAAACTGAACTGAGAAATATATCTCCAAAATAATATTTCCTCTTCCAATTGTACAGAATTTTTATGCTAAACAAAAGATGCTGTTAAAATACATCATCCCTTTGAAATGAAATTGTTGAACAAGGGATACGCTTCACAAAAGACGACTAACATTATTTCACCGCTAAAATCGTTTATATGCTGTGTAGTGAAAATTCTTTCCGTACCCAGCTGGTGCATGAACCACCTAAAATCCTGGAAAAAACAAGACTACTGGTCTACCGTGTTTTTTTTAGAAAAAGAGCGAAGCGACGTCTGGAAATTAAATCAGTGCGTTATTCAAGTAGTGATGAGATACAACGCGATTCCTTTCCTAATGAAGTGGAAACTTAGAGATGGGTATTAATGAGAGGAGCTTCAGAAAATCCCCAAGTAAAATGTCTTCACAGAGATAACTATAGATTGCTTCCTTGGTTCTATTATCAAGCATTTCAATCAGTGGAGCATTACTGACGCTCTTGGTGGATAGACAAGCGATTCATTTGCCGTAATTCAAGAGCTGTACTGGTCAATTTAATATTAGCTATGTCGGTAATTTATTTGTCACACTCTAGGTTTACGCAGGACAAACTGCGAAGAATCTGTTATTTTTGTTTTTTTTTTTTTAAGTGTTTTGATAAAATAATTGAACCGTTGATAACTGTTTAATCTCTCGCAGTTTCGATTCATAAAGTACATATATCGCAAGGCAATAAGAATTAAGGAAATAATGGCAAAGGATTGATATTTAAAGAAATTCTCCCAGGAAATCATTTAAGGTGGCTCAAAATAGTTTTTTTGGCGCGCGAAGCATGGGTACGAATGGCGCGAGCGCGCGAGTATTTAAAAGAAAAGAAAAAACAAAAATAAACATGGCGGCGAGACTTTTATCGTCAATCGCGTTCCACTTACCACTATCCTTTTTGTCCCGAACAAGTGTTCATCAAAAAACGCCTAGAAATGTGTTTAACATTACACTTCTTTCGTCTTCTCCTGACGTGGTTAAACTAAGAAGCCAATTCGCAGCACTTATCACGCCGACATCGGACAGAGAAGACGGTCGTGATCGTACGCGAAGGAAGTCACAGAGTGGTCACGGTGTACTTTTTATGGTTGGAGGCTTCGCTTTGAGTTCCCTGGGCGATGAAACACCGAAAACAGCTGGTGTGTCTGCAAAGGTGCAACTGACACCGGAAACACAACCACCATTGCGTGACGAGAATGGTCGGTTCTCACGAAAGAAACCCACTCAAAGTAGAAACACGGACGACAGGACTCGTGGGATAAAAGAGTGGAGGGCAATGAGGAAATTAGAGTTTCAAGGAATGGTCGAAGATTGGTCCCCACCGAAGAAAAGAGAAACCCGTTCAAGTCAGGTGTGGTTTAAATCTTGTTTTCGCTATACGTGGCACCAAGCGATTCCTTAAAAGTTTCAAGACAAGTGCTTCATCAAGACTTTCTTTGCTCTGAAATAGTTCTCAATTTGAACTTTCGTATTACACCACAGGTAGTTCATAGCAAATTATCACGTCAACATGATTATACCTGAACATTTTGACATTTCATTTTAAAATTCCAACAAATTTTTTGTTACAGTTACAACCTGATAATTACCATTAAAACGTATAAGTTTTGAATTTTTATCAGAAACAAACAGAAGGAAAATTGTATTCCACATGGAAGTAGAATTATGGACTTGAATGTTTTGAGAAGTTCATTGAAATGTTGTCAGCACTGTAAAGCGGGTGAGAAGAACCATTTTTCTGCCCAAAGAAAATCAACACTAAAGAAAAGTCAAAATGAATCCTCAGTTTTATGGCAAGTGCACACAGCTCTAAGGCTATAAAATTAACAGGTTTCCAAAAAAACAATTATGAGATTGATTATACATGAATATCTTCAATACATTACAAAACGTCTCATGTGTAATCAGCCATAAAAAGCCTGGGGTTGGTCCTTAGATTTTTGGGCAAGTTCTGAAACTCTTACCCTCGTAATTACCCTATAACAAGCGTCACACAACTGTTTGTCTATTGTTGGCAACAAAAATGTTTTTTGGTAAATTTGGAACAAACAAGCGGTTGTAAATTTTCCACAGACCACAAATTGCATTCACTGCATTTCAAAATGTTGTTAGTTTTTGCAAAAATTTACTTGTGCTCATTTATTCCAAATTAAAGGAGAAAACACACTGCCAGAATAAAGTATCAGATCTTCCTGAGTATCAAAATATTCACTTTATTTTCAGCCAATTTGTCATAGTGGAACATAACAGCAGAAAAAAAATGTGGGTTAGCCTCAGTGTTCTCAGTTACCTGTGCAGTCTGTGGTACAGAGAATGTTGTCAAGACCTCCAGTGAACACGGGAGCAGTCAAAGAGGTCCACTTAGTCAGGATGTTAATTCAAGAGCTGTTCTTGGGTGTCTACATACAGGAATCAGTGAAACCCCCCTAAATAATTTACTGTGTACAGGCCAAGCATTTCTATCAGTAGTTGCCATAGCAACAACATTTAGGTTCTGAAAGTGTCTTCCATACGTAGTCTAAGGCTGTAGGTTTTTTATTATTGACCTTCTACCGAGTGCTATGTTGTAAACATTTGCCAAGGGAGAAATTACTTATGCATATGTAATATCTAAAGCTTTGTGAAATACTATATAGAGCCACCTTAAGAAGTTATAGCGACACGTACAGAGAACTTCTCTGAAACGTTAACCCCGTCACGATTGTAGCAAATGTTACTTGATCAAGTCGATCTAGTAAATTTAAAATTTAGTTTTACGAAGGAAAAGAACACAGCGAATACGTATGTTAATAGTCTGAAGGATTTGACTTTTTGAGCTGTAAAATACTATTATTGATTTTCATCTCTGGCAGTATTCAACACTGACAAAGGTCGTTGAGAAACGACGCTAAATGAACGAGAATTCGAATGAGTTATTTTTGCAGTTTATTAACAAAGAACGCACCAGACTCTTTTTAATTGTGAATTTTTCCAACGCCTACTGAAACACATTACGGCTTTCAACATGCAACTTTTCCAAAGCAAGAAGTTTTTCTGTTCTCTTGTGTTTGTACTCCTGCCCTAATCTCGTCTCAGGCCATTTGTACAGTACATTGTGAAAATTTTTGTTTTTGCTTAGCGAAGATTCCTCCGAAAATGTCTGTTTTTCTATTGCGACGATTCCTTGCGCGGGCGGGTCAGCTTAACCAAGGCTCTCTCGGTTCCCCGGAGCCGTTAGGAGACGCGACACGGCATGTTTGAAGCGCGCCTTAGGGGTGTTTTCAACCGAAGGGAAATTCAATTTTAAGTATGGATAAGCCATGACCAGTCTAAACGCGCTAGTTAGTACTAACGCTGTTTTAAAAGATCTTCTAACAGTCGTAATCCATGTTTAATGATACCCATGTTGTATAGTATTCTGGTATAAGATTTGTATTTAAAGTTGTTTTTTCTTTAACATAGCTGCACTTGAAACAGCAGAATTCACAAATACAATTTTATCATTTGGAACAGTTTTGTTTAATAAAAATATGCTCTTATAAGCCTGTCATGGCTATGTATTCTTGGTCGTGTTCTGCGAAATTCTAAACAAATACCTTTGGCGATTGAGACGGCTTTTTTGGAAACAAATGTAAAGTTAAAATTGGTCTTAAATGATTCTTTACCATAAGTCTGAAAACTGCTAGCAACTTCAGTATCCTAGTCCAAACCAACACTCGAAAATACGTACGGCATAATAAGAAGACGAGCTAAGACGCACGAGACACTACGTTGTTCTCACAAACAGTGGAATGAGTGAAGTGCAGGATTTGACAGGGGAGATTGTACTTGCCAGAGCCTGGCAATTGCAGATATGCCTGTCACATAGCTACAGAATTTGTATCGATTATTAATGACAGGTTTCCGATCATCCCGATAAAACGTGAGAAAAGAGCCGGATACCTCGGAAGGTATTCCTTCTACGAAAAATAATTCCAATGGGAAGAAAGCTGTCGTTCCATCACGGAAAATTCACGCACGGGAAGAAATGGAAAGGGAAATTCTGGGAAAGGTTCCAGAAAATCCAAGAACTGGCACACAACAGAATTTCTCAGAAGCGTTTGTTTACAGCCGAACCTCCACTAACGGCCAACTCTCCCAACGGCCATCAATAGTTCAGATTATTATATATATGGCTAGCTCCGTGAGCGGGCAAGATGAATCAAATCCTGCACTGTGATTGGCTACCCGAGCGGGCAAGATGGAGCTATCTTGCCCGCTCGGAACTACCCGCCGTGTCCCGAAAAAAAAATTTCCCCGAAAGCCATATAATAAATCCTTTATTGACCAAGCTTGTTCGGTCAAGATGGCTGGATATTGGCCTCGTTCTTTTTTTACGAGTTTATGGACCTTGACTCCGTCTCGGTCCATAAACACGCAAAAAAAGACCTTGGCCAATATCCAGCCATCTTGACCTCAATAACCCATACTTACATCCTATTGGATGGATTTTCGTCACACACGCTTGCCTCGGCCTGGAGAAATCAATCGTGAAATGATTTCTGGAAATTTCTGGAACGCGCCCGCTGACGACAGGAATAATTAGCTGATAGTTCTGGATACGCAGAGATTATATCAGTTCGTTCGATGATATTACCGACAGTTATATAATTACATTCGGTAACTACATCGTGTACAGCCAGCTGTAAGGTAATAGCTAACTGGCCCACTGTCTGATCACAGGCAGACTACTCTATGTGTTCGTGGTTAATAAATATGAAACGAACAGAATCTATGAGTGTTATGAATAAAGCTCTGATAATTTAATCACCCTAAATTACATCTCGGTTTGAATTTCCCGATAAAGTTAAATGAAACGTTAATCGACTCATGGGTGGTGTTTTTTCGCCTTCCTGGGCCATCTGAAGTGTCTTTTTGCGAAATTACTGTTGACCACACACCGGTAAGACAAGAGATGGAGACAAGGCTTGCAACTTGGCGGCCGCCAGCCGCTCCACTGAACCCCACGGCAGCTCAACGCGATGCCAAGCGCTGATTGGTAGATTTGAAACGGTTGCATGCCTTGAATTCCTTTGGTCGCTGAGTTTGGCACCGATCATATTGAGAAAGCTGTATCCCTGAATTCAGCATCGATTTTTTTTTCGGAAAATGTTGGAGGGATGAAGCTCAAATTCGGCGAATAGATAGAGAAAAATCTCATCGATCATCAACCGTCGCTATCCAGGTGAGATTTTCAATATTTTGGCGTTAATTCCAGTTTGAAGTGGAGGAGATCGCGGCTGGCGACCGCCAAGTTGCAAGCCATGTCTCCCTCTCTTGTCGGCCAAAAGTAATTTCGTAAAAAGACGCTTCAGACGACACAGGAAGACAAAAAAACGCCACACATGAATCGATTAACGTTTCATTTAACTTTATTGGGATATTCAGACCGAAAAGTAATTTAGCGTGATGCAATTTTCAGAGCTTTTCTCATTAGCATGCAGAACAGGCGGATTAGCGGAGCAGAGAGCTGAACGCGATACACGAGCGCGGAGCGCGACTACGAGCGCGAAGCGCGAAAGGAAAAATTTCTTTCGTCTCGCGCTTCGCGCTCGTGGTCGCGCTCCGTGCTAGTGTTTCGCGTTTCGCTCTCTGCCCCGCTAATCCGCCTGTTTTGCACGCTGAACCCTCATAGATTCTGCTGGTTTCACATTTAAACCACGAACACATAGAGTGGTCTGCCTGTGGTCTGATTTGAACAGGCAACAAGTCTGAGAAAAACCTCGATTTATGTTTACGCTGTACTGCTGTACTTCCGCTTCAAAATGGCGCTGAATGGTGACAACGTTAGACTGTTCAACTACCGATTTGCGATATTTAGTTGCCCAGGACACCCTTTGACAACAGCATTTGCTGACGGGTTTACCCTGGTTAAATATGTTATGATTTTGATTGTGATTATTATTATTATGCCTTGCCAAGCGCACAGACAGCTTGAGGTGAAGAGTTGGTTGGAAACGGAAAATCCACATACCGCTATGAACAACAAAACCGAAAAACCGAAGTTTTTTGCCACAAAAACCGAAAAACCGATCTCATCTCAAAAACAGCCAAAACCGCAAAACCAGAAATCCCAACGCCCCCTCTTCAAAGACCGGGATGGGAAAACAACTGGAGTTCTAACTGATTTACGAAGGAAACTTTGTTCTCAATACCTTGATACAGGTTCTTGTCATCCTACGGAAGAAAATTGTGAATTATGGCATGTTTGCGAACGCTTTATCGAAGGAAACTCTAAAGGAATATGTCGCGCCCACAGCTACCTCGACAAAGGTAATCGAAAGAATACGCGAGAAGCTGGACTTATAATTTTTGAAAATTTTCCAGAGTGCATTTTAGTAGTTAAATGAAATTAGACGAATAAGCTAGCACCAACTTTATTTTTTATTTTTAATACTGATTTATATATAGCTTGTGTAACGGATTAACCAAACGACGGTTCTCATTAGAAGGATCCAGTGAAGGATACAGAGATCTCTTGGGTAGAATAGACTGTGTACTTGTCAAAAACGAAGAGATCAACTTCTGACTGGTTACGGGAAACTGAAAGCCATTTCCAAAAGACAACAGGATCGGAGGCTCTAATTATTGTAGCAAATGCGCTTTTTTGATTTAAATTCATGCCGCTTATTCAAGCCGTATGGATTCAGCGTAAACAGCTGCGTCATCCAATGGGTTTCTCTTGTGAGCAACAGATGATCAAGATATGATGGATTTTAATGGTTGATAATTCTTTCCATGACGTTAAAACTAATTTGCACAAGATCGTGTCTAGTGCGATTAAAATGCACTGCTAGCTCACAAGTCTTTTTGTTGGTAAGCATAGCCAACTTGTGATTTCGAAACTTGGTAGACGTACGTAGAGCCTACATATTGAAGCTCATTGAAGTTTTAACGAGGTTTTTTAAATTGACAGATTCGAAATTCTCAAGGACAAAGTCAGAACTAACAAAAACGTTTTTCCATTGGTGGTCGATTTTAGTGCACTCCTTCCCAACATCAGCCAAATTGTTCGTAAACATATCCATTCACTTAGGTCATCACCCAATTTAAATGAAATGCTTCCATGAAAATCCATCTTTCCAGCTTATCACCGAACTAAGAATTTGAAAGAGATCCTGGCACCTTCCAATAGTTAAGACCATTGAATGGTACTAATGACTCTGACAGGGAAGGGGGCTGTCATAAATGTGGGAAGAGATGTGATATCTGCACAAAGTATATAATGGAAAACACCAAACTTAAGAGCTCAGCTACAAAACGGAAATACTACATAAATCAACCAGTTAGCAGTGAATCGGATAACGTAAAGTCCCGGCCAAACGATTGCTACCGCATTTGAACGTAACATATCGCTGCACTGTTGGGCGCAACATGTTGCGCGCGTTTGGTAACCCTGTGCGACGTGTTGCGACATGTTGCGACATGTTGGATGTTGTTAGCTTAACTATGAAAATATTTCAACGTTTGTGGATTCGTTTGGTCAGGTTCGTGCAACAATGTTGGGCCGGGGTATGCGCACTAGTTGGATCTGCAACACCCAACATGTCGCAGCACGTCGCAACAGGGTGGCCAAACGCGCGCAAAATGTTGCGCCCAACATTGTTGTGATATGTTACGTTGAAATGTTGCGATCGTTTGGCCGGGGTTTGCAAATACTGGGACAACAATGTTGCGAAATGTTGCGTTCAAATTTTGAGATTGTTTGCCCGGGGCTTAATTTATTTAGCTACTTGTAATAAGTGTAATCTTCTCCTTCTTGTCCTCTCACACCTGTTGCTGTTATTATAAGTTGTCCTAACCGAGCGAAATTCTAAACATTGGTGGTACTACTGGGCGGCAGCAATAATTGCAGTCAGTATTTATCACAGATTCATGCTTATTTAGTGTATTTATTTGTTACAAGATCTCTACGTGGTTTATCCACAGAACACCACATCGCTGGTCTTCAGTAGCGTCTGATATAAACTATACTCGTGTCAAGGTAAGGCCAGATTCCAGTGAGTTAAAAGAGGTGGAGACATTGTTCAGGAAAACAATGAAAGAAGACAAAATCATTGACAGTTTTGAGCGAGTGGAAAATCTGTTCTTGTGGGAAACATACTGCAGGTAAAAATAGTAATGTGGCGATGAATATATCAAAATAAATAAAAACAATCTTGTAATAAATAGAACTCGTGGCTTGCAACTCCAGGTGGTTGAGTGTTTCGGCCATTGCTGCGAAAGATCTTCCTACAAATACCATAAATACCATCAGATCACGAAACCAAGTTTGGCATGCCCATCACTTACGTTTTTCGTTTAATCTCATCTTGGCTAGCTCGAGGCTGCGGGGGCATGATATCGGGACTGTGCCTTGTAACGACCTATGTTCCGCAAAAAAGTGCAGATTTTTCGCGGTTTGGTTTCTGTAAAGCACAGCTATTTGTCTCAATTTTATGCCTTATTGCCTTGAAATTGAGAATTAAAGTTTAGCACATCCATCCAAGTTGACAGACTGCATCGGCAGAAAGAGCTGTTGTACCATGGTTGTGTCTTTCCAAAAGATACAATCCTTCTCGAGTGAAACTCGTACCAATTGGAACGTTACTTTGAGGGGAAGAAGGACGTCGAGCAGCTATACCTGCTTTAGGAGTCGTCTGCACACTGAGAACAGAATCTCGTCTGATTGGCTTTACTCGAATTCATTTGACTGCAAAAACTTTCGACCTCATGTGGTTTTTCAATCATTGTTGTTAGTCACTGTTGCTCCTCTGGAATTACCTCAAATGCTATATGATTATTTACTCAATTTGATTAAAGGAAAAAAGATCGCATGGTGACCTTGGCGATGACGAAAAATGCGCAGAGCGTGGCCAGTGACATCCATATTGAAAAACGATTGTTTCACGGAACTAGTCCCGATGCAGTGGATGCCATCTGCAAACAGAACTTTGACTGGCGTGTGTGCGGCAAAACTGGCACCAAGTACGGAAAAGGAAGTTACTTTGCAACTAAAGCATCTTATAGCCATTTATACGCCAAAAGTGGTTCAGATGGTTTTCAGTTTATGTTCTTGGCCAAAGTTTTGGTTGGATCGTTCATCAAAGAAGAACCTGAATATCGAAGGCCGCCAAACAAGGACCCTTCAAATCCCTCGAGCGATCTGTTCGACTCGTGTGTAGATAACGAACGTAATCCTGAAATCTTTGTTATCTTTGATAGTGATCAGTGCTATCCAGAATATGTTATCAAATACTTTACACTGGATCAAGACCAAATTCTTTTAACACCATCTAACTTCCAAGCACGCACAATAAAATCTGCGGGAATCATCAGAAGTCCGAATCCTCATGGAGTACTAACCGGTTCAGCTCCCAATTTGCAGAAACCCGATTTTCCGCGTTCTCAAGGCCTCACGGCCAA
The DNA here is from genome assembly GCF_964199315.1 of Orbicella franksi. NCBI lineage: Eukaryota > Metazoa > Cnidaria > Anthozoa > Scleractinia > Merulinidae > Orbicella > Orbicella franksi. The sequence continues at coordinate 21,312,516 of NC_138145.1, forward strand.
ACCCTGGAGACCCAGCACAAGTCTGAACGCTAACAGAGAACTGTCCCATTCACCTTCGAATCGATCGGAGAGAGTTCTGCAACTTTTCAAAACCAATACGTGGACATACAACTCAAGTCTGAGCGCTAATAAAGCATTGTCACACTCAGCTACAAATTCGCAGCAGCCATTATCAGCACCGAGAAGTTCTCAAGACCTTGCAACCAATCAGTGGAGACCCAGCACAAGTCTGAGTGCTAATAGAACATTGTCACAATCAGTTACAAATTCGCAGCAGCCATTATCAGCGCCGAGAAGTTCTCAATACCTCACGTCCTATACTTCGAGACCCAGCACAAGTCCGAGCGTTAATAGCGCATTGTCACACTCAGCTACAAGTTCGCAGCAGCCATTAACAGCGCCGAGAAGTTCTCAAGACCTCACACCCAATCCGTGGAGACCCAGCACAAGTCTGGGCGCTAATAGGTTACTGTTCCACTCAGCTTCAAATCTGCAGCAGCCCATTAAAACGTCTACAAGTTCCCAAGGCGGTAGAGCTAATGTAGCCGGGTCCAGTGATACCTTTACAGCAAGTGATTCTAACGCTCAATCTAAAAAAAAGCAAAGAAATTACTCAGACAAGTCTAAAATCTGCTTGATACAATAAGCTCAACTAGGCATGTAGCATTAGGGTATTGACTGAGGAGTATAGGTTGTTATTGGCTTAATGACAAAAGAACGCGATTGCCTTCGATATACAACAGCTTCAACCAGTCGTCTTAATCGTTTAAGACAATAAAACTTTCAATTCGAAACACTTCCAGTGTCAAAGAACGTTAGTAATTTATTCATTTTTGACAAATTAATAGTGGTAGTTCTCTCCAGATATGTTACAAATACGTTACAGTGGATCAAGACCAAATCTTTTTAACACCATCTAATTTCCAAGCACGCACGCCAAAATCCGCGGGAATCACTAACAGTCCGATTCCTCATTTAGCACTGACCGGTTCAGCTTCCAATTTGCAGAAACCCGTTTTACCACGGCCTCACAGTCAATCATTGGAGACCCAGCACAAGTCTAAGCGCTAGAAGAGCAGTGTACTACTCCGCTACAGATTTGCTAAAGCCAATAGCAGCACTATCTAAAAATAACGTGAGAGGGATTACCTTGGGAGATCCCAAGGCCTCGCAGCCAATCTGTGGGACTCCAAGTCTGAGCGGTAATAAAGCAATGTCACACCCAGCTTCAAATTTTATGCAGCCAATAGCAGCACTGAGATGTTCTCAAGGCCTCGCAGCCAATCCGAAGAACCCTAGCACAAGTCTTAGCATTCAAAGAGCACTGTCACACTCAGCTTCAAATTTTCAGCAGCCAATGGCATCGCCGAGAGGTTCGGATAACCTCAAAGCCAATCCGAAAAGCCCCAACACAATTCTGAGTGCTAATAGATCACTGCTCCCCTCACCTTCAAATTTGCAACAGCCCGTCTACAAGTTCTCAAGGCGGTGCAGCCAATTTAGCCGGGTCCAGTGATAGCTTTACAGTAAGTGACTCTAATGCTCGATCTAGGAAAAATGCAAAAGAATGACTGAAACTCGAGAAAGTGCTCGATACTATAACCTCAACTGGGCATGTAGCATCATGGTATTTGAACTAAGGAGTAGGTCTGGTACAAAATAGCCCATGGTGAGTTTTGGTTTGGGAAAGCTTCTTACACACAGCTTCAACCAGTTGCTTTAATCATTTGAAACATGACGTCCAACTGGAAACATTGACGGTGTCAAAAAGGTTATTAATTTATAAATTTTTGATCAGTTAAAGGTTAAAGATTATTAATCGGTTATCAATTCTTTGGCCAACACCTCAAGCTACTGCAGCTGCATCGACAAATATGTTGATTCATTTCCTTTTTTCACTATAGTTATACCAAATATCTAACCGTCAAACGACATGGCCGCAATCTTGAAACAGAGTGTAACGTTTTCAGTCTAATAACATTTTATGTCGGAGCTTGGTAGTGTTTTTGTGGATATCCAGATATAATACTTTCACGAGAAACTTAATCTCTCGATGTTACAATCTCATCTCTTCAACGGATGAAAAAGAGAATGATTTCAAACAACACCCATGTCAGTCAATAATATGGTCGCCATTCTGAAAGGAAGTGTGACGTTTTCGGTCTAATAACTTTTTATGTCGGAGCGTGGTACTTTTTTTGTGGATATCAAGATATAAAACTTTCACGCAAAACTTTCTCTCTCAATGATAGAATCTCACCTCTCAACAGGTGAAAAAAAATTATCTCAGACATCAGCCATGTTACTCTAATATGGCCGCCATTTTAAAACGAAGGCCAACATCTCAGCTCTAATAACGTTTTTCCCAGTACCTTGTTAGTTTTTGTCTTTACATCGAGACAGTCTACTCTCGCCTGGGACTATATCTCTCGATGTCGAGGAAAAGGTTGTTGTTATTCATCGTGGTAGATGCAATAGTAAAGTGTATTATCGTTTGTCTCACGATGTGGTCACTTGAGATGTAGATCGCGACGTTTCGACTGCTTACTGCTAGTCTTCTTCAGGCGATAAGGTCGACTGATCGCACGGTGTCATTTATATCACAAAGGTCGGCTGTGATCGGTGCATTTCGATCCTCCTATTGTTCCATTGTTCCGGCGAGTACCTGTTCCCTCAGTGGTCCGCTGTTGTACCGTTCTCCTGTTGTTGTGTTTCTTGATCGTGGGTATCCATGCTTCAGGAATTTCAATTCCACTATCCCTGTTGATGTTATTAGGGTGAAGTCTTATCTGAATAGCTTCCTTGACCCTACGTGTGTACCAGTGAGGATCTCGATCAATAAACTTGACCTCATTCCAGATAGGATAGTGGCCGGTCTCGATATAAGAAGAAGAAGATCTCTCGATATAAGAAACCATTCTCTTTTAGGGGTTAAAAAGAGGATGATGTCAAACAACAGCCATGTAAGCCTAATATGGCCGCCATCTCGAAACAAAGGGTAACGTTTTCGGTCTAATAGCTTTTTATGTCGAAGCTTGATAGTTTTCTTGTGGATATCAAGATATAAAACTTTCAGGTAAAACTTCATCTCTCGATGATCGAATCTCATCTCTGTAAAAGGTGAAAAAGACAATGATGTCAAACATCGGCCATGTTACTCTGATATGGCCGCCATTTTAAAACGAAGTCCAACATCTCAGGTCTAACAACGTTTTTCCCAGTACCTTGCAAGTTTTGTCTTTACATCAACACATTCTACTCTCGCCTGGGACTTTATCTCTCCATATTAGAATCCCATCTCTTTTAGGGGTTAAAAAAAGGATGATGTCAAACAACAGCCTTGTAAGTCTAATATGGCCGCCATTCTGAAACGAAGTGTAACGTTTCCGGTCTAATAACTTTTTATGTCGAAGCTTGGTATTTCTTTTGTGGATCAGATCAAGATAAAAGACTTTCAGACAAAACTTCATCTCTCGATGGTAGAATCTCATCTCTTCAACGGGTGAAAAAGAGAATGATGTCAAACATCGGCCATGTTACTCTAATATGGCGGCCATTTTAAAACGAAGTCTAGCATCTCAGGTGTAATAACGTTTTTCCTAGTACCTTGCTAGTTTTTGTCTTTTAATCAAAACAGTCTACTCTCGCCTGGGACTTTATCTCTCGATATTAGAATCCCATCTCTTTTAGGGGTTAAAAAGAGGATAATATCAAACAACAGCCATGCAAGTCTAATATGGCCGCCATCTCGAAACAAAGGGTACCGTTTTCGGGCTAATAACTTTTTATGTCGAAGCTTGATAGTTTTCTTGTGGATATCAAGATATAAAACTTTCAGGTAAAACTTCATCTCTCGATGGTAGAATCTCATCTCTTTAAAGGATGAAAAAGAGAATGATGTCAAACATCGACAGTGTTACTCTAATATGGCCGCCATTTTAAAACGAAGTGTAGCATCTCAGGTGTAATAACGTTTTTCTTAGTACCTTGCAAGTTTTTGTCTTTTCATCAAAGCGGTCTACTCTCACCTGGGACTTTATCTCTCGATATTAGAATCCCATCTCTTTTAGGGGTTAAAAAGAGGATGATGTCAAACAACAGCCATGTAAGTCTAATATAGCCGCCATCTTGAAACGAAGTGTAACGTTTTCGGTCTAATACCTTGTTATGTCAAAGCTTGGTAGTTTTTGTGGACATTAGAATAAATAATTATAGCCTAAATATATATATTTATAGTTTTTCATATTAGAATCCCACCTCTTTTAGGGGTTGAAAAGAGGATAATGTCAAACAACAGCCACGTAAGTCTAATATGGTCGCAGTCTTGAAACGATGTGTAACGTTTTCGGTCTAATAACGTTTTATGTCGGAGCTTGATAGTATTTTTTTTTGGAATATTCGGATTTTAAAACGAGGGCCAACGTCTCAGGTCTAGTAACATTTTTCCTAGTACCTTGTTAGTTTTTGTCTTTACATCAAGATAGTCTACTCTCGCCTAGGACTTTATCTTTCGATATTAGAATCCCATCCCTTTTAGAGGTTAAAAAGAGGATGATGTCAAACAACAGCCATGTAACTCTAATATGGCCGCCATCTTGTAACGCAGTGTAACGTTTTAGGTATAATAACCTTTTATGTCGGAGCTTCGTAGTTTTTTTGTGGATATCAAGATGTAAAACTTTCACGTAAAACTTCATCTCTCGATGGTAGAATCTCATCTCTTCAACGGGTGAAAAAGAGAATGATGTCAAACATCGGCCATGTTACTCTAATATGGCCGCCATTTTAAAACGAAGTTCAACCTCTCAGTTCTAATAACGTTTTTCTTAGTACCTTGCTAGTTTTTGTCTTTTTATCAAAGCAGTCTACACTCGCCTGGGACTTAATCTCTCGATATAAGAATCCCATGCCTTTTAGGGGTTAAAAAGAGGATGATGTCAAACAACAGCCATGTAAGTCAATAATATGGCCGCCCTTCTGAAAGGAAGTGTGACGTTTTCGGTCTAATAACTTTTAATGTCGGAGCTTGGAAGTTTTTCTTTTTTTGAATATCCGAATATAAAACTTTCACGTTAAACTTAATCTCCTCGATGGTGGAATCTCATTTCTTCAACGGGTGAAAAAGAGAATGATGTCACACATCAGCCATGTTACTCTGATATGGCCGCCATTTTAAAACGAAGTCCAACATCTCAGGTCTAATAAGGTTTTTGTTAGTACCTTGCTAGTTTTTCTCTTTACATCAATACAGTGTACTCTGGCCTGGGACTTCATCTCTCGATATTAGAATCCCATCTCTTTTAGGGTTTAAGAAGAAGATAATGTCAAACAACAGCCTTGTAATTCTAATATGGCCGCAGTCTTGAAACGATTTGTAACGTTTGTATGTCGGAGCGTGAGAGTGTTTTTTTGAATATCCGGATATAAAACTTTCAGGTAAAACTTCATCTCTCGATGGTAGAATCTCATCTTTTCAACGGGTGAAAAAGAGAATGATGTCAAACATTGGCCATGTTACTCTCTAATATGGCCGCCATTTTAAAACGGTCTAATAACGTTTTTCCTAGCACTTTGCTAGTTTTTGTCTACATCAAAGCAGTCTACTCTCGCCTGGGACTTTATCTCTCGATATTAGAATCCCATCTCTTTTAGGGGTTAAAAAGAGGATGATGTCAAACAACAACCATACAAGTCTAATATGGCCGCCATCTTGAAACGAAGTGCAACGCTTTCGATCTAATAACTTTTTACGTCAAAGGTTGGTAATTTTTTTGTCGATATCAAGATATAAAACTTTCAAGTAAAACTTCATCTCTCGAAGATAGAATCTCATTTCTTTAATGGGTGAAAAAGAGAATGATGTCAAACATCGGCCATGTTACTCTAATATGGCTGCCATTTTAAAACGAAGGCCAACATCTCAGGTCTAATTACAATTTTTTCTAGTACCTTGGTAGTTTTTGTCTTTAAATCAAAACAGTCTACTCTCGCCTGGGACTCTATCTTTCGATGTTAGAATCCCATCTCTTTTAGGTGTTAAAAAGAGGATTATGTCAAACAACAGCCACGTAAGTCTAATTCAGCCGCCATCTTGAAACGAAGTGTAACTTTTTCGGTCTAATAACTTTTTATGTCGGAGCTTGGTAGTTTTTTTGTGGGTATCAAGATATAAAACTTTCAGGTAAAACTTCATCTCTCGATGATAGAATCTCATCTTTTTAACTGGTGAAAAAGAGAATGATGTTAAACATCGGCCATGTTACTCTAATATGGCCGCCATTTTAAAGCGAATTCCAACATCTCAGGCCTAAAAACGTTTTTCCTTGTACCTTGCTAGTTTTTGTCTCTACATCAGGACAGTCTACCCTCGCTTGGATCTTTATCTCTCGATGTTAGAATTCCATCTCTTTTAGGGGTTAAAAAGAGGATGATGTCAAACAACAGCCATATAAGTCTAATATGGCCGCCATCTTGAAACGAAGTGTATGTTTTCGGTCTATTAACCTTTTATGTCAGAGCTTGGTAGTATTTTTTGGATACTAGGATATAAAACTTTCAGGTAAAACTTCATCTCTCGATGGTAGAATCTCATCTCTTTAAAGGATGAAAAAGAGAATGATGTCAAACATCGGCCATGTTACTCTAATATATGGCCGCCATTTTGAAACGAAGTCTAACATCTCAGGTCTAATAACGTTTCACCTAGTACCTTGCTAGTTTTTTGTCTTAACATCGAGACAGTCTACTCTCACTTGGGATTTATCTTTCGATATTAGAATTCCATCTCTTTTGGGGGTTAAAAAGAGGATGATGTCAAACAACAGCCATGTAAGTCTAATATGGCGCCATCTCGAAACAGACGGTGACGTTTTCGGTCTAATAACTTTTTATGTCGGAGCTTCGTAATTTTTCTGTGGATATCAAGATATAAAAATTCCACGTAAAACTTCATCTCTCGATGATAGAATCTCATCTCTTCAACGGGTGAAAAAGAGAATGATGTCAAACATGGGCCACGTTACCCTACTACGGCCACCATTTAAAAACGAAGTCCAACTGAACTTGCTACTAGCCGAAAATTTAATCGTCAACCGTGAGAAAGCAATATTTTTTGCCACCAACCGTCAAAGGCAGCCTCCATTAATTATGACGTTCCTCGAAGGTTTCACAGCCAATCGTTGGGTTACCAAGTTAAACTGCTTTGAAGCGGCGTAGATTTAAGCTGCTTTTGATCCGCTTTTGAGTTGGTTTTGATCCAGAAAAAACTGTTTTTAAGCTACTTTGAAACGTATTTTGATCTGTTGTATAGCTGTTTTTAAGCTTTTTTGAAAGCGTCTTTCGATCTTTTGCGCAGCTGTTTTTAACCTACTTTGGAAAAATTTTTGGATCTGTTGTATAGCTGTTCAGTTAAGCTCCTTTGAATTTGTTTTTTTTTGATTTGTTGTATAGCTGCTTTTAAGCTACTTTGAAACTTTTTTGGATCTGTTGTAAAGCTGCTTTTACGCTACTTTGAATTGTTTTTTGATCTGTTGTATTGCTGTTTTAAGCTGCTTTGAAATTTTTTGGATCTGTTGTATAGCTGTTTTTAAGCTACTTTGAAAACTTCTTTTCATGTTTCAAAGCTGTTTGTAAGCTACATTGAAACTCTTTTTGATCTGTTGTATAGCTGTTTTTATGCTATTTTGAAAAGTTTTTGTGATCTATTATATAACTGTTTTTAAGCTACTTTGAAACTTCTTTTGATCTGTTGTATAGCTGTTTTTACACTTCTTTGAAATCTTTTTTTGATCTGTTGCATAGCTGTTTTTAAACTTCTTTAAAAACGTCTTTTGATCTGTTGTATGGCTGTTTTTCAGCTAGTTTTGGATCTGTTGTATAGTTGTTTTTAAGAGCCATTGCCTGTAAATATGGAGAATCCGACGACAGGTCGGAAAATTCGGATTTTCTTTTATTGCGTCAAAGAGACCCTTTTGGTGTAATATTTTCAGAAATATACTTCCAAAGTTCCAGCGAGTTCACATTTTTGTGAAATCTAGGAAAGTTCGAAATACCGCTCAAGCGACCAAAATGGCCGATGGAATTTATGTAAAATTGCACATTTTCAACAGGCCAGTACAGAAAGAAGGGAACTTGCCTGGATTTCATACTCACACAGTTTGTAATTTACACTTTGATCATTCGTCTGAGCTAAAAGTCATTTTGGAGTAAACGCGTTTTGTCTATTTCTTGGCCGTTTGAAAAATACAACTATCGCAATTTAAATTTAGAAGTAAAATTTCAACTGATTTTAGAGGGTCATAACTCTTCTAGTATGCGAATCTCTCAACAAATAAAAGGTTCTAGAGCTATACTATGGGTATACCATATCTCAATGGCTAGTTTGGCCCGTTAAATGGATCTGTTGTATAGCTGTTCTTAACCTACTTTGAATTTTTTTTTGATCTGTTGTATAGCTGTTTTTAAGCTACTTTGAAGCTTTTTTTGATATGTTGCATAGCTGTTTTTAAGCTACTTTTAAGCTACTTTGAAACTTTTTTTGATCTGTTGTATAGCTGTTCTTAACCTACTTTGAATTTTTTTATTGATCTTTTGTTAAGCTGTTTTTAAGCTACCTTGAAACTTTTTTGATCAGTTGTATAGCTGTTTTTAAGCTACTTTGAAACTTTTTTTGATCTGTTGTATAGCTGTTTTTAAGCTACTTTGAAACTTTTTTTGATTTTGTTGTATACCTGTTTTTAAGCTACTTTGAATTTTTTTTATCTGTTGTTAAGCTGTTTTTAAGCTACTTTGAAACTTTTTTTGATCAGCTGTATGGCTGCTTTTAAGCTACTTCGAAGATCTTAGCTTGCAACAAGAGACTCAGATAACCTAGATCACAGTCTCTTGCTTACATTATTAGCAGTAAAAGTTGCTACATTAGTGAAATTTAGGTTTGGTAAACATACTCAGGTCAAAACAAATAAGTCTATTAAGGAAGGAATCTTTTCTAACTGATGTCGTTTCTTGAGGTAGAATAGGCCTAGAAAAAGAAGACATATTAGTCTTGCCCGTCCACGTTCGAAGATCTCGGTCACGCGAGAGTATTATACATTGAACGAAAAAAAAAATGGAAGTCATGTTTTGGTTCTTCACTGGCGGCAATCAGCACAAAGCGCGAGAACTTGACATGATTACCCTTAGAAATCATGCACCGCGGTCACACACGACATGATTACCCGTGACCTTGAGTGTCCTTGACATAGTTATTGTATAATCTGCAGCTAGATGACGTCACAGGCGCTGATTTCGAAAAATCACTGTACGCTTTCGGCGAGTCAGAAAACAGATAGTGAGTTCAATGTACAATGACAATGAAAATCAGCGTTGTGTATTTTTCTTATGTTTTTTTTTTTATATAATAAACTTTTATTTGCATACAATGCAGCCAGTTATGTAACTTACACTACTAATACGTACGCAACTAACATTACAATACATTTACTTATACAGCTTGAAACGCAAACACAGCTACTTTACATTGCTTGCAGTACCTATAAGATATTTTACACTTTTTTCGGTCAGTACATTACAATGCCCATACAGCCACGTTACACTATTTGACAATACTGAACACCTAGCATTTTTTTAACTTTCGATACATTTGATGTTTAACAAATAAAGAAGCCTCGACTGTGCTCTGTTCCGTTGTAAAGCACGCAGGAAGCGGTAGAGCACGAAAGAAGTGTAGGGGAAAACACGAGACGTAGTCGAGTGTTTTTCCCTACTTCTTGAGTGCTCTACCGCTTCCTAAGTGTTTTGCAACAGAACAGAGCGCAGTCGAGGCTTCTTTATTTGTTTTATGATAGAGAATCCGACAATTTCCCCACGCATTTGGCTGAATTTTCAAACCAAACTTTATTTTACAAACGAACAAAAGTGGCGTCAGCCATGCACTGTTCTCTGATAAAGTACGCTAAAATAAGCCAATCACAATCCTTGTTAGAACTGTTCAAATGATTTGATTGGCTAACGAAGCGACAGCTGTCAATCACAAACTGGACTTCAGCTAAGCTTTCAGTTTCGAGTAATGTTTCGAGTAGTTTGAACGGCTTTTGAGGGAGGAAAGATGCCTTCGAAGTTCGCTTTTAAGTTGATTTTTAAATACGGATCTAAAGGCAGGTGAAGGTTTATAGTCCAGAGGAATCCAGCCGTATATGTGGCCCACGTGTACTTTTCCAGTGGGAATTACGAAACGCGGAGCTCAAAGCTTGCGGATGAAAATGCGAAATGCCGAGTTGAATTTGAAAGGAGCTACAGTTATTTACGGCTTGTAGCCGCATGCAGCAAGATTGCCCGAACTAGCGTAAAAGTTAAAAAGACTAAACGGCTCCCACTGGTACTATTCCGAGTACAGAAGAGAATATCAGAGCAAGCTTTGCACTGACCACTCGTCGGTCCACTTCGCTGAGATGGCCGCAGAACGAGCGTTACTACACTGCATGTAAGTGTTGTTTGAGCAATTGAGAATTTTTCAAAAATAAAGCTTCTCATCATAAACAGAGACTGTTCAATTGTTGTTTCCTGTCGTTGTTTTACTTTTTAAGTATAATTTCTGCCTTCGTAACAAATATAACGTCTTTTATCGAAGCACTGTTTAGGTTGAGAATTTGTTTATTTCGGTACGTGTTTTGTCGGCGGGAATCTAGCAAAACTTGTTATTTTAGTACAGTTATAACACTACTGTTGCTAACAATGGTCTCTGTAAGCCATATTTACTACACACAAATAGCTCGTTTCCATTGCGTTTGTCTGAATCACAGGGAATGTTTAATTTGGGGCAAATTTGTCAAAATTCCGAAGCAAAAATTTGAAAGCCAACTTACCGTCATCAACCCGTGCTCTGTTCTCTGATAAAGCACGCTCTTTCAGCCAATCAGAGCGCGCGTTATATGGAAGCTTTATTATAATATTATTTACGGAACAATTATATGTAGAAGAGAAAAAAAAAAATTAAAACTAACAAAACGTAAATAAATATGAAAGACGAAGTAGAAAAAATGGAAGTGGCACACCTCTGAAACAAAGATATTTGGGGCAGCTCATACACATAGTGTTGTCCATTTTACTCTGAATTTCGTCAGTGTACTACTTTTAAAAGCAATTGTACGTTCACAAATGATCTTTTCATTGAGTAACAAGCTGAAAATTTCAAAGCCGGGAGAGGTTTTGTTTAACCACGAAAGGTAGATGTGGTATTTTGCAATAATAAAAAAAATGGTCAAGGGCTTGAAAAAGATTTGATTCTGGTTTATAACCATATAAAATATCTGTAGCATTTAAAACGACAGTTTCCGATCGCTTTTCATTCCACCGGACGATTACCATTTGCCAAAAAGTTTGAGTTCCGGGGCATTCATATAGCAGGTGAAGGAAATTTTCGTAGGGGTGGCTACAACGATCACAGCTCGGAGATGCTTTCAACTTCATTTGGTAAAGTTTGTTGTTAGTGGGTAGAATGTTATGTATCACCATTTATAATAAAGTTTCCATATAACGCGCGCTCTGATTGGCTGAAACAGCGTGCTTTATCAGAGAACAGAGCACGGGTTGATGACGGTAAGTTGGCTTCCAAATTTTTGCTTCGGAATTTTGACAAATTTGACCCAAATTAAACATCCCCTGTGACTCAGACAAACGCACTGGAAGCGAGCTATTTTTCTGCAGTAAATATGGCTCACAGAGACCATTGTTAGCAACAGTAGTGTTAAAACTGTACTAAAATAACAAGTTTTGCTAGATTCCCGCCGACAAAACATGTACAGCTGTAGCGAAATACACAAATTCTCAACCTAAACATTGTTTCGATAAAGACATTAATTTTGTTACGAAGGCAGAAATTATACTAAGAAGTAAAACAACGACAGAAAACAATTGAACTGTCTCTGTTTATGATGAGAAGCTTTATTTTTGTAAATTTACAATTAAAAATGCTCATTTGCTCAAACAACACTTACATGCAGTGTAGTAACGCTCGTTCTCCAGTCATCTCAGCGAAGTAAACCGACGAGTGGTCAGTGCAAAACTTGCTCTGATATTCTCTTCTGTGCTCGAAGTAGAACCAGTGGGAGCCGTTTAGTCTTTCTAACTTTCACGCTAGTTCGGGCAATCTTGCTGCATGCGGCTACAAGCCTCAAATAACTGTAGCTCCTTTCAAATTCAACCCGGCATTTCGCATTTTCATCCACAAGCTTTGAGCTCCGCGTTTCGTAATTTCCACTGGAAAAGTGCTCGTTTTCATGGGCCACAATACGGCCGGATTCCTCTGGACTATAAACCTTTACCTGCCTTGAGATCCGTATTTAAAAATTAACTTAAAAGCGAACTTTGAAGGCATCGTTCTTCTCTCGAAAGCCGCTCAAACTTCTCGAAACTGAAAGCTTAACTGAAGTCCAGTTTGTGATTGACAGCTGTCGCTTCGTTAGCCAATCAAATTATTTGAACAGTTCTAACAAGGATTGTGATTGGCTTATTTTAGCGTGCTTTATCAGAGAACAGTGCAAGGCTGACGTCACTTTTGCTCGTTTGGAGAATAAAGTTTGGTTTGAAAATTCAGCCGAATGCGTGGGGAAATTATCTGATTCTTTATCATAAAACAAATAAAGAAGCCTCGACTGTGCTCTGTTCTGTTGTAAAGCACTTAGGAAGCGGTAGAGCACTCAAGAAGTAGGGAAAAACACTCGACTTCGTCTCGTGTTTTCCCCTACACTTCTTTCGTGCTCTACTGCTTCCTGCGTGCTTTACAACAGAACAGAGCACAGTCGGGGCTTCTTTATTTGTTAAATATTAAAAACATCTAAGTTTATTTTCCATTGTGACCTTGAAGGGTAATTCATAGATAGCTTTAACCGGGAGATTTTGTTCAACTAGTTTCACTTCTACGTTCGGGGGTTGAAGCATTTCCAGCACAAGCATTTTACGAGCAATTTTGGCCGTGACGTTTACAGAAGTGAGATTGTGTTCGTCACTGTTATTGAGACTTTCTTCTGAATTACGAATTGACCTTTTCCATGCATCAGGGATCGCGGAAAGAAGACCATTATACGTTAGAAAGTCCACTGAGACACCATATTTTTGCTGAAACTCGGATCTTAATAAAAAGTTTCTGCTTTCGTTTAAAGGTGGTGAATTTTACTAACCCCTTTTTTATACCATGACGAGTAAAACACTGGTTTCCCATCTATTCTTATAAAACGGTTGTTCCAAATAGTTTCATTCTGGTAGTCCTTAACTGTAGAAGGGTTCTTAGAGTGCAGCTCCTGCCAATCAGTCAATATATCTCTGTAAAACGTTTGCACATGTGAGGCCAAATTGAAACCGCGTGTATCAAAATTACAATCGAAGATAGCTCGCCCCCATACTGAGATGTAACCGAGGAGAAGAGAGAGCACCATTTACTACCATCTGCTTCACATAATCGTTTAACCCACGCTGCTTTAAGGGACTTAACCACCATGTTGAAGTCAACCATATTAAGACATCCACAGGAACTATAATCGTGTAACGTTTTACCTTGTCTGGCTTAAAGTTCCAAATAAATTTGAAGCAAATATCGTTGACTTTTTCAGCGAAGCTCGTAGGCACTGTAAGAACGGACGTATTGTAAACTAGCTTAGCAATGAAAATCAACGTTGTGTATGGTTTCAAATTAAGTCTGCATACGAGCTAAGTGGCTCACGAGGCCGGAGCGTATCCCGTTTTCTGTAGCATGAAGCGTCTAAGAGTATTTCTACTCCCCCCTGGATGGGATGCTACTCCATCACGGGTTTACCCCCAGCCTTAAACTCGCCGGTACCCATTTATACACCTGGTTTAAGAGAGGCACCGAGAGAATAAAGTTTCTTGCCTAAGAACACAACAAATGTTCCCGGCCAGGGCTCGAACCCGGACCGCTCAATCCGGAGTCTAGCGCACAAAATATTTTCCCCAGAACCGTTTTGTAACTTTCTCCCTGGAACGTCTACTGAAGTGACCATATTTGAAATTGGAACGTGAACTTTCTCTTTAAAACGTTTCTTATGATCCTTTAATCTATGGTACTTTTTCTATACAGCTTTCTACTTAAACTTTTTCAAGGGAAATATTTCCAATTGGAATTCTTGTTCAACGACGTTTTTTCCTATGAAGGGGCATGGTGCCAAGAGGGTTTTGATGAAAATATGGAACTTCCTTCGTGAAAATAAATAATATTTTTACTGTATCAATGGGGATCTGGAACCTAGAGAGAAAACATCTGCATTAGAAATTTAAGACGTTTCAAACGGAAACTGTCTGTAAAGTGACACGATGGAAAAGCTTTCCTAATAAAGTAAAAGCTTTTCACTGCTGACATGGTTCAATGCTGGCTGCAACTCCTGAATAAACAAGGTCTCCTTAACAATGGCAGTCAATTTGGGGGACGCCAAAATGTCAAAATGTCCCATTTGATGTTGTGACCAGTTGTTTTAACGTGATCAGCAATAGCAGAAGAGTGATTACGTCTCGAAAGGGCCTTGAAATGTTCCGTTTTCCGGTCGTGAAGTCTTCGTTTCGTTTTCCCAATGTAAAAATCATTGCAGTCCCAGCAACTAGCTTTATAAATGACTTCGGCTAATTGTGATCGGTAGAGACGATCCTTGTATGGGAAGAAGGATTTGTTGCGCCGGGTGTTTTGAAAAATAACTTTGACATTAACAAAAAGAGTAGAATCTATTGACACAAGATTTTGGACGCTCAGTAACATGATTGCTATGGAGACCTATATAAGGTAATAAAATAATAACATCTTTTTGGGGAACTGTTGTTATTGGGTTCATTTGGCTTGTTCTTGTTTTTGTTCAACAAGAATGTCCAAAACGGAATCTCTTTGGCTTGTTCAAATTCAATGGTGAATTTGATGCTACTGTGACAGCTGTTGAGGTATTTCAAAAACTCATTAATATTTTAAATAATATTTTACTGTTGATATCTACCTACGAAAATTTATTTTGTGCAAATTGAAATTTTTTTAATAGAAAGTTTCACTCTAAATCTTTTTAATACAGTGGAACCCCGCTCTACGGACACCCGCTTAATACGGACACCCCGATATTACGGACAGTTTCGTTTTCCCAGACGAAAAGCTCATATATTTTTTCTAAAATTAACCCGCTTATTACGGACACCCGTTAATACGGACAACGGACACTTTTCTGTGTCCCGAGCGACAAACTCTTATACATCGTCAACCCCGCTTTACGGACACTGTTTGTATCTGTGCATTGTCTATTGTCACTGTCATGATTATGTGCTAATTAGAGATTTTGTACCCTGGTCAAATTATGACAGATTTCGGCGGGTTAGTGCAATTTTATTACTAAATGAAACAGTGGCAAAATAGCATGACGCATTTGACCAGTTCTTTCGTCCGGTGCATGACCCAGTCTGCAGTCCTTATATAAAGATTTCTGCCTGATACGCTTACACAAAAGTTTCACTTTCTTGATCTTTCGCTAGAGTCCTTGCTTGTAGCCTTCTTCCTCTTTGACGTCTCATGATTGCCACTATCAGCATCGGCCTCCGTTCGTATTGCTGGGTTGTTGCCAACGTCTATTAATTGTTCAAGTAAATCCACGTGCTTCCTAGGACCATCAAAAATATAAACACACGGTATTTCCATACCAAGGCCTCCACCCCGATTAACTGCTTTTCCACATACTTCAACTGATCCTCGATTAGTAGGCTTTGAAATAAAATGGGTGACTATACCAGTGCGGTTTTTTGGTGTTTGCGAGGTTATATGGAATGTGGCCGATAACTCGACTTTCCTTTAGCACGGCGACTGCGTTTTTGTCCTCACCATTTCCCGGCTCTGGTTGCAGAGGCAAAATTTCACCGAGAGTGATACAGTTAATGATTTGTAATTTACAGTACAATTAAAACGTTTTGTTGCTGTAGAAGTGTCGGCCTTAGTGTTTGTATCGATAAAACACGTGTCCCCGGTTAATACGGACACCCCGTTAATACGGACATTTTGGCATGTCCCCTTGGTGTCCGTATTAACGGGGTTCCACTGTATCAATTTTTTTACTGACACTTTTTTTTAAGGACCCTATTCTAATTAGTGGGGGCGTTTTCCGCATTAAACGTTTTTGCTATTCTCCACCTACAAGAGAGACACACCAAGGCAACTTACATACAGTGGGTGATAGTGGAACATGTGGTAGTTAAATAACAGCTTCCTGCAGCGTGCTAATAATTCACAACATCAGCTCAGCAGTCAGATGATGATCTCGTGTTTTCCATGGAAGCTACATGCAGGTATCTGTAGTACATGTCTTTTTTCTTGGTTTCATCCCTTCTTTCGAATTAAAAAACTGTTTAAAAAACGTGTTTTAAAAATTAAAATTAAAATTTGCCTCTAAAAGTCCAAAAAAAAATTATCTTCTTCAAAATTTCGTCTCTGAAGTTCTTTTCAATTGTTCCATGCCATCTCTAAGGCTTGTTTCCCTTCTTCCATGTTTCTTTGATAATCTTATGCGAAATAAAACGGAATAGAGCTTGTCATCATGTTAAGGGCATCTGCAGATACGATTACCACTCTCCCAAAACATTAACAGAAAAGCTACTATCATAACTTTCTTATTTATTAATTATATAGGTATAGTATAAGATGCCGGAATAACCAGTGTTAGAATGTTCCTTTGCCAAGGTAAAAAAAGGTCGGTTTTTTTGCATTTTGAAAAAAAAAAATCGAAATGTAAAGTAAAATTCCGTGTAGCAACAATCCATTGAACAGATGTCATCTGAAGCATAAGAACATGCAAAATTTTAGATAAATTAATTGACTGAGACAAAAACAAAATGTTCTCTTTCTCCAGGAAAGATCTTGCCACACCGAACTGCGAAGATCATTCTTACTAGCTTAATCCTCACAGTTCGCCCTAACACCGTTTCCCCACAATATGGTTTCAGCATTCCCTATGTGCCTCTATCTAACACGTCTGACTCTTCGACTGCCTCGTTTACATTTCGACTTCCTCTGGGTGGAAAAAAATATTGCTTTTGCAAGTGATGTACTCGATCCTTCAAAAACTTCGGAAGATTTTACTAAGGCAAAAGCTCGCCAAAGAATTAGCCACTGCAAAATGTCGGTCACTATGACATTTTAACAAGGCGACTAGCCTGATAACGTCTGCCATATTTAACTCATATACATAATAAGTAGGCGAGCTTTTAAACCAAATATTGAATGACGTTTAATTTATAGTTTGCAATCATCAAACGAAGAGAGGTTTAAATGCGCGTCTCGGAAAGTCACGGCCAATGATGCAGAAAGTCTACAGGGAGTAGTTATACATGGGCCGGAAGGAAATAAAATTGAAAAACGCTTAAGATGGTCGGAATGAAAAAAAAAAACAAAAACAAAACAGATATTAACATAGATTGTTTACTCTTAATTTATACCAAAACTTCGGCGTGGGCAACCGAAACGGGCCATGGGTTCTTTGTAACTTTGAAGAAGATCAACACATTTTGATGGCATAGTGGTTAAGGAGTGAGACCCCTTTCGGTGGGGAAAATTGTTCTCATTGATTAATTTGTGTTTTATGTTTCGCTCAGACTCGAGGGTTGAAAAACGGTTAACATTTTACCACACTTGAGGCTTGACTACTTAAAACGCCATCGACACTTTCATTTGACAATTAAACAAAAAGCAGGCAGAGTCTTTGCAGTTTGATTGATGTTAAAAGTGAGGGAGATCTCCAACTAACCTGTTCTTTTGCCATCACAAAACAGTCAGATATACATGTATAAATAGAGAGCTTGAAACAAACCAATTTAGTGAATACTGTCAAGTAAAACTCCATTGATTTAAACTACGAAGAAATTAATGCACGAGCTTTAGGCTTTAGCTTCGAATTTTTTGACGCTTTAATTAATATACGCATTTCGCCGCGCAAAAAATGAAAGAAATTGAAAGATCCACTGAAGAATCCTGTATACATTAAGGTATGAGAATAGTTTTCGACTGAGGGCCCGTCCACACTACATCAGAGGAATTTGAATTCGGAGTTTTCACTCTAAAAAACACATCGAATGTTTTCCGTCCATTTTACGCCGGAGGAATTTATAAACGAGGCAGTCACCGGTCATTATGGATGTGTGTTTCAGGAAAACTCGGTCAGAGAAATCACATGATTATCGTGACGCCATTGGTTTCGAAGAGCTCCGTTTTTTAAATGTTTTCAGTCCTTACGAAAACGAAAAGCGGGCGTTTTCAAATTCCTCCAATTTGAGGAGCGTTTTCGAAAAGCTCCGTTTTCGTGACGGATTAGTGTGGACGGTAGGCCTAACCACAGAAATAAAGCTGTGCTTTCAAATTTCTCCGGCGTAGTGTGGACGAGGCCATAGAATTGAAACGTGCGCCATTTTGCTCTAGCACGTTCTGTGATTGGTTAGTATAGGAGAATCTTTGTTTACAATATTTGCCTCATTACCATAAGCGATACAGTTTCTGATGGAGCTACAAAGAGATTAATACTGAATATTGAAAGGGCACAGCACGATTAACTGTCTCAAGGAATTTGAGCGCGATGTATTGAATACTTTTTGTGCGACGAGGGTTTAAAAGCTCAAAATTTTACAAAGAATGTATGAGCTCATTAGCGCTTTTGCCACACAGAAATTTTGATGTTTTTGAAAGCCAGCTTCTCCTCGAATATTATACCCAAAGAGCCAAAAATTTCACCACTTACTAAGTTTCACAAGCTCTTTAAGTTTTTGTTGTAAAATCGTGTCTAGCATGATGCTTTCTATGCGCAAAGTCGTATGTCAATGAGGAAAAATGTAAACAATGACGTCAGCAAAGATTCGCCTATTTAACCAATTTAAGGTAATTCCCCTGAAATAAAAGTGACAATAGATTTTTGTTCAAACTTTGTCCACTGAATATTTGTCATATGATAACTTCAATTTTGAAATAAAAAAGGGGGGTGCCCATGCTCATTAAGGAGCAGTGAGGCATTGAAAATGCCCCATTTTGGCATTATTTAATGCTTATTATAAAAACGCATTCCCAGTAATTGTAAAATCTTTGTGAGCCCAGACTCATAAGAAAACGCATTAAACTACAGTCAATACATTGTGTCGGACACAACTAAGCATTTTAAGTTTGATTCAGACAAAAAGCTAAATCCTGGATTAAAATTTGAACTAAATTTCTTGACGTGGTTACCGACTGCAAAATAGAAAAGACCACAGTGTATCTGCTATTTTTCTTATTTATTAAATTTTCAGCAATAGAATTTAGATCAGTCTTTTCTCACGCGAAGCTTATGATTAGTTGATTACAATGACTGGAAAAAAAATTGGGGTGCCCGTGCTCGTTGGTGAGCTAGAGCCATTTTTCAACTGAAAGAGCTCAATATCAAGGCAAATCCGTCATGTTTTCAATATGCGCGTGCACGAGCGCGCGTTAATGACGCCATAAATTATGCGCAGTGAGGATGCGCAATGCAAATGTGAGGAATGACCTTAATACAAACCGCTCTAATCGCCTTGCGCCGACTAAATGCATCTCATTTGAGTTCCAATTGGTTCACCTTGCTGTATACGCTTTTTTTTTGTGGTTGGCTGTTGTGATAGCTTTGAGTTTGATTTTACAAAGATTAGGAACATAATTGCTTGTTACTTCTAATTTTTCCTTCTTCGTGTTCCTCGGCATATAGTTGGTATGACTAAAACGGGGAAACTCATTGTTTGATTCATTTTTTGTTGTTGCAGTCCACTACTAGAAACGTACACAGTTTTAGTGTCATGATATATATGGAAATAATACTGAGGATTAGTGCTATGATCATTTTATTGGTGAGTTGACATGCCATGGAGCGAAATTTATTTTTTAATTGTAAATAAATGTAAAAATTTAAGCACCAGTGGCTCGTAAAGTAAAGCCTTGCTGACGGATACAAAACTGATTTTTCACTTTATCATGCGAAATGGGACGGACCAAGGAGGTGTTCTTGGCTCTTTGTACACTGGCAGGCTATTTCTTTTCTTTTATTTCTACCGCGTAATGAAGCCCTAAAATCTTGTTCTATTGTCTCAAGTGTAGTGTAAATATAAATGTTATTGGTCTAGGGTGTGAGGGAGGGTGTGTGTCATATAGTATATTTTCGCATGCAATTACTGAATTTTATTAATCAAATACTCTTCAGATTTTTCGTTTTGAAAAGATTTATATCTGCAGAACAGTATTGTTGTTATTAGTTTTTTTGCATTTTTATTGTCACAGACTTATTTGTTTTACATACTTTTGTATAATTATTTTGAAACTTCATTATTTGAAGAGCTACAAGTTTGGTGTCGCCTCTGGAAAGTCTATCAAAGGTACGATACAACCCTAGCTTACCAGGTTAAACATTATCGTTTACTCTGATTGGCTCTCGAGGTTGGGACCACTCAGTCAGCCGGTCAGTCAGTCAGTCAGTCAGGTAGTCAGTCAGTCAGTCAGTCAGTCAGTCAGTCAATCAGTCAATCAGTCAGTCAGCCAGTCAGCCAGTCAGCCAGTCGGCCAGTCGACCAGTCAGTCAGCCAGTCAGCCAGGGATCAGCCAGTCAGTCAGTCAGTCAGTCAGTCAGTCAGTTAGTCAGTCAGTCAGCGAGTCAGCCAGTCGGTCGGTCGGTCGGTCAGTCAGTCAGCGAGTCAGTCAGTCAGTGAGTCAGTGCGTCGGTCAGTTAGTCAGTCAGTTAGTCATTCAGTCAATCAGTCAGTCAGTCAGTCAATTGTGCAATCAGCTAAGAAGTTCGTTCAAAATATGTACGAACATTTAAAGGCTACAAGTATTATAACCTGTAAAAACTTAGAGACATTAGAAAACCTTTTTAAACCATAAATTACTAGATGGCCAGGCCAGATTTAAAATTTGAATAAGGCTATCTTATGATGTTCAGTTCTTTAATGTCTTCTTATTTGCTTGAAAATGTAGTGCTATTTTAAGTGGTGTAGTGCTAAGAAAGCTCAAGCTCTCATCTTAAGTGCAAACATCTAACAAGGGTATGGTTTGTAACTTTGCAGACTACCATGTTCTTGATCACTGGCTTATGAATGGCTCTGATCTTAATGTGAGGTCAGTGAACTAAGAAGCCAACTTGTGGCTTTTAAAAATATTGTTAAACCATTAAGATTAAGAACACATAGCTTCTGTTTATTGTGTATAAGACTTTACCATAAGATACGGAGAAAGATTGTTCCGTCGGGTTATAATCTGACTATAAAGAACGTGGGCCATAAATAAAACTATTTGTATCAATCTCAATGTACGGTTCAAGACTCAAGGTCAATAAGACGATTTTTCTTACTTCTTTCACTCTCGTTCTTTCTTCAGTGAAGAAAGGCTAAATTTCAAGTCAAGCTCATGGGAAGCAAGTACTGTGGAAACTGGCCCATAAAATTGACCAATCACAGCGCGCGAACTACCTGAGAGATATAATAAGCAATTGCGCACGTGAATGTTACGTGAATGTATCACTGTAATGACAAAATAATATTTAAGAAATAGATTCCATGTTGCCACGCTTCTGTTCAGTAACAGATCACAGATGACGTCAAAATGAGGTAAGAACAAAAAAGCCGTGGCACACGAGGCGATAACCGAGTGTGTCTCTAAATCTACGTCGTTTGTTTACTAAAGAAAAAAATGTTGAAGACGCCATTTATGCGTCTGTCCTCCAATAAATCATAAGTAAGTACCGATGAAAATAAGAGGGTAATTTGATTTATTATATAATACAGATATATTCATGCGCAATAGAACTTTAAACCATAAACCTGATGTCTGTGTTTCCTGCGCTTGCTTCATTTCCAGTTACTCTGAGTCGGTGTACCTTGAGGAAGGCAGGTGTCCTGATAGCAAAGCTGTGATGTTTGATCCGATGGAAGACCCTGCAGTGTCCTACGTCGAGATTTGGCCAAGCTCAGACATAAGCAAAAGGAAATCTTACTCGATTGCTTGTTGGATAAAACTTAAAAGCTACCTGAGTAATAACGATTACATACAAGTAATATATTCAGACTGGATGAGAGAAAAGTTTATGTTGGCAATCGAATCTGGTAAGGTTTCCTTTGTCGTATACCAGGAATTGAACGAAAACTTGCATTGGAGAATGAAGACAGCACATGAGCGGATTAATTTAAACAAGTGGACCCATGTGACTGCAACTTGGGATGGACGCACAATAACCCTTTACGTTAATGGTGAAGAGCGCGACGGCAGAAACTCTTCCGATTTTAAAAGGCAGAAACCTGATCCGTCTTCCGTTGAAAGTGCCACAGCTTTCATAGCTGGAAACCCTTACTTCAACAACTACCAGTTCCTTGGTGCCATAATGGATCTATATATATTTGGCATTGCGCTATCCCAGGATAATGTTATTGAGGTTTACAGAGGTGATTTATCCTAGTTAAGGCTTGTTATGACAACTTACAGTAAAGATCGATCTTGTGCTTGTTTTATGTGACCAGGAGAAGATGAAGGGTGGGCGAGGTAATCCACCAGATCGGTCTCATTCCTAAGGTCAGATCCACGTTAGCAAAATTAGCGTCACAGGACTAGCTTTTTATAAACCCTCCTGGGATTTCTGAAATCGGGAGTGTTCTAAAAATAACTTGAGAAGGATTACTTTGGGATTAAGACCTATAAAGGAGATTTTAAACTCTCTTACACTTCATCATCTCTTGATATTATGTATGTACATTAACTTGATGCAAAGCATGAGGGACGTAACCCTGATCTGCGTATGAGCGGCCAGCAAAAACGTCATTGCCGCGGAAATCCTTCATCCTCTTTTTCAACAAATGAAAATTTGACACACCAAAATGTTTTGGCGCAAACTTTGTTTATTAATACCCTACGGTTTAGCCATTATGGGTTGAATGCATTTAATGCTTAAATGCTCTGACAGTTAGCAGTAAAGTATCTTCTTTGCAGGTATCCCAGTGGTTACAGATCAAATAAATGAAGTAACGGGAAAATTTGTCATAGTCAAGTGGAGTCCTCTTTTTGAAGGGGCGTGTCCTCCAGATCAGTATAATATTTACTACAGAGACGACACCTTGGTGGACTGGGAATCACGTCATGTTTCAGGAAATGTCTCTCAGTATGATCTTGAGCTGAAATGTTTCAATGAGTATGAACTAGCTGTCACTGCTACATGGGGAAGAAGCAGAGAAACACCGCTCAAGAACAGCAAAAGATGGAAGGTGAAGACTGGAAAAGGTACAGCAAAAAGTATTATTAAATAATTGGGATCTTTTCTTCTCAAAGTTTTAATAATCGGGTGAAAACGAAGTGCGTCATAACCGAGACATTGGTCTACTCCTTTAATGTTCGTTTCGATTGAGAATATTGATCAAACCATTGAGACATCAAAGTTCGTCAAAAATACTCCATTGCGTGTCGCATGTTAAACTCTCTTCTCGATGCTTGGAAGTGATGAGCACTGCCTCGTATGTTTAATGTATTAGCATTTCTTGCGTTATCGGCCTTATGCGCCTAATGGCGCGCAGACACGAAATTCAAGCTTCAACCCTTCAAATCCCAGGATATAAAGCTTCCCATATCCTGGTCATCCTGGGGTCTTTGTATTCTGTTACATTAATGTGGTTTCTACTATCAGGAGGTGGATCTCTATCCCAGGTTGTCATGGTGAGAAACGAATATAAAGAGCAAATCTTTGCTCTTATTTAGAATTTAATTCTAAACTAGTTTATCCCCTTTCCCCAGTATTCTTGGATCAGTTTCTTTCGATTTAGCACTGTTAGTGTTCAGTGACAAGTACATGACTGAAGTGCAGGAAATGAAAAGCCCTGTAATGTGTGTTCGTGGAAAATGTATCTACAGATTTGCAAGTTATTTTCTTTTTTCATCCTTTTCAGATTTTCCAGTGATTTTAAATCACGCCACAGAAGTAAAGGGAAAGAAAGTAAGAGTCGTGTGGTCGTCACTTATGGCATGTCCCTTGGAATGGTACAACGTCTACTACAGAGAGGTTTTGGCCGGGTTTGATCCAATAAAATGGAGATCTGTCAAAGTTTCTCCGAAAGAAACTCATCACACTCTTGACCTACAATGTCAAAAAGAGTATGAAATTGCAGTTAACGCAAGGATTTCAAGTGGAGAGACACCACTCAACCACAGCAATTGGTGGAAGGTTAAAACTGGACAAGGTACTACCAGTTAAATTACTAATGTTGAACTGTTCATCTACACACTCAGCCATCCCAGTAATGTCCTTCCTTTATTTTTAATGGTGTTCAGAAACCATTTTAAACGTGTGCCTCTTTTGTAACAGATTTATACTATTAAACTATTAACTATTAAATCTCATAACTGCATGTAATGCGCAATCTGAAACAATTGTGATATGTACAATATGTGATGATATGTATCCTCATGTATCCTCTTGCTCTCCTCTTTTTCATCATCATCATCATCATCCTCATCATCATTGTCATCATCAGCAATGTCATCATCAGCAATATCATCATCATAATTTTTAATATCATCATCATTGTCATCATCAGCAATGTCAACATCTTTATTATAATGATGATGATGATCATCATCATCATCACCATCATCATCACCATCATCATTTTTCACATATATACTATTTAACAATTAGATTATTCGCTCTCGATTTCCATGAGGCGATAGTTGATTCGGCCGAATTCTAACTGAAATAAACGCAAATAACGGTTTTAATTATTTTTGTACGCATTATTGAACTTTACGCTTTAACAAAATCGCACGCATTGAATTGTCCTTGGTAAATTTGCAGTTGTTTACGCGCGCGTACCCGTTTTTTCGATAAGTTTTTAAAGTCAAGAAACCGCCAATGTCCTTCTTTTAGTCTTATCAGGAATTTAATTTATCCATTTACGTCTAAACTTTCTTCCAAAACTTCGGGAAAGCGATAGAAATGTCGCATTTTGTGGACGACCGACAGCCACTGCATTCTAATGGCTGATAGTATACGAGTAGCTCAGCCAATCAGAATGCAGCATTTGCATTAGTATACTAGTAGAGTTCTACTAAAATGGAATATAAGTACTAATAAAAGTACAAATTCGCCAAGAAGTAACTTATTGACTATAAGTAACAGGTAATTACGGGAACAGATTAGGAAAGAAGAACTTGAAATATTTAGCCAGACTTTAATGCTATCCCTTGAATCACTAGGCTTTAGCTGAATGATTTTAATTAAATAATGGATGAAGTTTTTGAATCAACAATGTTCTAAATTTCTCCTATTAGACTTTCCACAAATCTCATCAGCAGTGCCAGACAAAAGCAATATTACGGTCAGCTGGAAAACTCCTTTTGACGGAGAGTGTCCTGTGACAAGGTACACAGTGTACTACCGAGTGGTGGAACGGATGATCACGAGTACTTGGAAAGAAGTCACGGCTTCAAGCTATCAACTTCAGCTTACTCTTCAAGTCAAGTGCGGCAAGATGTACCAAATAACGGTAACGGCGTGGAGTTCATATGGAGAAACAAGCAGAAACCAAAGTAAACTAGTCCAGGTTTGGGGAGGTAACAACTTTCAAAAATGTTCAAAAAAATGTTCAAATGTTATTGTTATAGTGGTCAATGTGCTTAGCTACACCTAGCTAGTTCACAGATATGCCACTTGAACTGAAAGAAACAAATATATCAACTAACGATAATAGGCTTAAAAATCCAAACTGGCAGGAGGCAGACCAGTTAGTCATTGACAAGCATGACCGAGGAGTTGAACTAGGGTCTATTGAGAAACAACTCCAGCTAAGTGGACAGAGCGAGACTTGAATCCGCGACCTCCGGATTTCAAGTCCGGCGCCCTATCCACTCGGCCATACTGCCTCCTTTAAATAGTGTTTAATATAATTCAGGGCTTTTGGACGATGTCCGCCCGTTCTCTCCGTTAGGAGATGCTCGGACCAGAGCCAGAGCAAGTTAAAGCAAGACTCAGTTTAAGTACCACTATCATGGAGATTTTACTGCATTGGTCAAAATACTGATAACATATGACTAAGTACTGAGATGTTCATGGAGTACCGAGATTAAAATATAAGTGAAATGCTGGAGAGAGAGCAAATTGTAATTAGTTTCTAGGATATAGTTTTAGAACTTAAAACAATCTTTCAGTCTTTTTTAATTAGAAATCACAACCTTATGCGTGTATAACCCGTTTATGTATCTCCTTTCTTAGCTTCAGTGCACTTATATTTATTAATTTTAACAAAACCATACCATTATGGGGAAATATTCAATTGACTGTCGTAAAACCAAAACCAAGGTAATCACCCTGGCCAGTCTCAAAACACACAGACAGTCGAGTGAACCAATCAAAATTAATTCAAGGGAATACATGCAGCTGACGCAAAGCACGGGAAAACTTATGCCAGTGAGTCGCGATTGGTTTTGATTTTACTTCTGATTGGATGACGAGTGGCGCGAGTTTTTTTTAGCCAATCGCTCAACGTGATTATGCAAAACAAAGCAAATGCGAATTCCTTTCGATACTGAAGTGAAAATCGCTCTATTTAGGCTTCCGTCAATGAAAAAATGTCTTTTATTTGATAAGAGTTCGATGCCATGTTCAAGACAGGGTTACTCTAAATTCAAAGATGAGAAACATATGCACTTAAAAACCTTGTGTGATTAATGTCTATGTACATGTATATGGCAATTTAAGGTCATGCTATCTTTATCTCAGATGCACCATCACCTGTAAGAAAAGTTTCAGTGAGAACTTTGGGTAAATGCAAGGTGAATCTTACATGGAGTGCTCCAAGAGACAATGGCTGTCCGCTTAACAAGTATACAATATACTACAGAGAGATTCGACTGACAGAGGAAGACACTCCGCAGTGGCATGAAACCAGTATAACTAACGTTGCCCAGACATTCAGTGGTCTTTCTTGGAAGTGTGGCCGGCAATACGAGGTCACAATGACTGCTTCTAACGACGCGGGAGAGAGCAACAAGTCACATCCATTGCGTATAAATTTTACAGGTATTTCAAGAGTACCCATTAGATGTTGTCTTACGCAAACTATTTGATGGTGAGCTCATTCAGGGTGGCAGGGAAAGCATAGTACTCGGAGAGCTCGCCTCCTAACAGTATGGTCCGGTTCCGAATCCCGACCCTGGCGACATTAGCTATTGAGGCGAGGGGCAAAGGAGGTTAAAGATGTCCTATCTTAGGCCTTACAAATCCGCCGGGTGAAAGACATTACATTCACAATAAGCGACAGAACAATCATTATGCACCCATGAAGTTTCATTTATTCATTAGCTTTGCCGTCTATTAGACAGCATTTTTTACGTTATTAGCCTCCAAATCTCAAACGCAGACTATCCGATCTCTTTAGCGGCTGAAAAGCAAACAAATGTTGAATGAGGTGAATTAGATCTGATTCTTTTTACTGAGAACGTTTTCCTGGTTTAGACTAAGATTTTCCAACTGTATCATAAAGCTGGCTGTAATAGAGTGCCGAATGAGAAGGGGTAAATTTTCAGAGCCACCTTAAAATGCAAGATTTGACACGATACAAGTCTATAATAGGTGTCTGGTGCAGTTGCAAATCTTCAGTAAAGAAATATTACACACTTTAATTCTTATTCATCAGGTGGCAGCAGCATGGGAAACAACAACAACAACAGTAATAGTAATAATAATAATGGTATTTTGGCTGGTATAAATACGTCGATTGTAATCTTAGCTCTCCTGATTGTGACGATACTCGTCCTAAGATGGAAGAAGAAAAGAAATGCGCTTGCGAGTACACGGTAAGGAAAGCGTTTTGTTGTACGTGTTTCATTTAGTTTTAATGTGCCAACCTGAAACGACAAGGCATTTTCTTCAAGAACCCAACCGTTGTTATGGGAATGCACTAGAGACTAAGGAACTTTCTGGTTCTGAATGACTTTGTTCGTTATAGCCTTAACAAAGCTATCGTCCAGCAAAAGTTCCAGAAAAAAAGTTACCTTGGAATGCTGAACTTATAGGAGGCCATAGTTGACACAACCAGGTTAAACTAGCGCAGGATAGAGTAAGATGAAGAGGAATTATTGGTGACCTATGTTCCAATATGCAGAGTACACACAAGTTAGCAAGTACGTCCCTTGGGCAATTATTCACTTTACTTATATTTTATTTTGTTTTGTTCGTCTTCATTAGGCGATAGAAAAATCAGCAAGGGTCCTTTACTGTTTATGTGCTTGTTCGACGAAATCAGAAGTTCAACTAGGCTCGATTTCCAGCTGCTGATCGGGAAAGGAGCCCGCGCTCGTCACCGAAGCTAGACTTGACATGAGAGAGCCGCAGAAATCGAGTCTAAGGCTCGAGTTCAACGCTCTTGAGAATTTAAAAAAAGGTCAAGATAAAATTGTTAATTTTTTTCAGATCAAAGTACGAAATCGTTCCACTTCTGCCCCAGGAGATTCCTCCACAGCGAGTCACGTTTATGGAGGAGCTCGGCCGTGGAGCTTATGGCAAAGTTCACAAAGCAGTTCTGACACAACCTTTTGGTGTTGAGGTGTTTTTTAAACCCAAGGAAGAGAGAGTTGAAATGAAGGAAGGCAGGATTGTTGCTGTTAAAACTTTATTAGGTAACAATTTCACTGATGTTGTATTGGTCTTGTTGGGAAATGCAACAGCCCTGGGTTAAAATGCGCTTCAGATCCCGTTGTTTTGAGCGGGTATTGGGGTGGGTTTGTTCAACAAAAAACAATTATTGGATTAGGTTTTTGTGATATCCAGAATAATCAAGTTCGAGGTAGGGGTTATTAGGCGAATCCGAAGGCTGAGGCTGATAACCCTTACCGAGAACTTGATTATTCTGGATATCTCAAAAACCGAATCTGATAATTGTTTTATTATACATTGAACGAAAAAAAAATGGAAGTCATTTTTGCGCTTCTTCATTGACAGCCAGCAACACAAAGCGCGCAAAGTTGACATGATTTTCCTTAGAAATCATGCACCGCGGTCATACATGACATGATTACCCGTGACCTTGAGTGTCCTTGACGTGACTATTGTATAATCTGCACTAGATGACGTCACAGGCGCTGATTTCGAAAATTCACTGTACGCTTTCGGCCAGTGAGAAAAGAGTTGGTGAGTTCAATGTATAATAGTTGTATTAATTTGATAGGTAATACTACTTGTCTTTTTTTCCGAATAGAATTCCCAAATTTCTTCTTCTTGTGCCTATGTCAGTATTTCTTCGATGCTCGTGTAAAGTAATCTCCTTCTTTGCTTTACTGACTTTTATAAAATTCTTCATTTACTATATGATTTGGATGTTTCTTATTTCAATCTTCAGAAAGGTACACCGAGGAAAGGAAAAATCAGCTTTTGAAAGAGATCGAGTTCATGAAACAAATCGGATCTCACAGGAATGTTCTGAGTATGCTCGGTTACTGGGTTAAGTCAGAACCCATCATGCTAATCTTGGAATATGTTCCACACGGCGATCTTCTTCAGTGGCTTCGAAACAAAAGGCAACTGGTAGGTTTTGCATACTTGAGCTTACTTGCTCTACCTTGGTAATAACAATTTCAGTTTCAGTCTCTGATGGCAATGATATCCGAACGATCCAATGGCAGACCACTTTTAACTCAATTATGACAATACTTTATTGAATTCACCCACGGGGGCTTTCCAGACTTTAATTATACACAAGTTATAAAAAAACAAACCTGACACTATATTAACGCTCCTTAGAATTTTCAAAAAGTTTAATTCTTTTAAAAGTGTCAATCTGTATAACGCTCTCAGGCAGATTTTTCCACATTGTAACTGCTAAATACAAAAAATATATATATATAGCGTTGGCCTGCAGATGGTCAGCTCATAGAATTCTTATTTCTAGTGTTGTGACAGTAACAGTTTGATCTTGGAGCTAAGCCCTTTTCAGGTTCCCAATTCATTATTTTTCAGTAAACGGGCCTACAGCCCGGAAGAGGGAAGGAGACCCGAAAAATGGGTGCATGCCTCCTGCCTTAAGTCGAGTGAACTGTTGCAGTAACTAGCTTTATAAGTAAATTGCAATCAGTTGTCTTTCAGTTGGAGCTAACAGGTAGTGAGACATTTTCCCCTCAAATTCAGTTCAAGCTCAAGAACCGCAATGACTGGAATGTTTTCGGAGAACTAACCTGTTGTGTAAGTGATCATGTCGACGAGTCATCTATTTTCTGCAAAGAAGAAAACGAAGAGGGTGAAGATGACGACGAAACGTTAAAAGAGGGTGGGGAAGGAAGCACTAAAGAAGAAGCAGTCTTGAATGAAGGAGAATGTGAGATATCCAGCTTAGAGGAAACAGAACCACTAACAGCTGAAAGAAATCTTGCACTCGGGAAAAACGAAAAAATGAAGCAAAAGGAGGAAAACGCCCAGTTAAACGTAAGTCGTGAAAAAATAAATGGAACTGACATCGAGCTAGCTGGGGACATTAGATCTCAGGCAAACACTTCAGAGGGTGAAAGAGAAGCTCTAATGGGGGAGCAGGAAGTGTCGATCGGAGAAGGTACCGATGACAAGCGTTGCATTTCAATAAGTAACCTTGATATCACACTGCAATCAAGATCGACGCCAAGTCCGTTTGGGTCCAGTGTAAACGTGACTGAAGAGACAGCAGTTTTAAAGCCTGAGGAAGATGCCGACGAAGGTCTGTCAGCCAAGGATCTTCTTTGTTTCGCGTGGCAAGTTGCACAGGGAATGGTAAGTAATGAGGGAGGGGAAGGACAAGAATGTAAAGTACAGGTTGAAGACTCCTCCCCTTCCCAAAATGTGACGCTGTGGATTATATTTATAGATTAAACTCTTTATCGAAATTACAAATTATTTCGCTTATTAGCCGCGTATTATCGGGAATATTTGTTATTACATGTCGTTACAGTATGCTCAGGGACATGGCATTTGTATCACCTGCTTACATAGTTATACCCCGAGGTATTTTTGTGTGCTCTAATTAACAATTAGCCGGATTATGAGCTCGAGTTGATGAGGCCGGAAGTCGAATAAACTAATACCCTTTCGATTAAGAGCAAATAATCTATCGTTCTACTAGATTTTTCTAGATTTCTAACCATACATGAAAACATCCTTCAAATAATGATTTCCACTTGTTTCCTCTACACTTCACCGACCTACCATCTCGTTTTAGCACAATTACCAACATAAATTCCCCAAAATGTACTCCACAATTTCCAACCAAAATTTCCAAAAAATTAGTGTTCGTTTGCTTTCTAGCTGAAATCTCTGAAATATTTGGTAAAGTGGTCGGTAAAACACCACAAGTGTTCCTCTCAGGGATTACGAATTCAGCGCTTTAATTTAAACAAATTCAATTTTTTTATAGGATTATTTGGCCAGCAAGGGATTTGTGCATCGTGATCTGGCAGCTCGTAATGTTCTTCTTGGTGAGGACAGAGCAGTGAAGATCGCCGATTTCGGTCTCCTATGCCATACCTATGGTGAAATATACGAGACGAAGCACACAAAAAAACTGCCAATCAAATGGACGGCACTTGAGGCATTACAAAACAGCGTATTCACTTTTAAAAGTGATGTGTAAGTTTGTTATAAATTCAAGTCTTTCAAGTGCCCTGGGAGGGGGACTCCCATTTTAAAAAGTCGGAGATGCTCGTCGCCTCGCTTAGAGGTATTCAGGACAAAATGCCACTATTTTTAGCCGTCAAGGTATCTTTCAGTGTTGCACGCGAAGAAATAATAAAAACAACTGCTGTCTGTTCGGCTTACAGCGGTACCTTTAACGGTCTTTTAGAGCTTGAGACAGGCCAGGTTTTGTCTCTTTTAGGGGCTTGATTCAAATGTTCCGAGCAGCCTCCCCGACCTTTTCGCATGAGAATCCCCGACCTTTTCACATAGGAATTCCTACCTGGGGTAAGTACTCCATCCTTTATCCTTCCATCTGTTCGTGGTGCAGTGTTAGCTGTACTGTCTGTTTATTTTTGTAAATTCCTTTTCAGGTGGTCTTTTGGTGTTTTTCTGTGGGAATTGGCAACCATAGGTAAGAATGGGTGGTTCGTGGTTAAATGTTTCTTTGGACGGCTTGATTGCACAGAAAAAGTTTCCTGAGGGGCGCCTTCTAGATCTTACTCAATACATGAAAAACTGTTGGTAACATCATCAAGTGAATCTCTCAGGTATCTTACAAATTATATACCCGCAGGTGTCGACCCTCGTTAGGGTTTTTGAACGAGGTGGAAGGAAACCGGAGGGATAGGGTCTACCATCTAGGAGGGATAAAAACCGTAAAAAGAAAATAAAACTTTATAGTTTTTATAGATCTTTCGCGTAAATAAATCTCCTAGCTTTCCCAATGTATGTTGCTGAAGCTGCATGTAAGTTCGAAAAATGTCTGCGGATAACTGGTCCTGAGTGAGAACTTTTGTTGTTCATGTTTGATTAAATCTTTAATTCTAGTTAAAAAGTGAGTTATTCTTATCGAAAAAGTAGTTAATGAAATCCTTAACTTTTAACTCGGCGATTTAGACTTCACAACATCTCAACGAACAGTGTTAGATAGTGGGGGAATATATTGCTACAATGAATGAAAGACATAGCATTCACTAGTTCTTTCTTAACTTATATTGTTGTTTCGGCGATCTTAGACATTGCATAAAACATTTCCTTATAATCACCTAATAGGTCACACTCCTTATCCAGGAATTGACAACAAAGAGTTGTTTGATCTTCTTAAGAGAGGATACCGTTTGGAAAAACCAGACTCTTGTTCTGATGAACTGTAAGTAATTGGTTTTGCTTAACAGATTGAGTAGCCATAAAATGGTGATAGCAGATAGCAATTTTTCTGTTAAGTTATCGTTGGCCAACTCCCAAACTGTGTTCAGGTTATCTTTTTGTGTCAAATTACGTAAGCAGCTCATAAGAGTGGAAACCATGTTGTTGGCTCTGGACGATGGAAAAACAAAACTCGTTCAAAATGAATGGTGGCCTATAAATGAAAGCCACTAGCAGAATTTGAGCTTGATATATGTAGTGTTAATAATCTTGATGCTCTTTGCACCAATCATATCACACCAGTATTCAATACTCATTTGTAACAAACATCCTCAGAAGAACTGAGAAAACCGACTCGACATACTAAAAAATTAAGGCTTGACCTCGTAACTGTTCTATAAGTGGTTTGATCGGGTTTGCTTATAGCCAATCAGACTCCAGAATTTTGTTATAGCACGGATTTTCCTCTCAAGACTTACTGAAGAATTCTCGCTCTACTGAGTTGTTCAAAAAAAAAGATCAACCATATATATGTCATATCGGACTTCCACATTGCAACCCTGTAAAACTGTATTCAGTTATCCTTTGACTTATCTGATTATTTTCACCATGTTGGCTTTAAATAGCAATTATTCCATTCCATGTCATTCGTTTCTAATTTTCAATAAATTATGCCCCAGTCATTGCTAGTAGCAATGAAAGGATCTCTCAGTCTGGTAGAATATACAATCATATAGTCTTCTTATGTAATTTTAAGAGTCGGAGGTATGCAAAATACCTTATTCTCCTTTACTATTCCACTATAGGTATTCTTTAATGTCAGGCTGCTGGAAGGAAAACCCTGAAGAACGACCGACATTTGATCAACTAACAACAACATTGGAAAACATGATGACAAGAGACTGTCCTTATTTTGATTTTAACAAATTTAAAGAAACCAGTGCTTAAGGTGGAACCAAAACTCTCCTAAAATGGCACTGGGAAGATGAAAAACTTTTGCATGTACTGTGAATTCTAAGATGCTTCCGTTTTCCCATGACGATCAAGGCAGTCCTTATCGTTAATAAGGAACACCTGTGTTGTCCGATAGTACGAAAATTACTTATCTTCGCTAGTAACGTTATTCGTCTCTAATTCATTTTCCTTTGTGAACTTCTCACCAAGATTTGTTTCTAAGAGTCGCAGTAATCAGTAAAACAGCGTTAAGCAAAGAGATTCATCTTCTAGGCTATGGACGATTTTTGTGAACTGAGACAATACCGAAGTTTTCTTTTCACAAAATTGCATGAATTTGTATTCGCAGTTTAACCCTAACTTTCAAGTCAATGACGAGTGTTTCAGGCTTCTTAACTTTAGTTGTTTAAATTAAAGACAAGTGGAAGGATTATTTGTACACTTCGCAGTTTTGTAGTAAAGACAATAAATTCCAAGTTTTTAACGTTCTCAGTATTTATGGTTTAGTTACTTGAAGCTCTTGTTTTGACTATTGAAATTACGTGCTCCAGGTATTTTGGGGGAAAGACCGTTATGATGTTCGACTGAACTTTGTTAAAAACGGAAAAGGATTGAACTGTTGGAAAACGAACGAATACAAAGCTCATTTACTTCGGCGCAGTTTTGAATCTTGTGCGGTCAGACGGCCCCTTCCATGGTCATAAAATGTCAATGTGATCAGGGTATATTGTAATCGTGTGGTAAATTTTAACACAAATTCATACATTCATTCATACAAATTCATTCATTCATACACCAAGAGCAAAACATTGCACCCATTTAGAGGGCTTTTTTTTTTTTACATTGAAGAACGTTATCCTATAGTAGATAGGCCACCGTACCTCCCTGCCCCCCTTCCGAGCTTTCATTTACCAAACGTTAATACGAAAGAGGCTGTTTCAGCTATCGTAGCCTCATGATCCAGTGGACATCGCAAGTTCTAGGAACGAGATTGAAAGACCCTCTGAGGTTTGCGCAGGGTCTTGCGGCTCTGGAGCGGACACACGATTTGACAGGAACCCATCCATCACTAGTGATGGGCTCCTGAAACAGAAGTAAAATTCTAACCGGAAGTTACATACATATGGTGCTTACATGTACGTGCTTTGATCGAACGGTTTTCCTTAGATATCAACCAATGGTATTGCCGAAAAGGAACCAACGTTGCATAAGTAGAGGTTGAAGAATTTTGAGTCTCCCAATCTGTCTCCACACAGGCAGGCGTCCCAAACTTACGAATCGAGGAATCGATCAAATATTAAGAGGCTGTCCGCGTAAGAACGGATAATGCAAGGGTTGGACCTTCACCGATTTGCCTCATTTTTTCAGTGAAAGTCAACCATTATATCCAATGCACAAATATCGAGGAATCGATCAAATATTAAGGGGCTGTCCACGTAAGAACGGATAAGGCAAATTTTGGACCTTCACCGACTGGCGTCATTTTTCAGGGAAAGTCAACATTATATCCAATGTACAGATATTACACTTATTTGGATTAATTCAATTTGTTTTCATTTTCTGCGAGACTGTTTTCAAGGTGACCTCAAAACAGGCTAATTTGCCTTGGGAGACTGACATTTAGCAGTAAATGTCCGACGCTGCCAAGGCACAGCTTTTTATTCCAACAAGCTGAATGTTTTACATGCAAAAGTTTCACTTTTCTTCGTTATTTTAAAGGTTTAACAATTATATTCTGTCAACGTTTGACGGAGTTATGATTTTTTTAAAATACCTCCTGCCGAACTCCAGAATGTGCGAAGCGTAAAATACCAAAAGTTAAAATGTGGGACCTGATCTACAAGTCTATGATGACTCAAAAGTAATACTATCAATGTAAAAATGTATAGAATAAAATTTGTGGGCGCTCGCCACTGCGCGCCGTACAGAGCTCCACGAATTTGCCAAATACTCGCCATTTTGATGATAAACAAAGATAACGACGGTCGTACCTGTAACCAATATACGTAATGCGCAAATGCTTGGAAATAAAATAACCACGACAACAGGTCAAATTGTGGATTTTAAAAAAGATTTTCCTCGCTTTAGCCGTTGTTTTGCGAAAAATCTACCTTCATTCGGCTTTTTAAATAGTACAAACGATGATTACCTTCCCACCATCGATATGCAAATTACTGTAGTCGGATGAGTCTGTTTTGCTATGGGTCGACCGACTACTACATTAAACAGCCCTCTGTAAATATACGTTCTAGGGAAATATTTGCTCTCTTACCTGAAAGAAAAAATATCCACTCCGCCTCTCAGTAAAGCTTTCCTTTACGTCTGGAAGCTTCTTTCATTTCCACGTTGCGGTAACGCAATGCCAAAACTTCACTTGTTCGTTTCACTTACATGAATGAAGACGAGATTTTGTCCAAACCCTTCTCCTCATTTTTTTTTTTTTTGAAATTCAAATGAAGCACGGGCCCTTGCAACCCCTTTAACCCCACCAGCAATGTCACTGACGGACATAATTCTCCCTTAAAACTGATCAACGCAACAACACGGGGAAATTCAAACCTGGCTGACGGTAAATTATACCCATCTTGCCATGTCTTGCCATGTCATGCTTGTATCCAACAGGTAAAGATTTCCAAAAGTACAGATCTTAATTGGAGGTCATTTTGTTTTATTTGAGAAAGATTTAAAAATGGATATCAAAAACACTCTATAATTCAAGCAAGGTTCACAGCACGTATTCCAAAGCAAGTTTGGGCTGTCAATAAAAACTACTTATACCCATCTTGCCATGTCTTTTTTCATATTTAAGCCGATCTTTATTAGCTTGTATCCAACTACATTTCATGTAAATATAGGTACCGTTAAAATTGCTGCCCAATACAAGGAGTCTTCCTGTAGCCCAGTGGTTACATTTCCGAGCTTCGGTTCGGAAGGGCATGGCGTTCAGACCCCCGGAGAGGGACTCCGCCTTTTTTTTTCTTACATTTCTGTTGGGCTTCTTTTATGTTTCATCGTACAATCTTCCTTTTTTCCATTTTGAATCAAGTTAGGTGTTAAAGAAACCATTCAATGAGGAAATAAAACCTGACTGACAGTAAATTACACCCATCTTATCATGTCTTTTTTCATTTAAGATGCTCTTTATTAGCTTATATCCAACAGGTAAAGATTTCCAGAAGTACTGATCTTAATTAGGAGGTCATTTTTTTTTTTAATTGGAAAAGATTTGATAATGGATATCAAAAAATCTCTATAATTTAAGCAAGGTTCACACCACGTATTCCAAAGCAAGGTTGGGCTGTCAATAAAAACTGCTTTTGATTTGCATATAGGTACCGTTAAATTTGCTACCCAATTCAAGGAGTACCCCTGTAGCCCAGTGGTTACATTTCCGAGCTTCGGTTCGAAAGGGCATGGCGTTCAGCACCCCGCAAAGGGACTCCGCATTTTTTTTTTCTATTTCTGTTGGATTTCTTTTATGTTTTATCGTACAATCTTCTTTTTTTTTCCATTTTCAATCAATTTAGGTGTTAAAAGAACCTTTCAATAAAAAAATCAAACCTGGCTGATCGTAAACTATACCCATCTTTCCATTTCTTTTCTCATTTAAGCCGCTCTTTATTAGCTTGTATCCAACTGGCAAATATTTCCAAATGTACAGATCTTAATTGGGAGGTCATTTTATTTTTTATTGGGAAAGATTTAATAACGGATATCAAAAAAACTCTAGAACTTATGCAAGGTTCACAGCACGTATTCCAAAGCAAGTTTGGGCTGTCAATAAGAACTACTTTTTATGTGCATGTAAACATCGTTTAATTTCGTACCCAATTCAAGGAGACCCCTGTAGCCCAGTGATTACATTTCCGAGCTTTGGTTGCAAAGGGCATGGCGTTCAGCCTCTCCGCATAGCGAGTCCGCATTTTTTTTATATTTCTGTTGGACTTCTTTTATGTTTTATCGTACAATCTTCTTTTTTTCCATTTTAAATCAAGTTAGGTGTTTAAAGAACCTTTCAATAAGGACATCAAACCTAGCTGACCGTAAATTATACCAATCTTTCCATGTCTTTTTCATTTAAGCCGCTCTTTATTAGCTTGTATCCAACAGGTAAAGATTTCCAAAAGTACAGATCTTAATTGGAGGTCATTTTGTTTTATTTGAGAAAGATTTAAAAATGGATATCAAAAACACTCTATAACTCAAGTAAGGTTCACGGCACGTATTCCAAAGCAAGTTTGGGCTGTCAATAAAAACTACTTATACCCATCTTGCCATGTCTTTTTTCATATTTAAGCCGATCTTTATTAGCTTGTATCCAACTACATTTCATGTAAAGGCTGAGAGTAAATTATATCCATCTTATCATGTCTTTTTTCATTTGAGGTCGCTCTTTATTAACTTGCATCCAACGGCAAAGATTTTCAAAAGTACCGATCTTAATAAGGAGGTCATTTTTTTTTTTTTATTGGGGAAAGATTTAATAAAGGATATCAAAAAACTCTGTAACTTAAGCAAGGTTCACAGCACGTATTCCAAAGCAAGTTTGTGCTGTCAATAAAAACTACATTTGATGTGCATATAGGTAGCGTTAAATTTGCTATCCAATTCAAGGAGTGCCCCTGTAGCCCAGTGGTTACATTTCCGAGCTTCGGTTTGGAAGGGCATGGCGTTCAGCCCCCCGCAGAGTGACTCCAAAATTTTTTTCATTTTTTTTTTTGTCTTGAACGGTATTTTCGTTTTGTTTTGAAAAGATTAAATAATAGACTTAAAAAACTCTATAACTGATGCAATATCTGTCATTTTTTCATAGCACATTTCCCAATGCAAGATTACCCTGTCAATAAAGTGACGGCAATCTTATTGCTGAGATCACTTAATTGTGTACGGACTGCATTAGCGGCTATCTGATCTTTGAAGGGAAGAACTTTTCTGATCGTGTTGCCATCATCGGTTTTCTTTTCTGGCTTAGTTGCAATATTTTGAATAAACATATTAATGGTGGAATTTATGAGGCCAATTGGATAATCAAGTCGGGAGAATGTAGAGCGTAACTCGGCACATTCCTCATTAAAGGCTTCTGTCGTAGATGACAGGGCATAGGCGCGATGCAACATGGTTTTCAATAAACCGATTTTGTAACGTTTGTCGATGTGGCTTTGAAAATGCAAGAGTAGACCAGTCTTAGTCGGCTTTCCTTAAACACGGGTTTATTACATGAAATTTTCGCGACACGTTAATTTCGCGAATTTCGCGATTTAAAAAAAATCGCGAAATTTAAGTGACGCGAAAATTAAATGTCGCGAAATTAACATGACGCGAAAATTAAGTGAGTCACATTACGTCAATAATTAAAAAAGCGACTTTATTACCATTACACACGTTTATAACAATCACTTTGAACCATTCTGTTGTAATTTTCTGTTCCTCTTCATCACTACTGCTTTCCGTCTCCACTCCAGGTAGCACTTCTTTTGTACAATCCTCAAACTGTTCATTTACTGGCTCCTTGTAGTGCTGTTCCACTAGTTGTTTAAACCTTTCAATGGCCTTGTAGACTCTGTGAGAACATCTTTCTTGTTACTGTTTACATAATCAGTTGCGTTTCTGTTTATTTGGACGTTGTTGATTAAGTTGTTTGATCAAATTCAGGGACATGTTAAATGGCAAAGAAATAAAGTGTGTCTCACTCAAAAACGCGAAATTAAAGTGAGTCAAAATGCAAAATTTTCGCAAAATCGCTAAATTAAGGTGTCGCGAAAATTTCATGTAATAATCTCAATTCCAATGAAAGAGATCATATTATCAACAGGAAGTTCCATTTTAAACTTCAGGCTCGGATGTAGGCCATTCAGTGTAGTCAGAAAGTTAGCAGCAGCATCGATGTTAGGCATTCTGGCAAGAGTATCGTCTACATACCTCTTATATAGAGAGGGTACCATACCGTCGCGTGCGAGTCTTTCTTCGAGGTGGCACATAAACACATTGGCCATTAGCGGGCCAAGAGGAGAGCCCATCGCTACATCGTCAATCTGCTCATACAATTGACCATCGAACTGGAAAAGTTGATTGGTGGTGGTAACTTCAAGGAGCTGTGCAAGTTCCTCTTTCCCAAAATTAAGAGAATAGGTTTGATTAAACCAATCGTTGGTTAAGGCTTTGTCGACCAGGATGTTAATAACCTCACTTAAAGGTACATTGGTAAAAAGGGCCGTCACGTCATAAGAGACCAGTATGTCACGTCAGCAAATTCAAACGCATCAGTAATAGTATACTCGTTCACAGAAAGTGGTTTCAATTATTCTTCAAGCCATTTAGCCAGGTTAAAGTTGTTATTTCCAGTGGCTGATAAAACTGGTCTCATACTCAATTTGGCTTCGTGTGTCATTGGAAGCTCATAAAGATGGGCCAGTCTTGAACTCGTTTGAGAAAGCGAAGTGGCATAACAAGCGACAGAAAAACGCCAAAAAAACTTTTCACTTCATAAGGGCTTTAACCACAAACCACGGCTCTTGAAGAGGGAAGAAAAGATGGTGGTGGAAGACGGAGAGGGGAGAAGGCTAAATTGAAGGGGTTGGGGCTTTTTCCAAAAAATAAGTAGCTGGGAAGCATGACACATCTCCAAAACTACACAGAACATTACTACTGCGAATGGAGTTAGCTCGAAAGAATTGTCTAGCTATTAACATATTCTTGAATCGAGGAGACGAATAATAAGGAGGAGCGCTTATTATAAAACCCTGGAAGCTCATGAAGGGCGAAGAAAAGGCAGGAAAAACGGTTGGTTGATCGCTTATGACCCACTTGTAACATTTATATGCGTGACGATTCAAGTCCACAGGGCGGCTTCACGATACGAGACAAAAGTTTAACTAATCCGCCATTCATTGTATTAAAAATACTTAATCACTGCAAACCACAAAGAAATCAGTAAACCTAGATTAGACAGTTAGCTTCCTTGGTAAATCATTAAAACAATTTTCAGTATCTTTCCTTTGTTGCAACATTTTACATGATCAGGATGAACAAGAGCTTGGCATTAATTCTCTTGATTATGGTTACCATGAAGATGGCTGTAGATTTGAGGGAGCAGTTGAGTCGCCGCTACAAGTACGAAAGCAACGATGAGGTAAGTACCACTAACGTTTGTCACAGTATTGTAACAAAAAATGCGTGGAATTATGAGGGATGGCGAAAATGTCACTTTTTTCCTTGTTAAGCTATTAAAACTTGTAAATGAAGAACATGATGTAGAAATTGCATTATTTGTTAAAATGCTATTGTAATTAAGTTTTCTTTAGGCTATGAACCAATCGAAACCAACGAAACTGCTTATCAAAAACGTTTTTAGTTTAAATTTGTAGCCAGTGATTTTCTTATTAATTTAGGGTGGGCTCGACCAGTAGAGATGTATTTTATTAAATGCGAACGTCGATTTCTCCCTCCTGTTCAATGATGCAATGCCCAAAAGTGGTAGGTAAATAAAAATGGAATGGCAGAAATTTGGTAATACGAACTGCAGCCTAGCTATAGATTGGCGATCTCAGAAACCTTAAAATTTCTCTTGTTTTAAATTTCATTCACTATTGCATAAAAGGCATATGGGGTTAATGTCATAGTTTGCCAGGTTGGTCGCTTTCGTGTGGGTAGGGAAAACTATCCTTGGGACACTGGCGAGTCATTCTTATTGC
This sequence comes from Orbicella franksi, assembly GCF_964199315.1. NCBI lineage: Eukaryota > Metazoa > Cnidaria > Anthozoa > Scleractinia > Merulinidae > Orbicella > Orbicella franksi. Next base: position 21,353,980 of record NC_138145.1, read on the forward strand.
TGCTGTTATTTCCCGCCGCCAGAACACCCTAGTCACCTTTTATGTTAAGAGAGTTGAACAGTTGAACCCGGTGAAAAGGGAGAATACTGAAATATGAGTATAATGTTCAAAGTTCCTGCACTGGGATATGGCAAGTTTTCGCCTTGGAAACTTGCCGTTAACGTTTTGGATACTGATTCTGCTCGTAAATTGGCGGCGCATTCTAACGGTGGGCAACACTCAAACAAAGCTATGGCGTTTTTTGCTCAAAATTCTGTTCACGCAAGCAAATTCTGCTCCAAAATCTCTGCTGGAGAGAAGTGACCGATCAGCTCAGCTACATCTTGTATGGATAAATTGTAGCAAACACCGCATAGAAAAACACCCGTTCTCGTTCGCAGTGAGTCCACCAACTGTAAGCAAATCTTAAGTTGTGCGGTACCGCTTGGCAGATATAGCGATCTCGCCAACGAGTTCGTGTAGGTCGCTATTTTGCATTGTTTGTGATAATTATCTCTATTCCCAAGAAAGCTTTCAGACAGAGCAGTTCAAGGGATCATTTTTTTCCCCTCAAATATGCTATAGTCTTGACTTTGCTTGTTTTGGAAACATCTTGCAATGCATTATGGGTAGCTCAAACCAAAAGACATTTCGTAGCCTTAGTCAAACATTATATTATCAACCTCGACTTCTTGAACCCCCCATTTTAATGAACCAAGTTCCCACAAGGGCCCGACCTAATCGTTATTCTATTGTATCTTACCTTTGTTTACGTCTCGGCCATTTTGAATTTTGTTTACGCTATTAGGTGTGGGACCGACCAACTCTTGCAGCGCAATTCCTTCTTCCCGTTTTCATCGACAAAGGTTTAATAACGTTCAAACCACCGCGGGTCTTAGTTGCTTCAAATGGCCTTGGAATTGTTCGGAACACAAGGCAAGCAAAACACGACAGCACAACAACAGGGCAAGCTAAACTTGTAGACATCGAGCCTAGTTTGTGGAAGACATTCAATATCTGTTTACGACTTAATATATCAAGAGGTTTGTGAATTGGTATTTACTGAAAGGTGACAGTCGGCTATCCAAACACGAGAAATTATAACATTTCGGCGTTCTCAAATAATCGTTAGTATGACCATTTTGTTTGAAGAGATGCCAAAACTCGACGTGTACAAAATTCAATTTCTGAGTGAGGCCTTTGTGTTTTTCGTGAGTCCTGACGTGGCATTTTACGAACACTATTATTTTATTCTTATGATTCGTTTTTTATTATTAATATTTTATTGTACCCTCAGTCTGCATTTTAACCCCGGTCTGCAGTCTGCATTTTACCCTCGGTCTGCATTTTACCCCCGGTCTGCAGTCTGCGTTTTACACTGACCGCCTTTTTTATACCCTTGAAGTGACCTGCTTTTAGACCTGCTCTATTTTGGCCTGACACAGTCGCAACCCAAGTTTCGATCTTTTAGTGCTTAACAGCACTCTTGGAACTGCGAACTGCCGCAAACATTCAGTTCTTCAAATGCCGCATGTCAAGTTACTGATCGCCAGACTTAAATGATGTCCTTTGACCACCAAAACAGCTATTTAGAAGACATTCTGTCACTTACACGTTGACAAGCTCTCTATACGTGGCACAATCGAACTTCTTCTGTCGAAATATCGACATCGAGGCTATACGTCATGGGTGTCTATTTCTCAGACCCAGTCTGCTCAGGTCGGGCGGGGCGGGGGGGGGGGGGGGGGGAGAAAGGCGGCTCATCGTCGTGAAGTCAGTAAAAGAAAAGCAATGGCTTCAAGCAAAGGTCCACGTAAGGTGGAATGGTCCCTAAAATGGACCAAAAAGTTTGTTGAAGTATGGCGAAGAAGAAGGAATGAAAAGTGACACCAACATGTATCAACACGTCTCTGCAGGTACACAATCCTGTGCAAACGAAGCTTGCTAGCTTGCCTTTACACACTTGCAACGACCTGTGCATGCAGTCTTGCAGCTGCAGCGGATGAGTTCGCACGGCGTGTCCTTCATCTGTGGCAGTGTCATCCGCACTGGAATCCAAGACTTCATCAAGTCATCATGTCGCCATCCCCATTCAGAAGGGCTTGGAGGAACTAGTTGCGTTCTAAGAGTTTGGGCCCAAACGTGCCCACCTTAATGCACGGAACGATTGGTGTGCTCCAGGTGTGCCTTTTGGGTTGGAGGAATTTCCCCAGGGTCCTACACTTCTTGGAGAAGAATTCTTGTCTCGCTACATTAACCTTTGTTAGGTTACATGTACTTGTGCGGTCGTATAGGAGAATGGCAAAACGTTCAACCACAGTCAAGCAAGCATCGTCGACCACTTCAGGTAACGAGGATAGGGTCAGCAGTGTAGCTGTAAGCTCGGGGAGTACACCTCAGATGTCTCAGGCTGTCTTCTTGCCACGGCCAGCGAAGAAGGAAACTATGTCACATCCAGTTAGGATGTGGAACATGGGCAAACCGAAAGCTCTCTCGCAACCTAACGCTGTATTATCATGCATTTGAATGCGGAGAGAGATGTAAAGACATGAATGATCATCGCAGTTATTTAAACATTTTCGTCAGTTGAAAAAACTTCAGGCTTAAAAAAGATTAGTGCCCCTAAGAGCTTTCGCGGGTTATCGCATTGCAGAATGAATAACGATCGATGAAAAAAGAAAAAAAAAGACATCAAAAAAAAGGGATTGCGCTTCTTCGAGATGATCTATCTACAACTGCATGAAGGGGTTTCCGAAAAAGGGATACACCCATTACTGCCAGACTAAAGGGTTGAATAAAAGTGGGGAGAGGCAAAAAAAAACTCTAATATATACTTACTTGGATAAGAACCTAAACTCGTGACTCACTTAAATTATTCTAATCTAAGTGCCTCCTTAACCCTTTCAGCCCTAAATTGCTGGGAATTTTCTGCAATTTAATTAATACACCCCCTACACCCATGTACGGTATACCATTTGAAAGCTTCTGATCTGTGTATTTTAAAAATCGAATCAACAACCACTAAGGAAGTGATCGCTTTGACAAATAAACGGCACGCAATGCATGCAGAAGCGATGACTTTCCTAGAAAATTGGATCATAAGCAGACAAACTGATTCTCAAACTTAACTGTACAACTTTTGTGTTAGAAATTTTAGGGGTTTACATTTAGGGTAGTCCATTGGTAGTTCATTCAAGTAGTTCTTGTACCAGGTCCATCGTGTTGGTCCATATGACAGGGGTCAGCGAAATGTACCAACCCAAAACAGATTAATAACTAAATTTTCCAATTCATAATAAAGGAATTTCAGTTACCGTGTATTTCCACCCCCAAATCTTCGTTTAAAAGCTGAAATTAAAAGCACTCCCTCGATCCTACAAACAGCAAAGGAAAGCCGCAAAGTACAAGTTTCTCTCTCTGAAATCGACACCTTACTATCTTTAACGGTATTTGACAACGCTAATTACCTCACCGAAAATTAATTTGTTGTTTGAACTGTATACTTGTCAAATCGATTAAAAGCACTCCGCTGATCCTACAATCAGCAAAGGAAAGCCGCAAAGCCCTCACCTTTCGCCTGTGCGACTTACTTGTCTATCTAAACTTGTCTGTATGGAGGATATGTTCTTATTATGAGTTTGCCCGTGAATGCAAATTTATCCAATGCTGTATAAAACAAAATCCACCCTTAAATCTTATTTTAAAAGCCTGAATTAAAAGCACTCCGCTGAACCTAATTCTCTCATTTACTAACTCCCAGAGTGCATTTCGCTTCCACGGAGGGATAGATCGTGCGCGATATAAGCGCGACGAAACTAGAAGAAATCACTATCCAAAGGAATGCAAGCACGCCAGCTTAAAGCGATGACGTCACACAATACGTCATCGCTTAAAAATGGTTTGAAAGGAGAGAATGAAAAAGTTCAAGAGTCAAAATCTTCGTAAATATTAGGCATACCCCTAAACTATACCTTATTTTACAGCTTTCAATGAATAGGTTAATAACAGATGCAATACAGGCAGCGCGATTGTTGCAGAAAGAAGTTCCAAAACTTCCAGGGGTGGTAAACTAGATCATGTTTAGGGGGGAGGGGGGAGGGGTCACAATTTTATAACCAAACTGCGAGGCCACAAGCACAAGTGCTCTCCCGAGGCGAAAGGGTTAACTTGTGAAAATTTTACTGTCTAAGACATTCCTGCGCAATAAGTTCTATTCTTTGATACTTCTACAATAGAATCAGTTTCTGCATGCTACAGTGTTTGGTCTTAATTCGATAAACTTGTCTTAGTGGTAGTGTCGTAATTGACAATTGCGTCTTTTGATGTACCTTTGCATTTCCAACGCAGATTCACCATGGATAGCTTTGTGGAGTAACGAAAGGCAAACAATTTTCCTTCTCTTTGAAAAGGGAGGCCAATCCAGGTCGTTAAATAAATTTGTGAGTAGCCTGAGTTTGGATATGTTCAGTGGGTTACTTCCTCGTTCGCTTTATGGCAAAGAAAGCAGTGACGTCACCTATTGTTATTTATATGCCAACCAGAGAACTATTGGCTGGTGAAACAAAGAGTTCTTTTGTGCAGCTTTTTGTACAACGTTTGTAAATAGTTATATTCCCTATAAAGATCTACATGCATTGTATTTTATAAAAATGTAAAACTAATGTTAATTAAGTAAATTACTATATCTACATCATGTGAGTACAATAATGAGAACCGCTTCCAACTCGTTAGTTTTTTGGTTGTTATATGCCAACCAGAGAACTATTGCTTGCTTCGTTTTTTGGTTAGGTTGCCTTGCATTTTTTGCTTGCTTTTTTGGTTGCGTTGCGTTACTTTTCTTGCTTGCTTTTCTGGTTGCATTGCGTTGCTTTTCTCATTACTTGTTTGGTTACGTCGCATTTTTCGCTGCGTTGTTATTTTGGTTGCGCTGCATTTTTCGTTGCTTTTTCGGTTGCGCTGCGTTGCTTTTTGGTTGCGATAATATAAAAACGTAAGCCACAAACTTTAAACCAAGCGGAGATAAAATTCTTGAGTATTTATGTATAAAACTATTCAAGTAATGTTTCCTTTATGCTCTATTTTATCTTTCCTAATGCACTTATGCGCATTACTATCTGGTTTTGTTATCAACCTTTACTAGATAAAAATCTCGCAGGCTGTTCTGTCTTTTTTTTTTTTTTTAGTTTTTACCATGCATTTGATATCTTACTTGACCATTTTTGCAGTATAATTTATCTAATTTTGTCAGCTTTTTTATAAGTCGTTTAAATGTATTTATTTGCTTGTTTGTTTTGACTTACAGATCATGGCCACAAACTTCACTTCATTGCACCACATACATGTAATTCTGGGATTCATTCCCATTCAACTCAACACAATATGTGGTGTACATGAGGCAACATCATGGCAGCAACCGCTGCTCACTTCCATTCGCCTAAGCGTGAGATTACAGGGCACTGCTCATGCTCAGCGTAGATTTACAAAGAACTTGGGGACGGGAAAAGCTTTCAGTGCTGCACTGTACTCCCAACTTGTCTTGTTGCAAACAGAGAGGGTGTCGTACAAAGACTACACACCATTTTAATACCATTTAACTCAGCCAGCAACGTAATTTACCACCGGTCGCTCGCTGTGACTATCTAAATCAGCCAGCAACTACTTTACTCTAACGCAACCCTCTTTATGAAAAGTGGCCGCATGACACAGGCGGTGGAATTATGTTACCGACACTGACTAAATGATTCTTTCTCATCTTGAAGTCACAGCTCGCTCCTTGCTAAAGTCATAGTCGTACTACAAGAGGAGAAAAAAGCAAAGAAGTAAGTATATACTCATTTTGGCTCAAAAGACATGAAACAGAAAAACTGTTTAGCCCGCAAAGTACTGTTGATCTCCTCGTGACTATTTGAAACACATTTTGTTACCATGTAGAAAGAAGAGCTAACGTTAAGGCAATTCCTCAGAAATAAAATTTGTTGAACGATTTTTATGAAGCTTTCCCTGAATGTTCCCTATCAAGCACTGTTTCGAAAAATACAATAAACAGGATAGGTCTCCATGATCGCAAAACAGATATGATGTGCTAATCTTACCCCATTTGTCCAACACGTGCGTTATTTCATAGGTTCACGTTACATTATGCGATAGCTGGAAGCAAAGTTTTTTTTAAACAAATACTTGAAAAAGGAAAACGTGGCAGGTAGAAAGTCTCAAGCATATGCAACAATGTAATACACAATTTATGGGAAAAAAAATACACCATTTTATACGGCATCGACTCAAAACGTCCCTCGAGTCGTTGTTTTCAAGGTCATAATTTGTCTCCTCGACTACAGCTTTTGTGCACGCTTTTAGCTATATCGTTTTTCCTTCCCAACAATTTTCAACATAAGGAGAATAATTTGTACACCAAAATTATATAACAAAAAATATAAGTCACCATTTAAGAGAAAACTAGCATTTATTTCGCAGTCGAGCTTAACTTGAAAGGAATCCGTTGATGTTATATATTTGCACGCGCTTGTTTGCGCGCGCTAATGACGCGAAAATCTGTACGGTAGGTATGCGCAATGCAATTCTGAGGAATCGCCTTAAACTTATTACCATCGTTTTGCTTTCATTTAAATAAAAAAATGCCACTCCTTGATTTTATTCAAGGATGATTTTATTCAACTTACCTTTGTGTTAATGTCACTAACAGATAAGCTTTGCATATTTGGAATCGCGGGCTGCAAAAGAAACATGAAACATCTACGTGTCGTCAATAAGCAAAAAAATTAAGACTAAGAAATTTTTTACAAGTGCTTCGACATGGATCACTAAGTCGAGATTGGTAAACTCGAATTTTGTTATTGATACAATTAGTAATTAGGCTATATAGTACATTAAAATTCTAACTTAGCTCCAAGGCTTAGAGAAAAAAGAAAATTCATATATATCCTTGCTTCCACAAGCCACGGAGTAAACTCAGAATTTTGATATTCCCAAAAGATACTGCAAAAAGTTTAAGCCACACGGTACAACTGTAGGTCACCACGTCCCCAGTCAATGCAAAAAGTACAATAAAATTATTCACCAGATAACCTGACTAGACTCTAGATCGCGAGTAAAGCCACCTAGCATCACGCAAAAGGGTGACAGGGTACAGTTAACCAGACTACTGTCATGCCCTTGGACTGGTCGATCAAATGATTGATTTGTTCAGTTGGTAACTGAGTGCAAACAGGGTTATCAAACTTACCCCAGACTTCTTCCATAAGATATCAAACTTGGAATTAACTTCAAAAGGGAGGCCTTCAATAGCTACAAACAACGAAGATAATCAAAGTGCTCTGTGAGTAAACTCGTGAATTTTGCAGTGAATGATGACCGATATGAGCTAACCTTTGTGTAATATCATGAATTACTCTTCTCATGCATGTAAATATTACTGTTTTAAGAGGACAATTACAATAAGCAAAAACCAGGGCTTATTTAACTTAAAATTAAGGATTTCACAATTTTTAAGATCTTTTCTCCAGACTTTATGCCCACAGCAAAAAGGCTTTTCAGAATCACATTTACAGTCACAAGAACCGACCAATGACTGCTGACAAACTTTACACAAGTCTTTCAGCCTATACCATCAGAGCTAAACTAACCAATCACTTTAAACAGACCAGACTTATAACCTCATTGACTGACTAACACTATTCACTTGACTCTGAAGATGACTTCTTCTCAGGTTGTCAAAACGTCAGCCAACAACAACACTTCTTTTCAGAACTACCCTCACCCGGAAGATCACACAAGACGAACTATTTTTAATGATTCTTTGTAAAACACATGAATGGACGTACAGTACCTGAAGATGCCGCAACTTTAGGAGTAACAGGAGGAGGTGCCTGGTAACCTGGCTGTGGTTGCCAGGGTCCTGGAGCCTGAGCCTGACCATACCTACAGTGAACATAACACAATACATCACAACCATAGAGTGTTATCTTCTGCCTGTTAGGCCTTAGTTGTCTGACAACCACTCGCTTCCCAGAAAAACTTCTAACCATACCGTACATGAAAACAAGAACATGTTTATGACTACATGGATTGTGTATGCTTGATCTGAATTACTATGCAATAATATTTTAGTCCTGCAGGTCTGAGACAAGTTCAAGTATTTTGTAAGATTACATATAACAGAAATATTGTTTTAGCCGTTGAGTTGTTTGTTGATGCTTTTAAATCCCAAACTTGATTAAGGAAAGTGAAGAGTTAATGCACTGTACATTCTGTACAGATTTAAGTTTATTCCAAGTTCTCTCACTGAAAGTAAAATACATTCAAAAATGCTAAATACATCATGTCAGTACCGGTAATAGACAAAGTCTACATGTATGTGTATCATGATCATGGCAACTAACCATTCCTGTCTGTTTGGTCCAAGAGAGTGAGGAGCACTGGAGTATGTGTACTGATGACCAGCAGGATGCCCAGGTTGATGTCTTGTAACTGGGGCTGTTTTATAACACAGAGAGAGGTTATTTACCTCATTCCTGATGGAAAGACAATCCATTAGAGAAGAAAACAAAAAACATGTTTATCTTGTTTCATGAGTGTTTGATTAGAGTATATTACAAAGGCAGATAAAAAATTATAATATCAGAACCAATTTTAAGTGAGGCTTACATGTGATGTTGTCGCTAGAGTCCAAAATAACACCTTTGAAACTAATAAGCGAAAAACTTAAAACTCATTTAGTTACATGCATGTCTAACAGAGAGATGCAACAGAATGCCAGTCTGCTATTAGAGACAGAAGCTGCATCTCTGGTTGAGAGCTACAAAGAAATGTTATGTATAGAAACAGCTCCCGTTATAACAGACTCCCACTATCACAGAATTTCAGGCACTTCAGGTGGTACCAAACTAACGTTTTTACTGTTCTTCTCTCATTACAACAGAAATGTATATGTATCATGTGACATAATTATTCTGCAGTCTTGGAATGTTGACTAGTTTTTACTCTATTTTGACCTACTTTATATGATTATGAATCAAAGTAAATGTGTACTACAAATGAAAAGAAACTGGAATCTCAAGAGTATAGCAGTAGTGAGTATGTGACACTACATAACCAGAAAATTGGCTCATGTTCATTACAACCCACTACTGCAGACAATTTTCACTGGCTGCCTGTGCTTCCAAAAAACTGCTGAAGTATTGGATAAAGTCTTCTTTGAATTTCCAACGCTTTATTTGGAAAGCAGATTATTCAATATTGAAACAATATAAACTACTTATTAACCGAGAATGCGGTCTTTACAGGAAACTCTCAGACTGAGAGCTTGCCATATTGACCGAGTAATAGCAAGGTCAACACGACAAGGTCTCAGTTTGAGATTTTGCTATAAAGACCGAACGTTCGAGGTTATTAAACTTGTTTATTATATAGCTATTGGCTTTGTTTTTGCAAGCCCGCAATGAGCCCATGGGCCTTACAGGAGAAGAATACCCTAAAATTAGCCAATCAGAGTGTGCGTTTATCGGCTACAAGAACATGCCATATAATAAGGTTCCATAATAAATTCATTAATTCACCCTTGGGTGGAATGCACTGGATATTTTGACTGTAGTAGTCAGTGAAACTTTGAGTCTTTGAGTGCAATATTAAAGAATGTACATGATTGTATAATTATTGGTTATTTTAAAGCAAAATTTCTGGATAGCAAAAGCATTTAATCAGCACATACATGTACATGTGTACAATACATGCAATTTCGAGTTCATAGAAAAGTAAGCACTCACACTCATGAGAGAAATATTGCAAACAACAATTTCCCTGTACGTGTACATTTTACATGTACTTACACAATTAGGTGGTATCCAGGAGGAGTTTGTTCCCCTTTTGTTCTGTTAATTAACACAATATCACAAACAGCACTAGTAGCTGTCTTGCTAGACTGAATCTTAAGACAAAGAAAATGCTTCCTCAAAGCTTTGTCATCTGCAAAATTAAAGAGAATGAATGAATGAATGGAGATATCAGAAAGGAGAGAAAAACAATTATTCAAAACTGCACGCTCTTGTATTTACCATCATCACAGGCTTTTGTAATTGCTGAAAATCCTGCCAGCACAGAATCATCTTCTCCAATAACTACCAGGTCTTCTATAACATTCTCTCTTGCCTGCATGAAGAAATAGTGGTCAAATTAAGTTCTGAAAAAATTCCCTGAAGAAAGTTCTGCCAGAACTTTATAGACTTTGTAAGTTTTTCCTAGCCTGTTGGTTTAAATTTTATTAATTTTTTTCATTACAGTAAGTTCAGAGATTAATTTGATCAAAATTATTAATTAAATACATGACAACACTGACCAGGGCTGAAAAGTAATGCTAGCCAAAAAGGCACAGGCTACCAAAACTGCAGTTTTGGCTAGCAGATTTTGGGCTTTCACTAACCATTTTGGCCTTTTAGTGGAAAGAAATCACAAATTATAATGAACACTGCTGACATATATAAGGCTTATATGAGAAATTGCATCAATTGACTTTAGTATCACATGTTCATGTACATGCTAGCAGTTAGAATTTCTGTTTATTTACATTTTTCCAACCATTTCAATTTTATTTAGCAATTATAATTATGAAATCAAACTGGTTTAAAAACTTTTACGCCAAAGATAAATTTAAACCACATCATTATAAATGTACATACATGTACACATATGTTCAACCTAAAAAGTGAAAAACAAATATCTAACACAAACAAACACAGTTTAAATAATTGAACATTTGATTTACGTAATTATGTATGTCACAAATACACTACATCTGCAGATGAACTACAGGAGCTAACAGTAGAATTCTAATTCATGCAGAAACATAAAATTTACATAATGAACCTCTCGAGTGAAGCAGAGATAACGTTTTCCTTTGTGCCGCCAAGTGCTGTCAAACAGCTGACCATCATGCCCTTGAACAGTCTTCGCAAGCTTTAATGGAAAAAAA